>NC_132804.1:31951659-32264784 GCF_048594095.1 Paramormyrops kingsleyae
AATAAACTTTACTGATCCCAAGGGAACGCTAGGCTACTGTATAAATCATGGACGGGCATGAGAAACGGTACCGTTAGCGAAAATATTCGCCGGAAATGGAAAGGATTTCTAGCTGGAGAAGAATTTCTGGTTCTACTGTATGTCGAATTGTCGACCGCCTCTTCAAGAAAGGGTTGTGCCAAATTAAACCTTAACGTGATTCTAAAGAAGGAGGTCTATTTACCGGAATTTCGTAAAATACACGTGAAAATGTAGCCTAACGCATCCACTATTTTTAATTGGACTAAACCAGTATTTATAAAGATGCGTTTTGAAGCTCCTTTTCGTGTTTTGGTAGGAGGTTTTTGCCGTCCTGTGAATCAGATTGTAAGCGTGTAATGGCGCCAGTAATTGGCTTATATTACTTTTTAATATTGACGTACAGTTATTTACTTAACAATGGGATGATTATTGCAAGCAGAGTGGATCCTACTTTTCGCCTCGGAGGAGCTATTCAGAAAAGCGTTGCTCGAGACCAAAATGCGGAGATTAGTGGTTTCGGCAGGTTACAAATGGGCCGCAGCTCTCTGGTGCCGCCCAGTGCTGGGAATGCGACCAACACTATCGAGGCAGCTAACGGGAGTCTGGTTTACGGTCATGGTTACCAGTCGGACCAGGTTCTTTACGAAGGTAGTGGTTATATGATTAGGGAGTCTATTATTGTATGTTGCTAAAATAGTCGCTGTATTTGGAGGATTTCCAGTAGTCTCTGGGATAGTGCATAATATCCTGTGACTACTAGTGTGTGTCTTGCAGGTGCTCAGGAGAGACTGCAGCAGGAGAGACTGCAGCAGTTGGGGCTGTCAGTGCAGTGCAGACATGATGGGATGTCCTTGAAATTAAAGGGAAATAGGGTTTCCCATTTGCTGGTGGACAGAGGTGAGTCTGATTTGAGCTGGTGAATTTTCAACTATTGATCGCTTTGTGGCTTATAGTGGTATGGTGACTGTCCTGTAGATGGTGCCCCACCAGTACCCCTGTCACAGCTGCCTTCCCACTGTGGCTTCTCTGTCAGACGGGCACGACGAGACGTAACACTGGTGGCTCCCTATAATGGCTGCCATGTGACCAGACAGGTGTGGAGTTATTGCCATGTAGTCCCATGATGCCCCCCCCCCTCCCCATAGCTATGGCTTTCTAATGATACTTGTTCTTTGTTTTTGACGTCAGCGTGGCTATTATACCCTGCCGCTGCACGTCTGGGGGATTCCTGTAATGATGTCCTGTCCTGTGAGTTCCTCCTCCTCCTCTCCCCCCACGATCTCCTGTGGCTCCTCCAGTATGGTGGTTATGCTGGAGGGGGCTGTAGCAGAAGAGCTTAGTGTAAAGGGTGAGTGAAATCCACTGGAGCATGTTCAACTCTGCATGAAGTAGAACCACTTTGAGGATATGTGGAGTAGCATCTAATGTGATATGCTGCATGTGGGTGGGCAATGTGTATACAATGTGTGTATTGAATAATCATCCCATGTATCTCATGACTCATGCAGTAATATCAGATCTATAACTGTACAGAAACCCATATGAAGTGTAATTGATGCAGTTCATGGTTGTGGATGAAAACAAGGGTGTTGACTTAATCTTGTGTGCTCAAAACTGGTTCATGACTGAGTTGAGTTTAGCCTTATTTTTGTGTCAGCTGTGTCTGGCCCCTTTCAAACTGGTTGAGGATTAATGGTACTTGACCAAGTATTGGCTAATGCATATTGGAAGTGTGCTTAAGATGGTGACAGGGATGCATTTCTGCAGCATGGCTTCATGTGTGTGTGACATTGGTTTCACTGAACACATGGCTGGGTCTCTTATGCTCAGTTAAGCAAGCTGTGGCTCCTTGCATCCCCACACTAGCATTAACTACTGGGTTGTTGCTACAGTGAGTGGCTCATGGGAACCCCTGCTGGCAGTCTGTGGGAAATGTGGTTACAATGTGGATCAAGGCCCTGGACAGCTGCGTATCACTGTTCCCTTTACCACACCCTGTGTGGGGCTGATGGTAAGCTGTACTATTCATTATGATGACTTGATCATTAATGGGTTTACTGGGTGGGGGGGGGGGGGGGGGGGCACTGTTAGCTGGCAGGTGTGGTGACAAGGCTGAAATGGTCATGCTTAACCTTGACAGGACAGACAAGGTGCCAGACCTTCTGAAAGTAGTAAGCATAGAATTTGCTGCAGTAAACGCAAGGCACGCATTTCATTAGATGCAGTAGCTTCTAGCCTGCAGTTGTCGGCTACTGAAACTGATGGTTTCGTACATTACTGCTTTTTGGCAATCTGGCCATGTAATGTTTTCTGAAGTCTTCTATTCAGTACCCAATCCTGGCACAATGAAGCATCAAAATGAATTTCTAAATGCTCATGTGTAATCCTGTGCTTGGGAATGTAAGGATGTTCCCACAGGGAGTGGCAAATGAGATGCAGGCAATAGTTTCTCCCATAGTTGATCTATGTACTAGATCAATTAGGCAAGAGAAGCACTTGCACATGGTTTCTTGACATGGAGCCAGAAGTGTCAAACCCTGTGTGTCTAGATGTAGAACAAATGTACTGTAATTGCCTAAACTACACTGGTTTTCTCCTAGGACTCGGGCCCCTCCTTGAGGCTGCGCTCTGCGGGTGAAGAGATGACCCTGGTGTGCCCTTTGACAAGTACCCCTACTCCAGCTACACCTTTGCTGTATTTCCCATACTATACCATTACTACTCCAGCACCTACCACTGTCCCATATCCTAAAATTCCTGCATTCTACCCATGGTTTCCTTTTAGCTTAAAAGCTCCAGTTACAACTGTTGCTCCCACTGCACGTCCACCTGTGTATCCCCTGTTTGCTCCCTATCCCATCCCTTACTACCCAGTTACCCCAAAGCCGCCTACTACTGCCTCCAAATACCAATTGTACCCAAAACCCTTTCAATTCTGGTATCCCATGATGGGTCCAACTACCCCTAAGCCTACTACTGCCTCCAAATACCAGTTGTACCAAAACCCCTTTCAATTCTGGTATCCCATGATGGGTCCAACTACCCCTAAGCCTACTCCTGCCTCCAAATACCAGTTGTACCCAAACCCCTTTCAATTCTGGTATCCCATGATGGGTCCAACTACCCCTAAGCCTACTCCTGCCTCCAAATACCAGTTGTACCCAAACCCCATTAAATTCTGGTATCCCATGATGGGTCCAACTACCCCTAAGCCTACCACAGCTACCTCCAAATACCAGTTGTACCAAAACCCCTTTCAATTCTGGTATCCCATGATGCGTCCAACTACCCCTCAACCTACCACAGCTACCTCCAAATACCAGTTGTACCCAAACCCTTATCCCTTCTGGTATCTTAAGAGCCCTGTAATTGATCCAGCTACCCCCAAACCCATTACTGCTGGCTGCAGTTAACAATTTTACCAAATCCCCTACTGAATTTTCTAGTATCCTATGGTCACAAGACCTACTGCCACTTCCCCTAAATCCCCTCAGCTAGTCCACTCTAATCAATGTTCCAAAGTGCCTTTTGTAAGACTGCTACCCCACTACCACCCACTGCAATCTCTGCTAGGCTTTTTCCCACAGCTTGCCTGAGCAGCTGTGAACCTTAAATGGAATGTGGTTTATATTCAACTGCTATTGTTACTCTGCTTTAAATACTTGTAAATATTTGGGGAAAATTAAGATTTGCATCAAATTGAATGGAGTACATCCCAGCTACCATTTCATATGAAATGCTTTCCAGCTGTCAAATTGTGTGTTGCTGAATAAAATTGGTGATATTTAACTTGAGTGGATTATTTGAAGTGGTACCATCACACTTTGTAGCACTCAAATCCAGCATTCACTTTTTGGGACAACTAGATGGTGCATAGGAGAAACTTGCATGACTTGTACAAGTAACCTAAACTTACAGGTTCTCAGCCATTAATTGTTGGATATGCTTCATCTTGAATAGAACTACATTGTTGATCAAACTTGGTAAAATCCAAATTTAATTGGTTTAGACCTAAAGGGTCTTCATTTCAAGCAGAACAATCTGTGACACTAGTAGTCACAGGATGTTATGCACTATCCTAGACTACTAGAAACCCTCCAAATACATAAAATAAGTAACTATTTTAGTAACATAATAGACTCCCTAACCGTATAGCAACCACAACCTGGTCCGACTGGTAATGACCGTAAGCCAGACTCCCGTTGGCTGCCTCAATTAGTCGCATTCCCAACACTGGGCAGCATCAGAGAAGTTTAGGACCACATGCCTTTAAAAGGCCAAATCTGTGCAAAGATGTGGATTCATTGTCATTTTTCTGTCAGGTAGTCACACTGTCATGACGTTCTGATGACAAAGGCAAAAAATCTCTCCCTTTTTGAATGTGGTCGGGTTGTTGAACTGCATAAGCAGGGTCTCCTAAACTTTTGATCAGCTGTAAAATAGCCTGTTTCAGTTTAAGTGTTTTCAATAAATTGCATGCTCAATGTTTTGTCTCCCATTTCTTCTTGTTGCATGTTGAAGCTCTACTTGGAACCTTACAGTAAGACCCAACCATACAAAATATGATTTTTTTTGCCATTTTTCAAGTGGTCTTAAACTTTTGATCGGGGCTGTATCTGTGGCTCCATTTGGCCCATTGTCTTACAGACAACTCCAAGTCCACGCTGTATTTGTTTCAGAGGGGAAGATGGCTTGGCTATGGCCACCTATGGATATTGTCGGGATTGTAAAGCGTATGCTCCGTTTTAGCGGATCACACTTCAGGTAGGAGGTAAGTTGAACAGAACAATTTACTTGAACTAAAATTGCATTTTTATTACCAAATCTCTGCTGGTGTTTAATAAGGTATCTTATCTAAAGCAGAGAATCTGGTATATCCTCCTGAGACCCAAGGAAAAAAGTGTCCTTCAATTTTAGGTTATTTGTCTTTGGAGGAAATAAGACATCTTACAATTTAGATTTTTTCAAATTTATTTTTATTTTTAATTTCACAGCATGTCCTCTTTAGTGTACAGCAGGAATAAATGTTTCCTAACATCAGTGAAAAGACAGATGCAAATATAGAATGTCCACTACAATGGACATAAATGAATGGGTGGGGTCTCAGGAAGATATGGCATATCATTCGTGAAGACACTGACTATCCCCTAAGAAAGGAATGTTCTTTCCAGTGAAAAGTTTGGGTAGTATTGTCTAGCTCACTGGTGCATTTGGTTTCATTGTTACCTTGTTGGGTGGCAGTGCAGTGATACAGAGTGCAGTGCCATGGCTTCACTCTGCCCTCATTCCCATATTTGTGGAGCTTGCAAGTTTTCCTTGTGTTTCTGCACAATTACTCCAGGCACCACAGTATCCTCCTGCAGTCCAAAGACATGCAGTTAGGTGAAATCAATGTGCCAGTGTTGCCTATAATGCCTGACTTTCTGTTTGTGCTGCTGTAGTCTGTACTTACTGTGAAAGGGTCCAGACTCTCTGGGATCCTATACAGGAATGGATGGGTGGTTATTGAAAAGAGAAAAATAGGTCACTTGACAGTTGTTCGCTGGAATGCTAATTTAAGTCAAAGATCAAAAATTAAAGGTCAGAGTACCTTGCCATGTTGCTTCCAGGACATGCTCTACACCCACCGTGACTCTGCTTAGGACAACCGGGTACAGAAATTTCATGATGGATAGCTGGATGGATGGATGGATGAATGGAAAAGGTAAGAGTTTAAATAAGAACTAAATAATCCCCACACAACTACATTGTGCTTACACTTAAAAAGTACAGTGAGCTGAGTTTGTGTCACGCCCAGCTCCGTTTGATCCTTGTGTGTGCCACGCCCCCTCATTACCTCGTGTCAATTCCTGGTTGTTATCACCTGTGTCCTGTTATTTCTGGCTAGTCTTGTGTATTTAGTCCGCGTCTGAGTATGTCTCGTCAGATCTGTCGTTGTAGTGTCATGTACTGTTGGTGTGGTTCGTGGATGTTCCTGCCTGTTCACCCTGATCGTCTGGAATAAACCCCTTTTACTCGTCCATCTGCCTGCTCTCGCCTGCTTCCACGGCTCGCTTGCCCCGCACCCTGACAGTTTGCAGTTAACAAGGTGACATGGATGACTGTTTCCGCTGATCAGTGTCCGCAACAGCAGAACATCCATTTAGTTGTGTCTTGTGTGCCCATCCTTTGCTACACTCCCTGTAATAGGAGAATAATAATCGCCTTCATGACATTACTATGCTTGGTGACCATAATATGTAGCTCTAGAGCAGGGGTCTCCAACTCCGGTCCTGGGGGGTATTCCAGAAAGCTTGGTTAACTTACCATTTGGTAAATCTTAACCTCTGGGTTGATATACCCCAAACCCGCATACCATGAGTATGTCGGTTCCAAAACGCCTGAGAAGAGTAAGTTCAATCAACCTCCTATTGCTTACCCAGAGTTAATGCGCGAGCACCGTGCATACATAAAGACGTTTTCAATTGATCGCCGATTTCATGAGTCAGAATGGAAAATCAAAGTGAAAAAAAAGAGAGCGGCATACTTCACAGAGGCGGAGTTGGAAGTTTTAATGCACGCATATGAGGAATTCAAGCCAATAATAATGAAAAAAAGCAATACGGCTGCATCGGCTAAAGAAAGAGTTGGCTTGGCAAAAAATAACGGACAGAGTAAATGCGTGTGTATTAAATTGCAAATTTGACATCGCCTCCCCTTTTATTATAATGCAAAATAATTAAACACATAACCCTTCCGCATCCTTTTTACTGTTAAATCACTATGAAAGCATTTACTTTTCCTGTCATTCATTTCTTTAGGTTAAAATAACAATGTGTCTCGACTAGGAATATATGGTTTCTTATTTAATAAGGTGTAATCCTTCTGGAGACAGAAGAACTTTGAGCCAAGTCAAAATGAAACACAAAAACATTCTGCAAAAAGGTAATTGATTACACGATCACTTAACTATTTATTAAACACGATTTAGTATATTCTTTCTGTCATGTAGCTAATAGAAAAAAGGCTGAAGCCCGTCTAACTGGCGGGAGCCCACCACCACCTCCCCTCACCCCATCTGAGGGCAACCAGTGGTAACCAGCATTGTACTGTCCTGTAATGATTACCTATAGTTAGTGGAAAAAAGTAATGAGTTTGATGATTTTAACAAGGCAAAAAATTAAGGATACAAAATCAAGTTACCTGCACATTGATACTATGAATAGATTTCCTCCGCTATCTCGCTGTACTTGTATAGTGACAATAAAGACATCTATCTATCTATCTATTAACATAGTCTTCCTCATTTATTGAAGGAGCTTTAATAGGAATGTAGGTGCCATCAATGCACCCAATTATGAATGAATGAATGAATGAATGCCTTTTATTGTCACTATACATGTATTACATGTAGGCCTATTCCAAATTACATTTGGAAACCCTGAAATAGAAAGTCATATAGGGAAGTATCAAGTGTGTGTGTGTGCAGGATGAATACATGTAGGCTATAGATATAAATAGTATGACTATATATTAAACATGCATCATAGATTTTACTACAGAGGACAAACCTACCACTCTGTGGAATTCCTCTTTAATAACACGCAGAGCTTTATGGACAGGGAACTGTATAAACGTGTGTAAGAAGCGTTAAGTACCAGACATACTGTGCGAACGGCTCTACACACGGTTGCCTTTCCTATATGCTCTGCGTCGCCCATATTGTACAAAAAATGCCCTGACGCAAAAAACCGAAGTGCTATGCACAGAATGTTTTCTGTGCTAAGCGCAGACCCGCGGTTTGGGTTTGTGACATTTGCAATATGCGGTTTCAAGAGATGTTAAGTAAATGACCGATTCTTTTGAAAACTGATAACGCTTTTTCAAATAATCATTAGGAAATGACAAGACATCAATACGCGGTCTTATAACTCTCTCCCGGCGAAAAAAACCTTGTATAATTTATGCCTCCACGTTCACAGGATCGTCATCAAAAGGGCACGCCATGCTCAGTAACCTTCTGCAACAAACTTACCCTGGAACATAACCTGCTCAGTAGCAGGTTATCTTCAGAGAGTAAGCTGCTATGGTTACGTACATACCCAGAAAGTTAACCTCCGTTTTTGGAACCGAAAGTTGAGGTTATCCACTAACTTACCCTTAAACTTACCCGGGTATGTCACATAACCTGCTTTCTGGAATACCCCCCTGGAGAGCTACTATCCAGTCAGTTTTCAATCATACCTGGCTTCTGATGAGTCACACCTGTTCTCAGGTAAATACCAGGAGCAGGTGTGACTCATCAGAAGCCAAGTAGGATAGAAAACCTACTGGATAGTAGCTCTCCAGGACCGGAGTTGGAGACCCCTGCTCTAGAGTCATCCAACACCCAAAGAACTTAATACAATAAAATACATCATTCAAACCAAAAACACAAGGGATAGCCATTTAGGCCTGGAGCCCACACAGGTATCGATGTCCTTTCATGTTTGGCATTCTAGCTTTCCTGTTTGCTAATCAAATGCTAAGGAAGCATTGGTTTGTTTGTAGCAAGGAAGCATTGTTTGGATGTTTGTAGCAGGGTTGCCTAATTCCGGTCCTGGAGGGTCAGAATCCAACATAGTTTCCACGTTTCCCTGCTCAAACTCATCTTAATCAACTAATTACCAGGTTTAGTAGTTGTTTCTGAGCAGGGAAATTTGCAAGCTGTTTTACAAAATGGCCCTCCAGGACCAGATTTGGGAAACCCTGGTTTATAGGAATATTTAAGATTTAATAAATTAATTCAGAAAGTCATTCTGTGATAGGGAACCACATTATAAATTTCCAAGGAATAATGAGACACATGCTTTGTAGCATGCTCTGGGTTGTCGCTGTTATGTTTGCCGTCTTGCTTTGTGTTGAGTAATACACTGAAGATCTGAGAGAGAGATTGTTCATTGAGATTGGTTAAATTAATGTAGATAAAAGGTAAGGAATGATGGAAAGTCTAGTTTTACTGGAGAATGATGTACACTGTGTGGACAAAAGTATTGGGTCACACCTCTTAATCATTGAATTCAGGTGTTTCATTCCGACCAATTGTCACAGTGTATAAAATGAAGCACCTAGCCATGCAGTCAGGTTTTCAAATATTTGTGAAATAATGGGTTGAAGATCATCATAGGATGATCATCATAGCATAGGATGCCACCTTTGCAAGTCAAGCTAACTGCAGAATTCTAAACCTCCTCTGGCATTAACCCCAACACAAAAACTGTGCGCCAGTAGCTTCACGCAATGGAATTTCATGGCCAAGCAACTGCATGCTAGCTTCACACGACCAAGTGCAATGTCAAGCGTCAGATGAAGTGGCGTACAGCACATTGCCACTGGACTCTGGAGTAGTGGAAATGTGTTCTGTGGAGTGAAGGATCACACTTCTTTGTCTGGCAGTCTGATGGATGAGTCTGTGTTTGGCAGATGTCAGGAGAACATTACCTGTCTGACTGCATTGTGCCAACTGTAAGGTTTGGTGAAGGAGGGACAATGGTATGGGGCTGTTTTTCAGCAGTTGGGCTACACCACTTCCAGTGAAGGGAACTCTTAATGCTTCAGCATACCACGACATTTTGAACAATTCTATGCTTCCAACTTGGTGGGAACAGTTTGGGGAAGGCCCTTTTCTCTTCCAACTTGAGTGTACCCCAGTGCACAAAGCAAGGTCCATAAAGACATGGTTGGGTGAATTTGGTGTGGAAGACCTTGACTGGCCCGCACAGAGCCTTGACCTCAGACAGCTTTGGGATGAACTAGAGTATAGATTGTAAGCTTGGCCTTCAAGTCCAGCATCAGTCCCTGACCTCTCAAATGCTCTTCTGGATGAATGGGCAAAAATTCCACACTCCAAAATCTTGTGGAAAGCCTTCCCAGAAGAGTGGCAACTCCTTATTGATGCCTATGGATTTAGAATGGGATGTCATAATAGTTCCTGTAGGTGTATTGGCCAGATGTCCCAATACATTTGTCCATATAGTGTATCTTTGCAGTCTTTGGGAAATACTGTTTGAATGAAAGTGGTGTCATTATGAAATTAAGTCTTCAGTCTGAGAGAGAGACTGGGAGAGTGTGAAGGGCTTGGATGCTGGGATCCGTAAAGATATACAGTGGGAGGCAGGCGGCTGGTCAGCAAATGATGGGTAAGATCTCTGAAATGTGAAGAAGAGACAACCTAACCCAGGATGACGGGCAATGACGTATGAGTTTGATCACAATTCCTACCGCCACAGGTTTTGTGTTGTCTTATTTCCTCCAAAGACAAATAACCTAAAATTGAAGGACACTAATTAGCCTAATTTAAGGAGAAAACGTACTTTAAATTTGGTGAATATGAAAATTCCCTTTCTGTGGCACCCTGATCAGTCTGATCAGTTGCGTCAGTGGCAGTGCCAGAAAAGGGAGGGGAATGCAGTGAGGGAGCAGGAGGAAATGTTTAAATAATCAGAATCTGAGTGTGAGGCTATTGAACTAACCATATGATGCATTTCTGATCAAATAACTGCTGTGGCTGTTTCCCTGTCACCAAATCAGTCTAGATGGTACAACGGGGGGTCTATACCCCACATGTCCTATGCGAAGAAATGAGAGGTACAGTGGAAGGATTTGGGACCATTAGTGTTGGATTGTGAAAACAGAACAGATTGGATAAGGGTGGAACAAGGCAGGTGTGTTACATCAGACCGGCAAGTGCACAGTTGGGAAGTTAGACAAGTTGAAAAAGTGACAAGAATGTCCACATCAGACGTGGAGAAAAGAGGGAAAAAGAAAACATGCTCTCCCTGGTTGAGTGACATACCCCATTGTCTGATGGCAAAGGGGAAGAATGATTTTTGAAGGGATGTGTCAGCAGTCCCTGGTTGTTTAACCCAAGAAAATTTTCTACCCACATTAGGGCTCAGTATTGTTTATCCAAGGAGGCTAAGGAGGGAATAAAAGATATACATGCAGATTTGGTCAATAGGGGGGCTATAAAATCATATAATACTCCATCAATTTTCCCATATTACAAGTGAAAAAGGCGTATGAGACATGGTGATTTGTGCAGGATTTGAGAGGGGTTAACACAGCACCTATCATGCCCAGTCCAGTGCCCATACTGTCCTCGATACCAGTAAAGGCTATGTGGTTCACTGTGATTGATCTGGCTAATGCATATTTCTCCATACCAGTGCAACCTTATTCTCAGTACTGATTTGCCTTTACCTTCCAAGGAAAGAGACAGACCTGGGCTGTGATGCTACAGGGCTACACAGAAGCACTCAATGTCTATAGTCAGGCAGTAACAAGAAACTTTGAGGGATTTTGTGTTCCTTTTCGCAGTGGCCTTGTCCAGTGTGTTGACCTCTTGTTGTTTTCTAACACTGGGGAGGGCTGTAAGGAGGATACCAGAGCTCTGTTACTCGTTTTGGCAGTCATTGGGCATTGTGCAAGCAATGAAAAGCTACAGCTGGTGTCCCAGAGTGTTAATTTCCTGGAACATGTTGTGACTAGCAAAGGAAGGTCATTAGGACCCGAAAGAGTAGCTTCATTACAGGCTATGCCAAAACCTGAAACAAAGAGACAGCTGTTGTCAGTGCTGGGGATGATTGGCTACTGTAGACCCCGGCTACAAGACTGTGTTAAGTGACCTCAACCCTTAGGGGTTATGACTAGGGGCTTAGGGTTGACTGATATGATATGGACCGAGTAGGAGGTGAAAGCATTGGCACTAATGACTGCACCTGCTTTTGGAATTCCAGATTATCAGAAACCCTTTGTGTAGTTTGTGGATGAGAAAAGGGGATTTATGACATCAGTTTTGATTCAACCACATGAAGGTTGCCATAGGCCCATGGCCTACTTCTCAAAGTGGCTGGATTCTGTGGCCAGTGCTCTGCTTCTGTGCCCTAGAGCTGTAGCTGTCATGGCTGGTGCTGATTTGGTACAGTTGCATCCTTTGATTCTCCGAGTCCCTCCTGTAGTCCATGCTATAGTGACTCATGCTTGATAACTTCATGGGGGTAATTGGTTATTTAAAAATAAGATATTCTGCTGATAACGTTATCTTGGGGGGTGATTTCAATGCATGCTTTGATGAAAGGTTAGACAGGTTCCCTTCAAACTTTACTGCTCATCAATATAAGACCTTTTTTTTTTTTTACATTTTTGCCAATCCCAAAATATCATGAACCCTTGGAAGACGCCAAACCCAAATGTTAGACTCAAGTAAATTGAGAACAGACTTCTGGGTTACTTCGGCTACTCTTAAATTATAAATTTTTTTTGGGAACTTGAAACCCTTATTGAGGAAATAAAACAGCCTCGGGACCTAGGCTCTTATGTAGCCAAATGGGAATTCTTTAAATACAGAGTCTGCAAGTTTGCAAAATTCTTTAGCAAACAGCTGATCAGGTCCAAGAATTTTCAGGAAAGTAAGTTGATACAACAGACCAATAACTGCTTCAATAAATTCGTTCTCACAGAGAATTATATATATATAAAAAAAAACTATTTTAAAACTGTAACCTCAACTTGATGAGATTTACATAAGGAAGGCAAAAGGTGCTTGCATCAGGTCTAAGGCTAAATGGATAGAAGAGGGAGACCGGTGTACTGCCTACTTCTGCAGGTTAAACTGCAGATAAAAGGAGTGGAATATACTGACATGTGAGTTAATCCAGGTTTTTAAAACTCCTCTGGGACTCCATATGAGAGATGTTATTTTATGCTCTTGTGGAAATTACTAAGACTTACATGCTCTCACCTACAATGAAAGAAGGAGTATCTCATGATCCGTCTCCATTAGCCCCGTCCTGTCCCTGTTTGGCCAACAGATGTCACTGTTGTCCATCCTATGCCTTCTCGTTTGCGTGTCTTGTAATTAGTTAATTGCCGTGTAAGTAACGAGAGTGACTGATGTTTACTTGTCATTTTTGATATGGTTTGTGTTCCCTTTATTATGTTGCCCTGACCTTCATCCCCTTGTTAGATTAGTCCTAGACCCTCCATATAGTTCCTCCTGGTCTCTTTTTTTAACCCCTCACAGTCTGTGATTTTTCATCTATGTTTTTGTTTATAAGAAATCCTCTCCAGTTCATCTAAAGGCTGCATGTGGATGGTCCCTCCATCCTGTCATGACAGAGTAATAATTCTATTACCCAAACTGGGCAAGGATCCTAGGTTACTAGAAATTTTACCTTTATAAGACAACTCATTGAAGATGATGAGTTTTTTTATATTTTTGGACTTCTGGAAGGCCTTTGATATGGTAGAGTATAATTATTTCTTTCTTTAGATTTATCTGTAGTGTCCAAAGGAGGGGAAAGGAGCAACAAACCCCAAAGGCAGCCTTTCGAACCCCTGAAAGAGAATTTAAGGCGATACAGCTACCTGAAAGTCCTCATGCGGACTTTTGGGGGAATTCAGACAACTACAGATTACAATGTCAGAACTGGGGAGCACAGGATGAGAAAGCACATATTTTACATGAGGGACAGGTATGGATAACTACCTAAGGTTAATCACACTTAATGGAAAACACTTGAGGTAATGAAAAAGATGGACTCAGAATGGCCAGCAGCACCCTATGAAGACGAGGCGCAGAGGGAGACCAGGGAACATGAGTAGGCACTGCAGGGAGGGGACTGAGCCAAGGATGTTGCTGGTCTGGTTGATGGTCCAGGTCTGAGCAGCAGCGATTGGAGTGCAGGAGGCCCGTTGGCCCTTCGGGGTTATGGGATGGGCCGGCCAGGGTCCTCTGGAGCTCCGGGCAGTATAGCCCAGATCCGTATCCCCAACAGAGTTCTTAACCCCGTTGTCTTTTGAGCCAAAGGAGATAAGATCTTGGCTGCCTCCTAAGGCTCAGCGGCCACCAGTGCGACACAGTCAGGGGGTCGGGCACAGGCGATGGCGGCCATGCAGCAGATCTTAAACAAGGCGGCTGTGGAGAGGGCTCTAGAAGTGACACCTGGATATATGACACCTACCAGGACAGCATAGGTGAACTCTTACCAGGCATCTGAGAAGGCAGGTACAGATGAGGCTGCAGTACCAGCGGGCCCTGGACGGGCCATCGGGAAACCAGGGTCCAGCTACATTGCTGGGGAACCTGTGCCAGGAGGGACAACAGCTCGTAGAGTGTGTGGAGAGTCAGCTGCCAGTACAGCAATGACCAGGAGCTCTGAGACCAGCGGGCAGGTCAGGGTTTGTGAGGCCAGCGGTCAATATTTCCGCTAGGAATGCGGAGGTGGACGCAGTCTGGGCCGCTGGCCAGGTGGGTGTGGATCCGAAGGCTGGAGGAGCTAACGAGGCAGCAGGGGATGGCAAGGAGATAGCAGGGGATGGCAAGGAGATAGCAGGGGATGCCAATGAGATAGCAGGGGATGCCAAGGAGATAGCAGGGGATGCCAATGAGATAGCAGGGGATGCCAAGGAGATAGCAGGGGATGCCAAGGAGATAGCAGGGGATGCCAATGAGATAGCAGGGGATGCCAAGGAGATAGCAGGGGATGCCAAGGAGATAGCAGGGGATGCCAAGGAGATAGCAGGGGATGCCAAGGAGATAGCAGGGGATGCCGGCGTAGCTGTAGGTGGAGAGGGAGCCAACAGCACAGCAGGCGAGACACAACATCCTGAGCTGGTACAGGTACAAATGGAGTTTCGGTAGCCTCTCCGGGACCTGGCACAGGTGACAGAGCTCCTCCTGGGCTCAGTGTTGCCGGCACGGCCTGTCCTGTGGGGGTAAGCTGTGGGACTGTTGCAATCTGAGCAGCAGCATGCTGCGGGAGGCTGGTGGATGGAGCAGCTTCTTGCTTCAGGAAAGAAAGTATGGGTGAAGTGGCAGGATCTGGCTGTGGGACAGCAGCAGACGACTCAGCAGGCTCTGACCCGAGAGTGGCCAGAAGCAAGCCAGATGCTGGCTGGCTCCGAAGCTCTACTGTCCTTCTCCGGCACTTGTGGCGAGACTCGGCATGCCTTGCTGCGGGATGGTCGTGGGCTGAGCAGCGTCTTGCTGCTGAGAACCATGAGGTTAAGCGACTTCTTGCTGCGGGGAATTGCTGGGCTGAGCGGAGACAGGCTGTGGGAAAATGGCCTCTTCTGAACCAGGCATGGACTCTGGTCCAACAGGTTTTGGAGGGCCATGACATTATCCCTGTTTGGCAGGATGTCTGTGTGTATTTATCCAGCTAGTGTTTGAACTCCTCGATGAAAATAAAAATGGTAGTCTTAAGGCCATTGATTTTGACTGTATTAATGGCACACTAAAGATGATTTGGCTGAAATTATCTATATCAAATAGCACCAGTTTTTGCTGTATTTCTAGAGAGCTTTTAAAAAAGGATATAAACTTTATCCTATGCTGTGACTATGCTAAGCCTAAAACTCCCAGGTAAATTTTCATAATTTCATCTATGGGTACTTTTATACTGTAAATTGTTTTTTAATCAAAACTTCTCCCCTCATACAATGCCCTTGTGGAATAACAGGTGTGTTTTGCATGAGAGGAAACTATTTTACGCTCTCATTCATTGTGGTAGAAATTAATTTGATACTGTTATTACAGCAATTTTGTACTTCTAATATTAGTGAAGAATACAATTGTTTATTTTATAATACTGGCATTTAAACCCCAAATACAATTCTATGTAATTTCGTCACATTACAAATAAACTCAGGAATTTCTAATAGAAAATATTTTAGTTAAATTTTCCAAATCCACCTTAAAATTGTATGCATCAGACATATTAAGTACCCTGTATACCTCCAAAATTGAAGGAAGTACATTTTAAACTGATTAATGGAATCAACTTATTCTTCCAACAAATTCTTTTGTGTAAAATTTAATCTCGATCAGAATGCTTGTATTTTTTGAATACTGATACTGAAACAGCAGACTGCATTTTCTTCTGCTGCTTTTGCTCAAAAACACTTTGAAATGACATGTATGGATGGTTAGAAACTAAGACAGAAGATTTGGTACCCTTTACCTGTAATGATGTGATTATTGGTTTAGATGTTCATGGGGACAGATGGGGATTGGGAAAGACACCATCCTTGTGTAGCACTCTGCTGTACTCCACATAGTATGCAGTTGTCAAGAACAGTAACACTGACATTTTGTGCTTGGTGTTCAATTAGGGGGTCTAACAGACTCAGTAAGGCAAGGGAATGGTAGTGAATTTTTAAGAAAAATTTCTGATTCAACTTACACTTTGCAATAAAAAACACCTAGATTATATTCACTAATAATAAAAAAAACATTTGTACAGTTTTTGCGCCCTACTTAATTGGTGCATGCACAGGATTAATTAGGATACTAAAGACACCAGTAATCTACAGCACATGCCTCTATTTGTGTTACCTCTGAGGGCCCAGGGCCCAGGGTCCAGCCGTATTGCTGGAGGATCTGGGCCAGGGTTGACTGCAACTTGTGGATCATATGGGGAGTCATTAGAGAAGCCACAGCTGGGAGCCCTGGGACTGGTGGAGATGCCCAAGAGACAGCAGTTGATGCAGCAATGGTGCCGGCGGTCCTGTTGGTGCTGATGGGCCAGCCAATGAGACACAGCATACTGGATAAGCACAAGTAATACTTTGACTGGCAATGTGGTCGGGTGTGAGTGGTGCGGCCTCTCCTGGGCCAGGCACAGCAGGCTGCTGGCCTGCATTGGCTCTGCAAAACTGCTCTCCTTCTCCTCCAGCGCTGAGTGAGAGTCGGCGGGTTAAGCGGCTTCTCTCTGCGGAGATGCAGCGGGGCTGAGCAGCTTCTCATTGCTGAGACGTGGCGGGCTGAGTGACAGAGCTGTGGGTAGCCGCTGACTGAGTGGTAGTAGGACGGTAGCAGGCGTTGCATTAATTGGTCCGGGACCCAGGAATGTGGGCTCCCCCTGGAGAAAGGAGTGAAGGAGTTCCCTCGTTTCTGAGATACTTTGCACGGTAGGATCACGTGTCAGGGTGAGGTAGTCTGCTAGCCAAAGTACACACAATCAAGGTACATAAAATGCACAGTTACAAATACATAACAATACCCTAAATGGACAAAAGTATTGGGACATACCTTTTAACTACTGAATTCAGGTGTTTCTTTCAAACTCATTACCGCACGTGTGAATTCAAGGATAGTATTGTCATAGGATACCACCTTTGCAATAAATCAGTTTCAGAAATTTCTAAGCATTTAGGAGTAACAGAAACTTGTATATTTACAGAGCGGGGTCACCAAGTGCTGAGGTGCATAGTGCATGTCGCCAATGCTAACTGCGGAGTTCCACACTTCCTCTGGCATTAACCCCAGCACAAAAGCTGTGTACTGGGAGCTTCATGGAATGGGCTTCTATGGCCGAGCATGAAAGCCTCATATCACCAAGTGCAATACCAAGTGCCGGATGGAGTGGTGTAAAGCACACTGCCACTGGGCTCCGGAGCAGCAGAATTCTGTGCTGTGGAGTGAAGGATCACACTTCTCTGTCTGGCAGTCTGATGGACAAGTGGATTTGGTGGATTCCAGGAGAACATTACCTGCCTGACTGCATTGTACCAAAAGTAAAGATTAGTGGAGGGGGGATAATGGTATGGGGTTGTTTCTCAGAGGTTGGGTTTGGCCACTTAGTACCAGTGAAGGGAACTCTTAATGCTTCAGCAAATTAAGATATGTTGGACAAATCTCTGCTACCAACATTGTGGGAACAGTATGGGGAAGATCCTTGTCTGTTCCAGCATGACTGTACCCCAGTGCACAAAGCAGGGTCCATAAAGACATGGTTGGGTGAGTTTGTTGTGGAAGAACGTGACTGGCCTGCACAAAGCCCTGACCTGAACGCCTTTGGGATGAGCTAGAATGGGGATTGTGAGCCAGGCCTTCATGGTCAACATCAGTGCCTGACCTCACAAATGCTCTTCTGGATGAATGGGCAAAATTCCCACAGACACACTCCAAAATCCTGTGGAATGCCTTCCCAGAAGAGTGGCAGCTGTTATAGCTACAAAGGGGGGGACCAACTCCATATTGATGTCTATGGATTTAGAATGGGATGTCATAAAAGTTCCTGTAGGTGTAATGGGCAGGTGTCCTAATACTCTATCTTTGCAAAATTGCAAAGACAATATGCATAGTGCTAAAAATATTGTTCAAGAAATAAATATAAATAGGTTAATGGCTCCTGTATGTGCAATTTTGGGGGGTGGCACATTGGGAGGAGGCTTTCTAGGGCCTGATTGGACAGACAGTGTAGTGCACGATACTCCTATAGCAGTGCCAACGTATGACAGCATACACTGTCTGCTTGATGTGTGTTGTCTTGTATGCAGGAAACTTACTCATTAATAGTGTCAGTTTGACTTATTAATACTTTAACTTTTCAGTTTACCGTTCACAATTCGCACTGAGCCCAATGCCCATATGCGTTTATGTGAAGTAACTATACCAAATTGACACGTATGACATAACACATTTAACAGAAAAGTTTCAAGTCCCTGCTCACTAACACTATTAGTGAACAGCTGCGAACAAGTACTTTACCCACCCATGTGACTCACAAATATGTCTCCTATAGGCAGGAATGTTGCCCAATAGTGCTTCTTAGCGTCCCGTGTTGGAATGACCTGGGCCCTCAGGTACACCGCCTTGCGTGAAATTGACACTAAAACATGGCGTATGGACCAAATTAGAAATGTGCGTACGCACAAAAAAAATCAGATGAATAAAACTGTGCATAAGCAAATTTCTTATCCAGAAAGGACTATTGGGTATGTGGGTTTTCGCTGCATCTCCCTAATTAGATTACTAATTTCCATGAATGCGAAGTGGAAGTCCTGCTCAGTGAAATGGAGACAAGGGAAAACTATTTGGTGGGTTAAGCAGTGGCAGAAGCAACAAAATAAAATCGGTGGAGCGGCACAGCGTAGCGGAGCCACTTAAAAGCTCAAAAAGTCACACAGTGCCAAAAATAAAAAATAAAAAATGGTCGGATATGTTCTCTTCTAATTCTTCCATTTGCGATGTATTCTAACAACACTAAAGCAGCTATGGTAGTTGGAATGGTTTGGCCATCCTGTGCACCATTTTATTATGCCAGATTGATTAAAATCAGGTGCCTTAAATTTCTAAATGGTATACAATTAATTTAGGTGAATAAAGTCTGTGTCATGGATACGAATATAAAAAAGAAAAAGAAAGAAAGGGAAACCACACAAAAACAGTATCACTTTGGTGCTGGGTGCCGCCTGTTTTCAAAACTGAGCAGATACGTGATTATGCGTGCGTGGCCTGAGGCTGCCGTGAAAATGTACGTAGGGTTACACCAAATTTGCTTTTTGTACATCTTGACGTGAGCATGGAAACGGGCGTGCGAAACATTTTTGTGCGTACACACCATTTATACGTGAGGCCCCTGGTGACTAAAGGTGCTCCAAGAGAGCACCCTGTAGAGGCGATAGGATAGAATAGAAACAGCAGATAGCCTTGTGGTTCTGGGAGACCCATGTGTAGGATTCTTTGATGTTCGTGTTCATGTATAGTTTTTTTTCTCCTCACAAACCTACTTTGCTAAATAAAGACTTGGTTGATTAATGGCCCTTCTGGTCTGTTGACCCCACTACTACAAGAGCAAAATTCTTGTCTATGATAACAGTTTTGATCAAGCTCTAACAACTACTCTCAGTCAAACACACAATTATCTCATTATCATACAACTGAACGTGATGGTGGATATTGCAGTATGTAGATCATGGCTGGATTATGGACTGGGCCAGTGGGGCCGGTGCCCCAGTGCTTCAGGCTGGAGAGAGCCTTGGGACACTAGTGGCCGCGAATTGCAATAGTGCAAGCTAAACACTATGACCCTCATACACCTGTGGAAATAAATAGGAGACCACTCAATATTTTTAATCAAATCTGTAATTTTAAATTTTGATTTTATCATGGATCTACTGGCAGAAGGCTACACTTTTGCAGCAGGTTGCATCCAGGTTTAAAATCAGTACACAAGAATAAGGTGAAGCAGGAGACACTGGGAAGGACCAGAAACCAGCCAGGTTAAGGATGGAAACAACATTCTAATGGCAGAGATGACCATTAACTTATCCGACAGTTTCTCATAGGAATCATAGGAAGACATCAATTGACCTTCAAAAGGAATGGGAAACATTAAGTACAGGTGTGAAGTGTACTGCTAGGACAGTTTGTATCAGGCTCCTAGAAGCAGGTCCCATAAAGCAAGGAAGAAACCCTTCATTAATGAAAAACAGGGAGGAATTATGCTGCATATTGCAAAAAACAATATATTATTCTCAGACACACACCCATAAATAGAGAAATGAGTGAAACAAAATTGTGCTGTGGTCTCTTACTTTTTTCCACAGCTGTATGTAACATGAGTCTAACACTAGGGTTGTAGTCAAGACCGCCTAAACCGAGACCAAGACATTGCCGAGACCGGAGGGTATCAAGACCAAGACACTGCCGAGACTTGAGGGTACCAAGACCAAGACCAAGTCCAAGACCAAGACACACTAAGGCGAGACCAAGATCAAGACTGGTCGAGACCAAGACCAAGACCAAGACCGAAAACAGACTAGGGCTAGAATCGACATCACATTACCCAGATCAACTGTAGAGAAAAAAGGTATTGTTGTAAAGTGTCATTACTAGTTAAATCAAATTCATGTTAACTTCTCAATTATATTGTCCATATGTCCATATGTCTCTCATTTAAAATCTCCCAGATTTGTCATAGTTACGAGACCTGATGGAAAATAATATTCTCAGCAATCCTCTCCTATAACCATTTTATCAGACCTCGTCAAGGGAAAGAGATGGGATGTACCAGAAAGATGTTCATATTAAGTCTCTTATACCAGGGACAGAGGCCTCGGGTAAGCTATGAATACAGCTATGTAATGATCCTTTGCTTTGAATTGAAGAGAATGGAGAGAATGAGCCTCCAGATTGACTTGCACCTCCAAGACCGTGCTTTGTAATCAATGTAAAATACCTAATTTATTTGGATTATAACTATGCTATAGACTTCGCGGACTTTTTCGGACATTTCTTTGCCGATGTATGATACGATGTGTATGATGTGTGTGGACTGTGAAGCACTGGCAGTGTCCGTGAAGAAAATGTATAAAATGTAACATTTTTGAAATGGATGCATCTGACTGGTTGCATTTGAATTGAGGCGCGTAATAAATAATGATACTGTTCTGTGAGGATGTGGTTTTCTCTTTTTTTCCCCATCCCATCGAGACCGCTATGTCCGAGACCAAGACAAGACCGAGACCAAATATAGTCAAGACCAAGACAAGACCGAGACCAAATAGAGTCAAGACCAAGACAAGACCGAGACCACAAAAAATTGGTCTCGAGACCAAGACCGGTCTCGAGAACTACAACACTATCTAACACCAGGGCCCTCTATGTAGAGAGCAAGAGTTGATCTCCAGGACCATTGAACATACAGCACAAATTTGACATCAGGGCCCCTGGACCCCTAAGTCTATACTAGGGATGGGCCGATCCACATTTTTTCAGTTCCAATCCGATTCCGATACGCAACTGCCGATACAGATTCAGAAGAGCTCTTTTTACTTTGTTATACTTTATATATTATTTTTTTAAGCTAGTAAATACAGGTGGAAAAAATGTATGACAAAAAATTTAATTAGGCTACTGCAAACATACATAACGTACTGTTCCTCCTCGTTTGTACGTCTTGTTTTAAGCGTTTTTGAGGCATTTGCAATTCAATATGAATATCTTCAAAGCTAGTATACACAAGTGGCGAATGCTTAAAATTTTAAAACAATTTTTCTCCCATTGGCGTCAGCTCAGTTACACTTTGTTGCGATGGCAGCCCCTCGTGTATCACAAGCTGCAGCGAGTTCGCAAGACAGTCCAGGTTAGCGACTCCCAAATCATCCATTGTTTTTTTTTGTCTCGCAGAGTTGCGTGCGCTTTGTTAAGTGGGATTGTCCATTAAACGCTATTCCCACCTCTCAGATCTTTATTTTACAAAGATTGCAAATCCCTGTACTACTGCATGGTTTCTGTTAAAAGCGTAAAATACTCCCAGATCGTCACGTTTTATCTAACGCTCCTCGTACTGCGAAGGGTATGCGCATGACGTCACGGCAGGCGGAAGTCACTGTACTCACACCCAAAAAAGACTGAGGGGTAGCGTTAGCATTCGATTTGAATGCCGCAAAAACACATGTAAAATGGGAAAGAACTGTCGTGCGATTGATTGTACAAATAGATTTAACACAAAATAGGATCTATCTTTCTAGAGATTGCCAAAAACTAAGTAACTAACTAGCTAAGTAAGTATAGGATGTGGATCGGTCACGCAATATCGGATCGGTGCATCTTTACTCTATACAGCACAATTTAACCACCAGTTACACTGTCTTAAACTGGTTTTTTGCATGTACAGTGCAAGCTGACCACCACGAGGCCGCCCAGGCCCCTCGTCATATATAGTGAGTGTTGCCCACCAGGGGACTCTGCATCTATACCAAGAGATGCCCACCAGAGCCCCCTGCTCCTTGATGCACATACTGCAAGCTTAAAAGAAGGGCCCTTAAGGGATTAAGTTGTGAGCTGAGCATCAAGGCACCATGATGTTAGCTATTTGACAAGTCAAAACATAGCAAGCTAGTCATGTTATAAACCCCTTGACTCCAGTGTATCTCTGAAATGTAATGTTAGTCCCTTCTTTACTCAGTTTATTTAGTAAAAATTTATAGTATATCATACATGTCAATGTACCATTAGCTAGATACAGTAGGTGGCTTTGTGGATCAGGTTATAATCCCAGCCAATTAGTTATTAATGGTAAAAAAAAAAAAAGATTCAACATTTCCATGCCGTGTTGTTGTAGTTTAGTTGTTAAGCTTTTAATCCAAAACATGCCTTCAGTAAATTTATCTTGTGTCACTTAGAAATGGCTAACAATGCTAGCTCAGTAACTTCTCAGATAAGGTTAACCAGGTCCAGACCTGAAAAGCCACAATAAAGCAAGCTAGCTCGAACATAAAACCTCAGCAGTGAAGCAGAACCCAGTACTGTACCTGTATGTGCCCATGCCCTCACCCATGACAGGGGGGACCTCCAAAACACAAGAGTCCAGGAGCCTCACATGAAGTGGGCAAGGCCCTGGTGTAAATAGGTAAATACTCTACAGGCTTTCGTGGACACTATCACACATTCTACAAAACAGGGCCTCCATGGGGTTAAGGGGAGGCCGTGGGAATTAACTCCTTCCTGGATAAAACCAGTTTAAGACAGTGATATCCAACTACAGTCTGATGTTTCTTTTTCAGTCCACCTTAAAAGTGTGAACAGGCAGTGGGTTGTGAAGAGAGCAGGGGGAGGCCCTCACTGACACATGCTGAGTTCTTTAAGGCAGTCTGGGACCCCGTTAAAGGCACAGAAATGCATTCTAATCTTCCATTTGATTTCAGTCTGCTATGTTGCATGTCGTTTGACTTATACCTTTTGGCAAAAGAATTCTTTGTTTTTGTATATATTCCGTTATTATTACTCATTTAATTTTTAATGTGTGAAGCACTTTGGTCAGAGGAAGCTGCAATAGAAAATGCAATAGAAAGTTTACATACTAGTATGTAACTATATATGTATGGTTTAAACTTCTGTATTGCATAAACGACTATGAAAGATGGTTTAAAACTAACTGGAAACTGAACACATCCAGATCTCAACGTTTATGTACTTTTACATTTTTAAACATTCACCAACGAACAACTACATTCATATGGATCATTTAAAGAAATTATAATAAATAAAAATATATAGTAAAAATACTTAAATCATATATTTGTTTTGTTTTTCAAATGCAACTAATTTTTGTTTTTGGACTGCAGTCAAAATTCTAAAGATTCTAATATTCTAATTAGTCATTGTAATGCTAAACCTTTCTTTTTTCCATATATATGCAACTACATGGAAAAGCACGAATGCATTACTGTTATATTATACACATTAGAGATTAAATCATAACGCCACATTTAGTATTTATTTACAGATACATTACTTTAACATTGCGTTGGTCGCCACCGCCATTACCGCACTTAATCTGGCAGAATACATGCAAATTGCTCTGCACATACCTATTATAGCGCAGTTGATTTTCATGATTGTTCTACAAAATTCATCTTTCATGTAGTGTTACAGTCCAAGTTAACAACTCAACACAACGTAGCTCAAATCTGTCATAGTTCATATTTGTCTCCTTTAAGACCTTTGTATGGCGCCATACAAATCTCGCGGGTCTTGGCTATCAGCCCCTCGCGAGAACTGCGCACAGCCGTCTGATTGGCTGCGAGGGGTTGAATGTAAGATGGCGCTCAACGAGAGCTGAGCCGTGGGAAGAGCAATAACAGTAATAACTATTTTAATTATTCTTTAAGGAAGAGAGTTCCACGCAGGTAAACTACACGAACAGCAAAGTATCCATTGATGTAAAAAGCTTGAGCGCGGTGGATCCGTGCCTCAGTAGCCAAGGAAGGAGAAGCGTAGCCGGCGAGGGCGGAGTGTAGCGGCCTGGCCCAGACTGAAAGGGGTAAGGGGCTACAGGGAATGGTTCTTCCCAGAGGTTTTGCATTTAATGCCAGTATGTGTCTTACCTTTTTTTCATATCACTCTTTCGATCGAATGCGAATTGTGAGCTTGGTTAGCCAAGGGGTGTGGATAAACTGACGTGATATTATGGCGATTACCAGTAATATGGGGATAGAGGATAAACGCTGCTCAGATCGTCGTGTGCACATTTGGTCAAGACCCCCTTTCCACGAGTGAATGCCACAATAACACTGACCATTCAAAAGCATGCACTCCGGTGGCTTTAAACCATGTGACTTTATGTCAGTGTTTGTGCACATTCACAGGATTTCAGTTTTCACAAACTTGGCCAATGTGGCCATTAATAATTAGTTTAATATCTAAATAATTATAGGAATTATTGATGACGTGTTGTTGTTTGCCACGACACTGAGTAATGTCGTAAAAGAAATGTTTTGAATGAATCTCCTGGTTAATGGATACAGTTTCTGTCCAAACATGGGCTTTTCAGGGCAATATACATTCTGACAATTTCATTATTAAATGACAGAAACCTTTGTTTAACCTCGTTTTGTGCCCGAGAGACAGTGTGAGGACTTGTATGTATATTCGTCAACCAGCAAAAGCCTCCTCTCTTCCTTTCAGTTGGTGTCAAAGGGGTTTTAGAATAGAATTTCCTTACATACTGGGCCCATGTAATCAACCTGTGCGATTGAAGTAGCAATATTATAAAAGTAGTATCTTTCGCAACAACTAATAATTAGGTGTCCGCTTGAACTTTCTGTAGTTACTGTATGCTACCGAGATATAAATCATACAAGCAGTGACATACGGGATTTTCTTTTGCTGAATTGTGAGGGCTTTGTTTCTTTTCTGACAGGATGACAAAAGAAAGCCTTTCATTAATTTGTCGTGAATACACGGGGCCTGAAAGTATCACTAACGGTAGCCAACAATAAGACGACTGGAATGTGGGATCTTTACGTCTTCATCTGCAGAATGAGGCAAATTTTTATTCTTACGTTCATGATCTCGTCGCCATGGTGATTTTAGCTGTAAACGCATGTCAGTATATCGCGTGTGCCCCTTGCCCCCTCCATTGTACTGCTGTGAGCCCCCTTTTAGGTAGTGACAAAGATCACTGCCAGACCAAGTGTTCTTTGGCAAAACATACACGTGTGTTGGGTAGTGCAACATTTAAGTATTATCAGAATAACTCATTCAGCTGCTGTAACTTCCAATCCAGTGTAACACAAAGGGCCATCTGATTTATTGATAAATTAATTAATAAATTAATTAAATAAATGGAACACTCATAGTAGTTTGATTACATGCATTAGTCATGTATTAAAAATCATTACATACGCGTGTTCTGTTCATATGGGACCCGGAATTGGTAACGGAGGACCCAAAATAATCTTAAATTGACAATTGTTGAATTGACTGTGTGGTTATGGCCGGGAGGTCGTGTACAGTTTTGTATCCTAATTTGTATAAACAATTCTTCCACACCAAATTCGCGTACAACAAAGGGTAAAATTACTGAGAGATTAGTAGTAGTAGAGTTAAGTCATCTCACGACCCCGACTGCGATCCGAGCTGAAGCAGCATAGGATGTGGTGGGCGCTGCGCTCCCGGTGTCAGCAGGCTTGCCGGAGTGGGTTTCAGACTCAGGAAAGTCTGAGGATTGACTCTGCTAGGCGAGGCCTGGTCCAGTCGGTTTGCAGGCCATTTTTTGTTTGTTAGTGTTAAATTTCCCACCGACCGAGCTGTCGTTCGCAGAAATGACATCGGATCTCCTCGATTTTTATAAACCTGAACATAACTGAGGTACAGATTACGTCCGATCTCTGCCGGATTTTATAACGACATCAAGCAAGATGTAACCCGTTTTGTTATTGACTGCATAAGTATGCTTTCATGCGAAATGCGTATTATTTATGTATTGTAAAAAAAACTGAGGAAACTGACGTGTGATAGTACATATGCCCGATGCACAAGGCGGCATGTAGCTGGGAGTAAGTTGGGGTTTTGCAAGGTTTATTTCGAAAGCCTTATTTTGGCGGAACAACTCGCACTGCAGATATTTAAGGTAGCGTGGGAAGATGCAGGCAAATAGGATTGGATGTCGATCTTATACACGGTATATACTGATAAATGCATTTATTTTTTTCTTATCCAGTTGAGGAAGATAATGATTTTTAAAGACTAATGAGCCAGGGTTATATGTAGAGGGAGACTACTTGACTTTAAAATTCAAATCTGAAAATTCCGGGAATCAATTTGTGTTCAGTCTGATATTTTTGTATCTTCATGTTTTTATCTTTATGAAACAAACTTTTCAACATTCAGAGTGCTCCCTGACTTTGTAGGAGACTCTTTGAGAAGTTTTATCCCGGTTTTAAGGAATTACAAGAAACCGTAATTTTACTTCATAGGACAATGTGGGACCACATGTATGAAGTATGAGATAAACAGACTTTTACAGTGGTATATTTAGTGCCTGCATTTTTCTTATTATTAATGTATTGTTGGCCTTTCAAGAACAATCAGGATGTCATATTTCAGTAATTTCACCCAGCATTTTATATCTGGAGCAGTTACAGTTATGTGAAAAATTAGGACACCCCATTAAATGTTTAGTTCTTTATTAAGAAATATCAACATATCACTATTAAATCTTCTTTCAAATCATATGTGTAGATAAAGGTGATGTAACTATCACCTATGCAAAACATTCACTTATTTAAAAGAAGAAATTAACTATGATGCAATTTCCACTTAGCAAAAAGTTAGCACACCCTCACATCCATTA
Source organism: Paramormyrops kingsleyae (assembly GCF_048594095.1). Taxonomy (NCBI): domain Eukaryota; kingdom Metazoa; phylum Chordata; class Actinopteri; order Osteoglossiformes; family Mormyridae; genus Paramormyrops; species Paramormyrops kingsleyae. Next base: position 31,979,070 of record NC_132804.1, read on the forward strand.
TTATTTAAAATGCCTAGAGTTAGATTCCGGTGCACCACATCAGGTGAAAATGATTAGAACATTATTACAGAGCTTTTTGGTGGAGTCTGTCTTATTTATACCATAGACATTTAGTTTGGTTTGCTCTTCATTGTTGAGTGAGTGGGATCACCATGGTGAGATCCAAAGAGCTCTCTGAGGCCTTCAGAAAGAAGCATGTACACTCACCTAAAGGATTATTAGGAACACCTGTTCAATTTCTCATTAATGCAATTATCTAATCAACCAATCACATGGCAGTTGCTTCAATGCATTTAGGGGTGTGGTCCTGGTCAAGACAATCTCCTGAACTCCAAACTGTATGTCAGAACGGGAAAGAAAGGTGATTTAAGCAATTTTGAGCGTGGCATGGTTGTTGGTGCCAGAAGGGCCGGTCTGAGTATTTCACAATCTGCTCAGTTACTGGGATTTTCACGCACAACCATTTCTAGGGTTTACAAAGAATGGTGTGCAAAGGGAAAAACATCCAGTATGCGGCAGTCCTGTGGGCGAAAATGCCTTGTTGATGCTAGAGGTCAGAGGAGAATGGGCCGACTGATTCAAGCTGATAGAAGAGCAACTTTGACTGAAATAACCACTCGTTACAACCGAGGTATGCAGCAAAGCATTTGTGAAGCCACAACACGCACAACCTTGAGGCGGATGGGCTACAACAGCAGAAGACCCCACCGGGTACCACTCATCTCCACTACAAATAGGAAAAAGAGGCTACAATTTGCACGAGCTCACCAAAATTGGACAGTTGAAGACTGGAAAAATTTTGCCTGGTCTGATGAGTCTCGATTTCTGTTGAGACATTCAAAAGAACCTCATGCCAGCTGTGAAGCATGGGGGTGGAAATGTCATGGTTTGGAGCTGCTGTGCTGCAGCAGAACCTGGCCAGCTCACCATTATAGAATCTACTATGAATTCTTCGTCATATCAGAGGGTGCTTGAGGACATCTTCATCTGTCCAAAAGTTGAAGCTGAAGTTGGGGTGGATCATGCAAATGACAATGACTCAAAACATTCCAGTAAATCTACCAAGGAATGGCTTACAAGAAAGAGTTCTGGAATAGTCAAGTCAAAGCCCAGATCTGAATCTTATTGAGATGCTGTGGGGTAATTTGAAGAGGAAGTGTATGCAAGACACCCTTCAAACATCACACAGCTTAAGGAATTCTGCATTGGAGAGTGGGGAAAACTTTCTGCCAGTCGATGTCAGAGATTGATAGATGGCTATAGGAAACGTCTCATTGAAGTTATTTCAGCCAAAGGGGGAAATACTAGCTATTAGGGCACAGGGTGTCCTAACTTTTTCCTAAATGGAAATTGGCATCATAGTTAATTTCTTCTGTTAAATAAGTGAATTTGTTTCTTTTTTTGCATAGGTGATAGTTACATCACCTTTATCTACACATATGATTTAGAAGAAGATTTAATAGTGATAAGTTGATATTTCTTAATAAAGAACTAAACATTTAATGGGGTGTCCTAATTTTTCACATGACTGTACCTGGCTCAGGGGACCCTGGTTGTATATAATTTCTGTATAAACCCCTCCTTCAGGTCCGACAGTGGGAGGCGTGCAGTGACATGAACGACTCGCTGGAGAACGCAGTCCCTTTCGAAGAGTACGTGCGTCAGAAAGTGCGGACGGTCCCACAGCATCGCATGAAGAGCTTCCTGGAGTCGCTGGCCGCCAAGGGCCCCGAAGCTTTGCAAGACTTCCAGCAAGGTGGCACCACTGTGGTCTATCAGCAGGGAGCAAACTGTGTCTATGCCGACAGCACAGAGGTGGCGGGATCCCTGCTGGAGCTGGCCTGTCCGGTAGGAGCGCCTATACAGTGGGACTGCTATACTGGGCTTACATTCAGTGATTATTAATGCGGTAGTGTTAACTATTGCAACTTTTAAATTCTGCATTTGTTGTAACCCTGTTATAAATGCTTCCACTTTATTTGTACAAGATGCATAGGAATTACTTGGTTTTCACATATCCCGTTTCGCCATGAGTGTGTATGTTGGGGTTAGAGCACGGGGCCATCTGCCAGCTCTGGAGGGCAGCATGCTGTTAACAATAAGGTTGCCCACTTTTGTCACAGAAAAAGAGGATGTTTTTGTGCTTCTGAGCCAAGTACATCTTTTCAATACTTCAAAAAGTATCTGCTGTAAGTTATATGATTCTATCCCAGTTACATTAATCGACTATTCAAACATCATGTGGACTTTTCCGCGTGCAGAATGTGTTTCATATGGTTGCACGCTACTGTACAGCCGAGGTAATCTTTGACTGACCCCGGCTGCCTCTTGCTCAGGTGCAGTTGCAGGTTCAGCAGTTGCCGCAGCACCAGCACCAGCAGGCACCCACGCAGCTGTCTCCGCAGCTGACCGCTGCAGTGCACCAGGCTTCTGAGCAGCAGATCCAAGTGCAGGTCAGTGCAGACGAGGCGGGGGGGGGGGCGATTGCGGTCTTCAGTCACCAGACATTCTGCTGATGTTCATGTTCAGGTGCAGATCCAGGGTCATCATTCGGTGGAGCAGGTGTTGCAGATCCCCAGCACCACCCAGCAGCACTTGTCGGGCTCCCAGCTGCACCTTGTGCAGGGGGAGATATCTGAAGAGCACTTACAGCAGCAGCAGGTAAGTTGGACCTTCATCTGTTTACCTGTGTATATTTCTGTACCTTAATGTGCCATAGACCCATGTGTTTTCACATACTCCATACACACGTGATCTTATTATCTCTCCAAAGTCGTAAATTCCAAGGTGCATGACGTCACGTCCGACAATCTCTCATTCGAGCTACACATCTCGGAACAAACATGGCTGCCTCCATGAACACGCTGTTGTGTGTAATTGCTTTATATTTTAGCAGATTTGGAGTGAGATTCTTCTTTCCGAGAGACAAACAAACAAGAAACACAGAAAACTAGTCAAACCACATTAAAAGCTTTATAATATTTTAGTAGATCCATAAAAATATTTGTTTTTCAAGAGGCAGACAAACTACAAACAAACAAAAGACACTAACAAGTCTGGTAAAATATTGCATGCTAGGATACTGTTTACGGTCATGATATGGTATTCTCTAAATCGACCACGTGCAATTACATTTATAACTATTAATACATTTAACAAAATAAACATTTTAAATATTTATAAAATCTGTTGACTGTGTAAGCCATCATGTTGAAATTACGTCATAGTGGAATCTCTGACAACAAATTTCTGTCCGACATCAACGTCGGAAAGGAGGCATGTTTCTGACAGGAAGTGGCATTTTTCATGAAGTTTTTATCCAAGTTCCAACTCGGAGAGAGATAATCGAATGCAGGATTAGCCAGTCTAAGAGCATGTCGATACTTGCTGGTCTCTCCAGGCTGGAGGTATGTTGAGTTCTCCGTCCTGCCGGTGGGTTTAGTCATGAATGATCCGCCTCTGTTCAGATCCAGGCAGAGCTGGTAGCGGCAGTCGCCGATGGGGGACAGCAGATTCATATCCAGACAGTGGGGGTGGCATCACCCCAGCACGTGGTGCAAGGCTCCCCGCAGGAGGGTGAGCGCAGAGCAGGGCCCGTGGGGGGGGTCCTTCAACCGGCAAAGAAGCGCAAGGTGGATGTGCCCATCGCCGTGTCGTACACGCTCCCCGGGCAGCAGCTGGCGACTGTCCTAACCATCCCCCAGGCCCCTCCTGGTCAGGGACAGGTGCAGGGGCAGAGCTACCTGTCTCTGCGGCCCGACCTGCTCACGGTGGACAGCTCGCACCTCTACAGCACAACTGGCACCATCACCAGCTCTACGGGCGAGACCTGGACCATTCCTGTGTACTCCGCCCAGCAAGGCGTGACCCACGTCGCAATCTCACCCGAGGCCATGACCAGCGATGGCATTGATAAGGACAAGACTGTCACCTCAATGGCTCCCCCGGTGGCCACGGCCGAGGAGGCGGTCCAGACGCTGGCCAGCGCTCTCTTCCCAGCCCAGTTCGTCAATGGGAACATTCACATTCCTGTGGCCGTCCAGTACCCTGCCGGTGCACAGCCGGTTCAGATTTGGGACCCACAGCACCATGTGGTTCACACCTCAGGGGGCACGGAGCAGGTAAGGGCCGTTCTCTGCTCGGCCTGCGATATGTTTTTGACATTTAAGAGGTTTAATCTCGCAATATAAAGCATGAAAATGATGCCATCGCCATACCGTTTGAGTATAATGCAACAGATGTGGTCTTCTGAGGGATAATCTGTTAATGGTGCTTTGGCCCCGCCCAGAGTCAGGCTGTGCAGGTCACAGAGGTGGATGCCACTCCACAGCCCTCTGCGGAGCTGCTGCTGCCCATGATGCTGAAGCCCGACGAGGGCCTGGACGTGTGGCGCATCTGGGCGCAGAGCAAAAACACGGAGCTGGAGAAGGATAACCAGACCAGGCTGGCCCCCATTGGCCGTGAGTTACCGCGGCAATTGGGAAAGGGCTGAGGTGGGGGCCTGGAATCATGTGACTTACTTGGTTTAAAGGGCCCAACGTGCATAATTTTTAAATGCATGTCTCTGTGGGGTTTCTGTATGCATAGGCCGCCAGCCTCTGCGCTTTCAAGAGGACCTGGTATCGTGTGCCGTGGCCGAACTGAACATGGGTCTGTCCCTGATGATCCAGGAGGCTCGTGGACTGGAGGGAGAGTCCTTCCAACCCGATATGCTCTACTACATCTTTCTCTGTATACAGAAGGTATGAACAAACATGTAGCTCTGGGTCTGGAAGGCTACAGGTTCAAATCCCAATTCAAAGGCAGGAGAGTATTCAGTGTTTCCCCTACCATTATATTAGGGGGGTCCCCGCCCGCCCAACGGCACCCCCCCCTCCCTTGAAGGTCAAGTTAATTTTATTTTCTATATAGCGCCAGATCACAACAAAAGTCATTTAAGGTTACCTTTCCTATAGAACAGGTTATACATTGTCCTTTTATTAAACTAACTAATGTTATTGCCTTATGTTATTTATCTTATTTACACAACAGCTTGTCATTTTTGTCTCTACACGGTCGCGTGTTGACAATTCTCCTCTGCTCTCTGTGTCGCGCATGGCGGAGTTCCGCCCCGATGCGCGCGCACACACAGTTGAGCACACTACCATCAGCGGACAGAGAGTCATGTCAAACACCTGAAAAGCAGACAGGGTGGTGAAGATGGCAACACTCGCTCTTCTGCGAGTAGCAGAAATGTTCTGATGTTTAGTTCATTTGTCATATTGACTGATGTCATTAAAAGAAACACATGAATACCATGAATCCTGTCGGTGTCCATCTGCCCCCCCAAAAAGCTGTAAACCGAGGGGAAACCCTGGTATTCATATGACCGTTGGGCCCTTGAGCAAGGCCCTTGACCCTAGGTACTTCGGGGATGCTGGCTGACTCCTCGCCATCTTCTATATCTAATTGCAGTACCTGTTTGAAAATGGCCGAGTGGACGACATCTTCTCAGACCAGTATTACCTGCGCTTTTCCCAGTGCCTGCATCGGGTGCTGGATGGCTGGAAACCTCACGTCCATCCACTGGGTGAGCACGCAGTGCAACATAGGCAGGCACAGTGAAGACTGTGGCCAGGAAAAGTCCTATCTGGTCTTCAGGTGCTAATGTGCCTCTGCCTTCCATTCCAGGTTATGTCATCCCTAGTCATGTGACCGAGGAGATGCTGTGGGAGTGCAAACAACTGGGGGCCCACTCTCCCAACACACTGCTGAGCACGCTCATGTTCTTCAATACTAAGTGAGTGCTTGTATACCTCAGTGTAGCTTACTCGCTGGAGCCACCTAGTGTGTGTGAGATACTGACTGCTATGAACCCACACAGGTACTTCCAGTTGAGGACGGTGGAACAGCACATGAAAGTAGCCTTTTCCAAAGTGCTACGGCACACCAAGAAGAACCCCTCCAACCCCAAGGACAAGAGCACCACCATCCGCTATCTGAAGGGGGTTGGGCTACACCAGGTGGGCCAGAAAGGTGAGTGAACGCTTGTCACTGACCATTACGCCCCCTGCTGGTGGAAGCCCTGTGTGACCATATGACCCTCTCTGCCAGTGACAGATGACATGTATGAAGAGCAGGCAGAGGACCCGGAGAACCCTCTGCGATGTCCCATCAAGCTCTATGACTTCTACCTCTTCAAGTGGTAAGTGGGTAGTGTTACATCTACATACTGCCTTTTAGCATCAATACTCTGTAATATCCAAACGTAGGGGAGCATCTGTATATGCTTTTCAGGCTTTATTGATGTTTGTATTAAAGTTTCATATACTTTCATCAATTCACAGAAAATAAACAGGCAATTCGAAATTCAAAAAAGCTGACTGAAAAGGGGGTCAGAGTAAATTATTGCTGCTCACGAAAGCCAATTTAATGCTGGGATGTAGCAAGAATCCTGCAGGCATGGTGTAATTAGATAACCTTTGGTCAGTCCCTTCTCCGAATAGCAGAAGATGAATGAATTTATTCAAAGTCTGTGCCAGATACTTTTATCCTGGGTCCGAACATGGATGCAGTATTATTCATTTAAGCTGACAAAATGCTTCCAGCTGTACTTTGTAGTACACTTATGATGATTTCAACAAACATGTGGAAAAGCCGCAATAACATGCATGCCTTCCCCAGTCCACTGAGCGCCAAAGGAAGGAACGACACTTTCTACTTGATGCCAGAAGCAGTCGTCGCCCCAAACAGCCCCATCTGGTACTCCACCCAGCCAATCACACGCGAGCAGCTGGAGCACATGCTTACACGCATCCTGGCCGTGCGGGAAATCCAGGAAGCCATTGCTATGGCAACGGAGAGCGTACAATAAGGAGCCAGTCTGGAATCCGGCTGCCAAAAGGGAGGTGGGTAGGGGGGTTGACTGGGCTCACCTTCGGCTTCCTGACCAGTCCTCTGCCCCCCTACCTCCTACCCCTCCCCCACTGGACTCGGGCAGCCATCATACTGCCCTTTCCATCTCTGCCTGTTCATCATCTCCTATACAGAAAGCGTACAGATCTGGAGATGCCCGTCTGCCAGCTGGAAAATATGCACCCCCTCACCCTTTCTCCAACACATTTGCCTTCAGTGGGAGAGACCCCCCCCCCCCCAGACATCTAAGGTTCTGTGCTGACACCATGGTAACTAAGATGTTCTGGACAGCAAATGACAGTGACTTTATCTCTCATTTCTATACATAAGTTTGAAGGGACATTTATATTTAACTCCATAGACATGGAAGCCCAGGGGACTCAGCACTGCAGTGTAACATAATTCACTGTATATATATATGTGTGTGTGTGTGTGTGTGTGTGTGTGTGTGTGTGTGTGTGTGTGTGTGTGTGTATGTGTATGTGTATATATATATATATGTGTGTGTGTGTGTATGTATATATATGTGTGTGTATGTGTGTGTGTGTGTGTATATATGTATATATACACACGTACGTATGTATGTATGTATACACACACATATGTATGTATGTATACACACACGTGTGTGTATGTATGTATGTATGTATGTATACACACGTGTATGTATGTAGAGAGAGAAATTATGTTCTGGGTTAATTCACTTATGGCCTCCTTGTCATATGAGTATTAGAGTTATGCTTAAGAATGGATGAGGAAGCCTATGTTTTCAAACATGCCTTTTGTACAGTGATGTCCATTTGGGGTGTCTGGTTTTTCTCCCTCTCTCCCCCCCCCCCCTGGGGTGGGACACCTTTATAAATGAGATCTTATTCATGGGCCGTGGGTGTGTGAACTTCTCACGGAGGGCCAGTGCTGCGGCTTTCCTGCACCCTTGTGCCAGCGGCAGGGAGCTGCCATAGTAGGTGAACTGCTGTGCAATGAGAAAAGAAGAGGAACGTGATTGCAGCCACAATGGAGCTTTTATAGCGATTTTCACCGGACTATAGAGGTATGCACTCCTGTCTGGAGGAGGGATCCCTTTTAGGGACAATTTTATTTTTAAATAGCCTGTCTATGAAGTGCGCTTTGTGAATGAATTCTTTACTATAATGTATTCAGGAAATCAAATTATATGAAATCGCACAACTTTAAGTAATTCAGATTTTGCCCTTATTTGACACTATATTGCAAATTAAACATCTGAACAAAAGTAAAGGAAATTGGTCTAAGGATGCACTTCTGAAACAAAACCCTATACATCACTATACTTGCTGTAGAATAACATGTTATTGCTATACTTTCACATAGTTTTATCTTGGAGCACATTGCGTAATTTCAGAGGAGTTGTGTGGCTTTCTGTCTTTCACTCAAAGCCCAGGGACTTCTGACCATGTTAATAAGCCTCTGTGGTTCATGAACTGTGTTCAGTGACTTCATTGCACCTTTCTGATGTAAATGCATTTATAATGGGGCAAGGCATAGTGAAGCATAGGTGATTTGTTCCGTGTGCAGTAGTAAACCCCTACCTCACCACACATTTAAAATTCAATTGTAATATATGAGTTCTGTAAGAGTGCTTTTGCTTATATTGGAATGTGACGTTACTTTTCCCATGGGAAGGTTCTCACTTTTATATGAAGTCTTCAAAACACACAGGTGGACAGCCCCAAAATATTAGTATTGAAGCAGATAGTTAATTCAACGTCCTTGAATTGCGATTTAACTTGTTCTACTTTTTCCTTGCTTGGTAAGTATTGTGAGGGCTGGTCAGTCCTTCAGTGACATGGCCTATGGTGCCATCTTCTGAGAGGACACAGACTTAGCAAATTGCTGACAGAGGCATCGGCAGTGAAGCTTGTCTAGGGTGCCATTTTTGGCTTTAACAGGCACTAGGTATCACGGTCCCCTAAAGGATGTGTTAAGATATCCAGGGTTTAACCCTGGTTCTTGACCTGAACATTAAAACATCCCAAGTCTCGTGCTGCCTCTGAATGCATTCCTCCAATCTGTGGTCAGTTTACAGACACTTAAAAACTTCTGTATGGATGGGGAGAGTTTAAAGGACTGTTATCCCTTCCAGGTTTTTCCCCCACATCACTGCCTCACTTTTAGACAAAAGCATCTGCCGAATAAATGTAAATTTGTTACTGTGGCTGTGCCCTGCTTTCAATGAACATTGCAATTTCAGCTAAAAACTAATCCTGACAAATTTCAGCAAATACGAGACATCTGAAATGATCACATCAGCAAAGGTGTTTATAATCAGTTCCTACATTTTCTTTGTTTAGACTGCTAAAGACTAGACTGTAGAAATGTAAAATTCCACGTAACAAACCAGGTAACATACATGGGTCTGCTTACTTTCAAACATTCTCTACTGTATGATTTTCTTGATTATTCGGTTTTGGTTCCTTTCACATTCTCTCCATGGACAAATACAATGTGCATAGTTTGAAAATTGCTTTATTGTATAATTGCATCACACAAATTACAAACTTCTTAGTTATTAACCAACCATTGATCTTTTCCTTCCTCTTAGTCTAACTTCATCCAGTTTACTGATGACAGTGGATGACTTCTTTGAAGAAGCAACATAACTCTTCAGCAAAATCTGGAATAAAGTCTCTGTGTTTGGGTGGGTGCTAAGGAATGCCTTCTCCAGCACATACAGGTCAACTCCTTTGTCCTCTGGCAAAGAAGAAATGTAGCTCAGTCCAAAGTCAATTAGCCACAAATCTGGTTCTCTGTCCTCAGATCCTTTCCTCAAAAGCATGTTAGATGTTGTCAGATCTCCATGGATCACATCTTCATCATGCATCTTCGCAAGGATCTGGCCCATCTTTTCGGCCAGTAGCTTAAGGCGTTCATTGCCTGCTTCAGACAGCTTGGTGGAATTTATGTGATCTCTGACTGTAACTGATCCCACAATTTCTTCAAGAAAAATGCAGTGAGATACATAATCAACAAAATAGACAACAGGTGTCAAAATCCCTGGGGGAGAAAAACACAAATCATGAAAACAAAATCCTGCCATTCTCTGCATCACAGTTCAATAAGCTCTCTCAGAAAAGCTGCAATTCCACTTTGGCCTTAATGCATGATTCTCACACACTTTTCGTTTTATCTACTTGTTCCATGAGTTGCATCATATCTTATTTTCGAAAGATGGCGACCAATTTAATTAAATGCACTCTATGGCTTCAAAGTAGGCCTACAGGCTCCTAGCCAGAAGATAACTTTGTTTTGAGTTTTTAGCTCGAATTAGTGTGATAGAAGGAGTCACGCTTTTATCAGTAAAAAGATGTATTTATGCTAGCAAGATTTAACTTATTATTGGGAAGTATTAACCTATAACTATATATAGTTTCTTTATATTCAACAGAGAGCAGTTACAAACATTTAGCTAATGTGGGTATGATCTGTGTGCATCCAGGATTTTGACACTTAGCATTTATTTTCCTGTTCTGAGTGCTTTTTCTTCTAACACTGGTATAATATGATGGTGAACTTGGAAATTTTAGCTTATTAGCAAAAGTCATTACGGCAGTCAGTGATACTTTTTTTTTTTTAGCTATAATCCGCCACATCATAATCTGTGTAAGATTGTTCGGTGTGGACCCTTCTAACATAAACTCACGGCTCACTGTGACCGCAAACGCTCACCTGCTTTTCTGCAGCGAAGTATGGAGCGCACCTCCTGCACGCTCCTGCGGTGCGTCAGCTTCTCGTCTAGAGCTGGGTGACGGTACGACTTCGAGAATCTTTCCTTCACTATTACCGCTTTCCCTAAAAACTGTCCGCGGTAAACACGGGCTTCGGCGCCCTGCTTCAGCAGCGTTAAGCCGCTAAGATACGACAAAACGGCACTACCAACCCCCTTAGCAGACATGTTTTTTTGTAGACTGCTGTCAAAAATTCTGCACCATCTGTAAGTGTAAAACAGACGCACTCCCCCTTGCGTATAGGAGTCGGAAATGTTTTTTTTTAATAACTATTTTCGTAGAACCCGACTCTCGATTTGCTGCCACCTGCTGGTGTGGAGGCACGGATCGATAATCTGTGAACTTTGTTTTTTCAGTTCAAGACCGTTAATTAAATCCAGTAACAGACCCGTACTGTGTTATTGCTCGGTGCATTTTTTTTAATTAAACCAATTAATTCGAATATTAAAAATAGCAGCGGCAACATAACGACTACGAATACGAGCAGTAGAATGTGCATAATTTATAAGTTATTTGTAGTGTTCATAAAAGTTATCGCGATTATATGTGCATACATTCATTGAAACACATCAGCCTTTAACTTCTCGATTTGGAGCTAAATGCCTGCCTATTGTCTCACAGTGCAAACATCTGCCTGCTGGTTCGTTCTGGAGTTGACAGCGGTCAGTTTGCCACGTAGTATTGACTTCCTGATGGAGGATGAAAGCCGCAACCGGGACGGGAGCTTGAGGGATCGGCGGCGCGCGGCTGCGTGCCCAAGTATGAACTTCGTCTGAAACTCACCTTCTGAAGCACTGTGCACTTTTCTTAAGAGTTTAACAGCACCCTCCGTCTAAAGATTAGTGTAAATATCCAAGGAAAGCGTGAACATTCAGCTTAAGGCAAGCACGGTGAGGATGACAATAAGTGCATATTTTTTTTTAAGTTTTGTGAAGGAAACTGTTTCCCTAAGGGTAGTAGACCACACCGGTTTTATGCTTTCATTTTTTGGGTTTCCATCTCGTGTTTTTGGTTATTTCCAATAGTAAGATGATTCGTTGAAGTGACTTGTTAAAAATTCAAGAAGCATGAAAAGGTATACATTTGTGTTTCACACATCGTTAACGTTGTACTATCAGCATTATTCTATAGTGGTTTTTCTTTTGCTGACCTCTTCTTAAAAGTCAGGGACTCTAAACCGGTGTTATGCCGAGAAAGGCATCCCTGCCGTAGAATGCATGCCTGTCACTAAATGACCGATTGGTCGCTGATCTGAAACGAGTTGAGTTACTTAATTTGTCGAGTTAGGCTACCGTAGTGCTAATCGATAGCCCTAACCCTAATCCCCAAAAAGCCCTAACCCTAACCCCCCAAACACCCCTAAAACCCTAACCCCCCCCAAAAAAACCTAAAACCCTAAACCCAAAAAACCCCCTAAAAGCTCAACTCGTCAGAACACCGGCATGTATTCTACGGCAAGGATGCCTTTTTCGGCATAACACCTGTTAAGGCAAATTAGAAGACTTTTAGTTATTATGCATACAGTTTATGAAACCCCTTTGCTTACGATGGGTTTCTGTTATAGTTACCTTAGAATACAGTAGCGAATGTATTTTATCATTATTTATTCGGGACATTTACTCCGTTAAGTAAAAACATTGAATCTCAGCAGTGATTTCAGTAGACACACTGTGCGTTGTTGTGCTTTTTTATTGTTGTAAAAATGGAATTTCAATTCTTTGTTTCGGTTGGTCGGTTACCTTTTCATCTAAGCAGCCTTAAGTGGATGTGCCTAATTATATCAGCAGCACAAGCAGGAGTTGTTATGGTTACAGTCTCGTTTGCTTCGCTCCTAGACACTGCTATGAATTGCGATATGTGTCCAGTTAGTTATTTTTCTCTGCTTTTCAACACCATTACTTTAAATTCATTGCTTTATTTTTCAGGGCATTTCATACAGTAGGAATCATGATTCTTGTTAGTAACTTTTGGGTCTGGAACAAGCCTTAAACACAAATGCACATAAAAATGGGTAAGTTGAAAAGTACCTTTCCTTGAACATTACATTTAACTTCATTTTAAAGCAAATTTATTTCCCAGTTTGTTTAAATAGAACTGTAGAACTTTCATACCTTTGAATTTAACTATTTCAAATGTCTTGCACATTATTCGATTGGCTTATGTCATTTGTTTGCGAATAAATTTTGATTTTTAAAGAAACAAAATAAGTACATTAATTTAAATTTAGGAGATAAAGAAAATAAAGAGTAAGCAACATCCATTTAAATTAGTGTCTATACTAGTGTTAGTATGGAAGACTCAGTTGTCTGCATTAGTTGCATTTGGTTTGGTTTTAAATGCACAGCCTTCTAAAAATGTGTCCTGATAAAGATCTCCTGAGGTTGCAGAACATAACAATGAGTTGTTTTGTAGTTTCTATTAATATGTGAAACTATTACAATTTTATTCCTAATTTTATAGAAGTTAAATTGAATAAAATAAAAAAAACATTTGTAATTATCTGAATGCATCAAGTATTGTAGAAAATATCTTTGAGTTACTATTAAAAATTAATTTACTTTTAGGTCGCTCTGTTCTGATCTTCACCTCCGTGGTATCCACGCTTGGCGGCTTTGTATTTGGGTATGAGCTGGCAATTATCTCTGGAGCCCTTCTTCAACTTCAGACACAGTTCCACCTCAACTGTTTTCAGCAGGAGGCGGTAGTGAGCTCTCTTCTTATCGGGGCACTTCTGGCCTCTATGATCGGGGGGGTCTTGATCGACCGGCATAGCCGGAGGAACCCCATAACGCTCAGCAACCTGCTCATCCTCGGCGGGAGCATCGTCCTGGTCGCCAGTTGCTCTGTCTCCGCCCTGGTGGTGGGCAGAATCACCGTGGGCTTTGCCATATCCTTATCCTCCATGTCCTGCTGCATTTTTGTGTCTGAGATGGTGAATCCGGAGCGCAGGGGCCTCTTAGTCAGCCTCTATGAAGCTGGCATTACAGTTGGCATCCTGGTTGCCTATGCCATGAACTACATGTTATCCAGTGTTCCGGAAGGATGGAAATACATGTTTGGTTTTCCCATCGCTCCATCACTGGTTCAGTTCATCTCCATTTGGTTCCTCCCATCCAACCCTGGAATGCCTTTGGAAGAGACCTCAGAGGCCCAAGCTCAGATTGGGCTTATGCAGCTGGCCAGTGCTGAGGAGACTGAGGCTGACGGGAATAACACAGACTGTTCGGACAAACGACAAAATGCACTTGTGGCTCTGTTTCAGAGTAAAGACAACATGCGGATGAGGACGTTCATTGGTCTGGGCCTCGTGCTTTTCCAGCAGTTCACCGGCCAGCCCAACGTGCTCTTCTATGCCTCCACGATCTTTCATTCAGTGGGATTTAAGTCCGGTGCCTCTGCTGTGCTAGCTTCAGTGGGGGTGGGCGTCACGAAGGTCATTGCTACCTTGGTGTCCATGATCTATGCCGACAGAGCAGGCCGGAGAGTGTTGCTGATTGGAGGATGCACCGTGATGACGGTCTCTCTGGTTATCATTGGTCTTCTTAGCAACCAAACGCTACACAATGAGAGGGGGAGTTACTGTGACACTAACAGGTTCCAAAACGGAAGCTCCCAGTTACAGGATCCCACAGATGGGAACTTAACACCTCTCCCACTGGTTATTCTGAACCGGACCCTCGAAAGTTATAAAGATGTGAAGGCTGCAGAAGATGCTGGTTTGTGGCATTTGGATACTTCTAGTTTCAAAGGTTTGCATTTGAACCCAGCACCACACAGCTCTGCTTCATCCCCAGTACCAGACAGGACCACAGATCAAGGGGTCATGGACTGGATCATCTTAATCAGCATGATGGCTTACGTCAGTGCCTATTCAATAGGATTTGGGCCGAGTAAGTTGGCACTACTTTTTACTGGCTGTATTGTGTGTGTGTCCCTGTATTTATAAAGGGACTCCAGTGTACTCTCACGGTGCAGAAAGGTGTAGATAAGTGAATTGGTGTCCCAGAATCTCCCAGAATGTGTCCTCTAATGGACTGGCATCCAATCCAGGGTGTCCCCCAGCCTTGTGCCCTCTGCTGCCTGGGATAGGCCTCAGGCTCAGCCCCTGGTAGCCTGGTACTGGATAGGTGACTGGAAGATGGATGGATGGTGTTGTTAGAATTTAACTTGAATGTGACACCTAAAATTATCACAGTTTAGTTCAGAAAAGTGAATATATATGTTACATTTAGCTTTTACTTTATGGATTTGTGTAAAAGTTTTACTTAGCATTTCATCTAGTATTATAAACCCGTAAACCAGGTAGTTGTGATATATTAATGACTGACATTATAATGGTTAGTTGGTTAATTTAATACCATTGGAAACATTTTAAGTTTTGTTTATAAATTTTGTAATTGATGCTTGAATCAACCATTTCATGCTTTTTTAAATTTGCAGTGAGGATTATTTTTTTCAGTATATTTTTGAAGTTCTGAGTAGTGACTGATACCAGATCTGACCTTATTTGTTCTGTTGTACAGTGACCTGGCTTGTACTCAGCGAGATCTTCCCTGTTTGGCTGAGGGGAAGAGCTTTTGCCTTGGCGAGCTGCTTTAACTGGGCTGCTAACCTGATTGTTACTTTCACCTTCTTAAGCCTGATCGGTGAGTCTGTGGTTTGTCCATGAGAATCATTTGCTGATTTTTGAGCTTCTGATATATAGCCTTACATTTAAAAAAAAAAAAAAAAAAAAAAAAGTTTGCTTGTTGAATTTTGCTGTTTTTTGCTTAAATCAGAAATGGTAATCTGGTATATCCAAGACTGTATACTGCTTATATACAAGGTTGTATTGCTCGTTTTGCTAATACAAGGTTTACCATTGTGCAGAAATACTCAGGAAGTTGTAGATTTTATGCTGGCAGAAAGCATGATGTTGATATCATCATGACCTTAATAAGTGACACCAAACAAGACCCCACTTTTTGGAAAGTCAGATATCTCCCAGTGATACTGGAAGTATGGTATAACAAAACATTTTCAACCCAAACATATTTCTTAAGCACTAAACACTTCCAGAAACTGGTGCACTGATGATGTCAATTTTTTGCAGATCTTGTAGGTCTGTCCTGGACTTTCCTTCTCTATGGCATGATTGGAGTAGTTGCTGTTGTGTTCATTTACATCATGTTACCTGAGACCAAAGGAAAATCCCTTCAAGAAATCGACAAGGAGCTGTCCGGGAACAGGTACACCTGAAGAGTGAGACCTCAGCACATAATGGGTCTTACTTCACGTGCTAAGCCAACATTTCTATGTAGTCACACATAGTGATATTTTTCCTGTGAAAAATTGAGAATTAGAATTGTCAACTAAAATGGGGGATTCTCACAATTTACCAGTTATATGGTTTTAAGTTTATGGGCCATATTTGAAAAAATGAATAATTTTTTTTGATTGCAGACCATCAGTCTACAAACTACAAGGAGTTAGACATCAGTTGTCTTTGCCAGTAATATACAATACCTTTTTAAATGATATAGTACAAACAACTTAAGTTTTGGGGAGCTAGTTTAAGACTTTTTCATTATAAACCTGGTTGCAAGACAGTAGCAAGTCTGTATAGGAAATCTACACACAGGCGTATAGACAGCAAAATTGTACATTTAGTTAGGTAAACATACTTTTAAAAAACTGTTGCATAGAACATGCAAACATGTTCTCTGAACAGAATGTTGTACCCTACAGTTTTTGATTCCTTTCAGGTTTCACCATGGAGGAGAATGCTGTAACGTGATGAAAATAAGAGTTTCGTCAGTGGGCTATGAAAGAGTGACTACAACCAGCATGTCTGTGTTGTACGCAACAGTTCCATAGACCTACCCTGGTTAATGGTAAGGATTAAATCACCGTGGGGGAAAAAGTATTTCAGCCTTAGAGCAGGTAATCATACCATCCAATCCCCTTCCAGTTCTGTTTTAGGTCCTGCTGCATGGCATCTTCTCAAGGTGGGAACTGCAAAGCAGAAGTCTGTGAATAGTAGGGAATTGTGACTACGAGTTCATGTGAGAATTCTCATGCTTATTTAAATAAGTTTTGTAGGAAGTGTCTTCCATATTTTGCAAAACAGTTATTTTTTCCAATTCACAGTTTTATTGATAAATGAGGGAACTTCTTAATGTTAAAAGAAAATCTGTTCTTGGGGATGCAAATAAAGTTGTATTAAAGGGAGCCTTTGAAAAAGACAAATATAATTTTTAAAGGTGCCATAGAATGAAAATTTGACTTTACCTCAGCATAGTTGAATAAGGAGAGTTTTGGTACATGGAACGAACATACTGCGAGTCTGTGAATCTCAAACACTATTTTCCACTCTTTCAAATATAAGTCCCGCTTACGTAAGAGAAGGTGGTAAAATGAGCTGATTCAAAAATCCTAAACTTTTACATAAGACGCCCCCAAACATAACACACACCAGCCCACTTTCAAGCCCAATGGACCTGCGCAACCTGCAACGTATCAGTGATGGGTGAAATGACTCCTTTTTTGGGATACAGTTAGTTTGACTCCCTTCACCTAAAAGACTTGTTCTGATTCGTTCAATAGCTGCTGAATCAATGCTGAATTTCCATTACAACTGAGGTACAGCTCTCTTGTTCAGTAGCCTATCTGAGTCTCTCGTTCACTCCCTCAGATCTCTCCTTCAGAACTAAACTAGAGACTCATGTTCATTCGTTCACTGTATGTATTCAGCCCCAGGTTTAGTTTCCAGCCAATCAAATGCTCACTTACAGCATGCCTTTACATGCCTCACTGGATCTCACTGGCCAAACTCAAGTAGGGAAGTTTCGCGGTTCAGGAACAGGCGAGCCGGGAAGCAGGCGAGCGGAGCCGGACTTACGGGTAAACGGGGTAGAAGGGCGGACATCCACAAACATAGCAACACTACACAATGACCGATCTGGGAGACAGTGGGAGACGCAGACTAATATACACCAAACAAGCCAAGGGAAACAGGAAACATGTGATGACAATTGGGAATTAACACGAGGTAACGAGGTGGGCGTGGCACACACGAGGATCGGACGGAGCTGGGCGTGACAGGAAGCCACATTCACATTATTTTTCTGAGAACAAGCAGAACGACGAAAAGAACAAATTTTTGCAGGGAGGTGAACATGAGTGATTAGTTACTGTAAGGGACTCTTTTCCTGTGAACGCATTGTTTGTGAACATTACACCATTACAACATAGATTTTCTCTCTAGATACATACAGACAGTCCAGCTACAATGCGTGATGCCACACCGCAAATCTGTTCTAACATGATTGATATTCTAGTACCCAAGTCCTTGCAAATACCAACAGCAGCACAACTGCGTCTGATAAAAGCTGACTAGTATGCAAACTAGTGTCTTAGTTGGCGAGTTCGGCACATTCAGTTGAAGCTGTTACTAGGCAATTTTCATGAGACTGATAGAAGATGTTTGATATTAAATTGTATTACTTCTTTTTAAAATGTATATACAGTGGTACCTCCATTCTCTAACTCATTAGAACTCGAATTTCTTAAAAGTCGAAGCAACCAGTTTGGAAAAAAATACCTAGTACTCGATCTGAATCTCAGAAGTCAAACCATGAACGCCGACCTAAGATAACTTGTATGTGCGGGGAAATGAGTCACGCGGCACGTCTCTCAGCGGAAACAAAGGGTAACACTTCAGTCTCAGCCTCGCATTCGTTGTGATAGCACCGTGCATGTTTACACTAGCTGAATACCAGAGCATGTGAGCGAGGAGCGGAGCGGGCAGAATTTGGTCAGAGCGCGGAGCGGTTTTTTAATTAAGGCTGGAGCGGTCGCTTTGTCTCGCTCCAATTTCGCTCCGATACCGCTCACGCTACAATTCTGAAGCGTGCCCAAATCTACCCAGAATTCATCTGTACAATTATCAAGACTGTTACACAAATTGGCCGAGATGGAATTCGCAAAGTATTTCACAAAGGAAATTGATAAATCATACAAGTGTACTATTCTTATCAAACGTATAGATGACAAGAATGTACAGCAAGAACAACAATGTGGTGAAACTCTTTCAGTGAGTAAAGATTCACTTTGGAATCACTTTTCTCAGAAACATGAGTGTGCTACGCGAACAAACGGAAGCCAGAGCAAAACGCGTGCAAGTTTTATATGGTTTTAGCATATCTAGTCTATAAAATAAATTAAAGTATAAAAGCCTATAAAGTAAATATTGGTAATCAAATAAATTCGTTTTGTCATTCAAAGTAGGTCTAATAAGGTTTTTTTTAAAATTATTATTATATTATTTTAGAGACGTGCTGTATCAACAGAAAAAAATTGAGGATTTTAAAACGTGTCTGTATATTCTTTAGGCTATTAAGCCCACTGATTCCTTTATTTTTAAGCCTATTTTTGTGTGGAATGCCATTTCCAAATCTGTCCGTTGTTGCCTATAGGTTGCTTAAAAATAAATATTTTCTGTTCTGACTGGCAATGTTGCCGTTGCTCATATTTCTTTATGAGATAAGGCTTCGGTTTAAGGTGACATTTGTTAGACATGCAGATTATTTGTTCCTCTTTTAAATCAGAGCGAGTGTGGAGCGATTTGACTGGAGCGGGAGGACATTTTAGTGGAGCGAGGAGCGATGTTGAGCGGAGCGGCTTAGTGCGAATTAGAGCGGGCGGAGCCAACAGCCTCGTGAGCGAGGAGCGGAAATTCTCACCGCTCCGCTCCGATCACATGCTCTGCTGAATAAATGTATTTAGACAGTAAAAATACATTTAGACAATGATAGACAGTAACAGTAATTATTATTATATAATAAAATACATTTTAAAATAAAGATTTCTTATTAATTATTTTAATATTAATAATAAACCATTAATACATTTAATTATAATAATATTGTCGTGCCGAGCGCCGACGGAAAGGAGACAAAGGCGCAAACGTCAGGGTAACAGGGAATACGGGGTTTAATTACAGGTAAGGCAGGCAAAACGCAGACGGACAATACAATGACCGGACTAGGGAAACAGACTGAAACGCGGACGAAATACAGAGGACTCATAACAACAAGCAGAAACAGCTGATCACACGGGGATTCCACACGGGGTTAACGAGGGGGCGTGGCACACGGAAGGAGTGGACGATTGGAGCAGGACACATTGTTTTTTTTTAACTTTACACATTGGATACATTTATTTTCTTACTTTACAAATTACTGTTTTGATAAATGTGCTTAGATGTGTTTAGTACAGTATATGCTCTTCTTGTTTTATCCGGTTCATTTTGTGTTTAAATGCTAAAAAAAAACATATTTAGGTGTAATTTTTTGGGGCCTGGAACAAATTAATTGGTTTTCCATGATTTCTTATGGGGAAAATTCGATCAGAACCTGAACTTTTTAGGATTCAGTCCGGAGTCCTGAATGGATTAAGTTCGAGTTCTGAGGTACCACTGTACTTACATTGTTGGCCACTGGTATCACTTATTATTAATTCATTTTGTTTGGCATATTAGCAACTAAGTTTTGGAGGCTCATTCCCCTGACCCCATTTTTCAAATTCGATATGTGAATTTTATTGTGCGATTTTAATGAACATGAGGTTTTTCTGGAATGCATTAGTTGCATTGTAATGACTGGGAATGTACTGACAGTCATTGATGTAAGGTTATTTGTAACTTGTAGCCTAAGAAAGTAAGTCCTGTCGAGGGATATGTTTTCCAAAAGTATAGTTAGAACATTCAGTTGCATGTTCGAACAGTGTAACCTGCTAACGTTGTTAGAAACTATGCTTTTGGGAAACATACCCCAGGTTAGCAGGGTAGTAAACAACATTACAAAGTCTGTGATACTGACATTGACAGGAGGCTTCTGTAGGCCTACTACCTGTAGCCTACTTTTGGTTAGCTAAACAAATATCTAATCAATAATGAAATTAAAAAGTCCATATTCATTATAAACAACAAATTTATGAGTTGCTCAGCATATAGTTCTTGATAAAAATTGCATGATGAAACTAGCATCGTAAAGTCATTTGCTGATTGACACACAAAATAATTAGTGTTCCATGGAGGGACACACAGACCCTTACAGGCTAGACAACGGCACCTTGACTGCCATTAGGTATCAGGATGAAATCCTTGGACCCATTGCCAGACCCTATGCTGGTGCAATGGGTCCTGGGTTCCTCCTGGTGCACGACAATGCCCGGCTTCATGTGGCGAGAGTATGCAGGCAGTTCCTGGAACATGTAGGAATTGATACCATTGATGGGCCCCCACGTTTGCATGACCTAAATCCAATGGAACACCTCTGGGACATTATGTTTCAGTCCATCCGACGCCACCAGGTTGCACCTCAGACTGTCCAGGAGCTCAGTGATGCCCTGGTTCAGATCTGGGAGGAGATCCCCCAGGACACCATCCGTCGTCTCATTAGGAGCATACCCTGACATTATCAGGCATGCCTACAAGCACGTGGGGGCCATACAAACTACTGAGTACGATTTTGAGTTGATGCAATGAAATTTCGGCAAAATGGACCAGCCTACCGGATCATTTTTTCACTTTGATTTTTGGGGTGTCTTTGAATTCAGCCCACTGTAGGTTTATCATGTTCATTTCCATCAAACAATGTGGCATCCTTTCGTTCCTAACACATTACCCAGTCCATATTAGTATAGATATACAGCATGATTTTTTTCCCCCATCGAGATCTGATGTGTTTTCAAAGCGTTCCTTTAATTTTTTTGAGCAGTGTATATATATACATATACATATACACATATATATATATATATATACACTCACCTAAAGGATTATTAGGAACACCTGTTCAATTTCTCATTAATGCAATTATCTAATCAACCAATCACATGGCAGTTGCTTCAATGCATTTAGGGGTGTGGTCCTGGTCAAGACAATCTCCTGAACTCCAAACTGAATGTCAGAATGGGAAAGAAAGGTGATTTAAGCAATTTTGAGCGTGGCATGGTTGTTGGTGCCAGAAGGGCCGGTCTGAGTATTTCACAATCTGCTCAGTTACTGGGATTTTCACGCACAACCATTTCTAGGGTTTACAAAGAATGGTGTGCAAAGGGAAAAACATCCAGTATGCGGCAGTCCTGTGGGCGAAAATGCCTTGTTGATGCTAGAGGTCAGAGGAGAATGGGCCGACTGATTCAAGCTGAGAGAAGAGCAACTTTGACTGAAATAACCACTCGTTACAACCGAGGTATGCAGCAAAGCATTTGTGAAGCCACAACACGCACAACCTTGAGGCGGATGGGCTACAACAGCAGAAGACCCCACCGGGTACCACTCATCTCCACTACAAATAGGAAAAAGAGGCTACAATTTGCACGAGCTCACCAAAATTGGACAGTTTAAGGCTGGAAAAATGTTGCCTGGTCTGATGAGTCTCGATTTCTGTTGAGACATTCAAATGGTAGTCAGAATTTGGCGTAAACAGAATGAGAACATGGATCCATCATGCCTTGTTACCACTGTGCAGGCTGGTGGTGTAATGGTGTGGGGGATGTTTTCTTGGCACACTTTAGGCCCCTTAGTGCCAATTGGGCATCGTTTAAATGCCATGGCCTACCTGAGCATTGTTTCTGACCATGTCCATCCCTTTATGACCACCATGTACCCATCCTCTGATGGCTACTTGCAGCAGGATAATGCACCATGTCACAAAGCTCGAATCATTTCAAATTGGTTTCTTGAACATGACAATGAGTTCACTGTACTAAAATGGCCCCCACAGTCACCAGATCTCAACCCAGTAGAGCATCTTTGGGATGTGGTGGAACGGGAGCTTCGTGCCCTAGATGTGCATCCCACAAATCTCCATCAACTGCAAGATGCTATCCTATCAATATGGGCCAACATTTCTAAAGAATGCTTTCAGCACCTTGTAGAATCAATGCCACGTAGAATTAAGGCAGTTTTGAAGGCGAAAGGGGGTCAAACACCGTATTAGTATGGTGTTCCTAATAATCCTTTAGGTGAGTGTATATATACATATACATACATATATATATACGTTGTGCCAAAAGGGCACTAGGTGATAAGAATTTTTCCATTATAATCTTATGGGATCACCGTCGATATATGTGGTGCATCGTTGACTGAAACGTCGTTATATGGCACACAACTGTAGAAATGTTGGTTCCGTGTGAGCCGTCACAGTGCCACAAACAGCCAAACAAAGCAGAGCTCATCAACATATTAATGTGCCCACCGAAAAGGGGGAAACACAGTGTTGCATTCCTGGGCCAAACAATAGGGCTGTAAATGAGCCAGTAAATCCACTTCAGGACTTTTTGACCAAACCAGCTTCACATACCTTCTATGTAGACACCAAAGAACAATTTAAAATACTGAAAAGATGCATTTTATGGCACCTTTAAGCTGTACATTTCAGTAACTGTTTAAACTGTCAATGTAATGTGGGACATTTATTCTTGATAAATAAAACATTTATTTACACATTCTTACATACTGCTTTTCCACATAAGGACAAATATATACAGTGATGTCTTTAAACAACTTCACTCCAACGGTGCATGTATTACAGGATTTTAAGTTTGTTTTTTTTTTAACTAAAGTTTAATGCATACGTACAGCCTGGGTCAAAGTTTACAAGACCATGAACTGACAAAGTTCTTATCAATGGCACTATAATGTAAGGTTCCACCCTTCAAGTTTTTCCATTGTCATTTAATTTTTACAGAATATAACAAAGCGAAAACCAAGTGTTGAGTAAGGTAATTAACTGGTTAACAGGGTATTGGTATGCTACTCAGTCAATCCTCAGACACCTTTTGCATAAAAACTCAATGTTTTACATTTCTGCATGGGGGGGCTACTATTTTAATTCAAGAGTCCTGTTTGTTTGGGAACACAGTTTTCATGTCTGGATTGCCTGGAACACCGAGTAATGTGATGTATTGTCCACTAGACCACATGCCTAGCTCTTAAAGGCAGGTATTTAAGACCACTCCACCCATCTCTAACAAAACAAAACAAAAAATTGGTCAGTCATTACAAGTAATTCAGTAAACTTTGGTTATTCTACTTGAATTCAAGAAAATAAGAGCATCTTGTTTTTTAAAAAAAAAAAAAGAAAAGAAAGACAAAAAGAAACCACTGAACAAGGCTGGCTTCTGGGGATTTGTGCCACCTGTAACTTAAACCACACACAAATGTACATAAAACTGTGGGGGGAAATTGAAATGAAAATGTAGCAGCAAGGTTCAGTAGAGATTCTCAAAGGCCCTTATGTCTGCTGGGCAATGTCAAATTCACTGCTAATTCAGTCATTTCAGAAGTGGCTGGAGCAGAGTCCTGCATACAACCGGCCCTCCATAGATGGAGAATCCTGGGCAGAACAAACTATAGCTGTGGTTCTCCATCTTGCTGTGCTGATACAGGTGATATATACAGGGCAGTAAATCATGTGATGAGTTTATTTCCAATCTGCATATACTGTCAGTGTCAGGGCTTTTGTAGAACTGAAAAAACACACATGCCAGCACCACAGGTGGGATCCTTGGCCAAGAAAAACAACATAAAAATGTTTTTGATCTTTAGTATCGCGTCCCTTCAGCACGCAGCCAGTGGGCTGCCGCTCAGCTCAAAGCAGAGAGTAGAAAGGTTTGGTTAAAAGGTCGAACATTGTCAAACAGGGATGGTAAAAAGTACAGTCACGGAACAGCACGAGTTGTAGAAGGTGGTGTTTAACACTCCATTTATAGGTATACAGCATGTTTTGGTCCATTTTCTTTCTCCCTTTAGACTGCAGGTCATTTCCCATTTACTGTTTCACCTACATTAAAAATCTAGCCAGTTTTAAACCCCACAATCTTACAATTTTAATTTTGCAGCACATATGTGCCTTTGACACGCATGTTGCCTGTGAAACGTAATACCTGTATGAGACATACAAAAACATTCACCTTCATTCTTATTTCAGGTTTACTTAAAAACTCAAATTCACAGAAGCAAGGGAACGCCGGTGGGGAAGGGAGGAGCCGACATTCCCAGGCTGCTTCGACAAACGACCCAATTGGAAAAGAAGTTTGCAGCAAGGTGGTCGCAATGGCATCCGGTGGCAGCGGGGGGGCCCGTCACTGCTGGGCCCCTGCGGCAGCTGGCACGGGTGTGCCCAGTGTGCTGGTGGCAGAGATGATGGGCGACCCAGCAAGAGGCCCCAGGGGAGAAGCTGTTGGCAAGGCGGGGATCCCTGAAGGGGGTTTGGGAAGGGAGTAATTTAACATTAAACGTCACCTCTTCCCAGTAATGAGGTACATTTAAATAAGGCTGAGCTGATGGCAATAATTTGAAACATGATGATTTTTAGTACCCGTACTCGAGTTGTGTACAATAAGTGTACATTTTGTCAAATTATGTTGGGCTTTAAAACAAGCATCATGTTTTGTACAAATATGAATTAAAATGTTTTCCTCTCCACAGTTTAATACCTGAAACTGCGTACAGACTCATATCAGTAACATGTAGTTACGGTAAACTCTGGTACATGACTGGTCATACTACACACAAGTTAAACTGATCGTATGTATGATTTACCTGGCATTGATGAAAAGTTAAGAATACATTAAGGCGCCAATTACTGGTACTATTAGCCAGCTCTTAAAATTGATGACCTTACAATACTGTAATCTACCGTTATAGTTTGTTTTAAGAGAATATTCCCAATAAATGTAGTCTGTTTTACAGGGTTAAACTGAAACAACAGTGGCATTTGATTCATTCATATATAGAATTTGTATTAACAGCATGATGCAGTAACAGAGGGAGTTAGAAATAAAGGCCTGCCTCTGATATAAGCCTGCCTCAAATATAAGCCTGCCTCAAATAAAGGCCTGCCTCTGATATAAGCCTGCCTCAAATAAAGGCCTGCCTCTGATATAAGCCTGCCTCAAATAAAGGCCTGCTCCTTTATTTGGCTTTGGATAAAGGCCCTGGCAACTGAGAGTAAATACAGTATATACAGTATAGGACTGGTGACATGACAAAGCGAATTGTTGATTAAGTAAATTAATTTTTCATTTGAAACAAATATTTTGCAGTCAGATTACTCAATTATACTATATTCTGATAGGCCTGGGTGATATGAACCAAAAAAAAAAGAAAAAAAAGCTATTTTCAGGCACAACAGTGATACTCTACTTTATAAAGTGGACTAAATGTTCAGTTGTCAAACCCACAGAAACAGAATGTGGTCAAAACTAAACGCAATGATGAAAATACAGAACTACTATGATTCAATATGATTCATATTTTCTTCTTTTCAAATACAAGCCTCCAAGTAAATAAAAATTATGTCTAAATCTGAGATGCATTTGTCAAAAAGCAGCTACGAAAAAAAAAGTGTTTAACTGTTACCACGTAATGACCTACCAGCAATATCATTAATGAGCAAAATAAATGGAACAAAATATCGGCGGTATGTTAATATTTCTAAGTTAACAACCAAATCCAAAGCATTGCAGGCTACAAATTGCTCCATTAACTATCAAGGAGATACAAAATCATGGTTCATAAAACAACAGTAAATCTAATTAAACTTAAGGAGCATGATGAAATTGCCACCAGCAGCAACACACTGCAACAACCAAACATGACACACATGCTAGTACAGGGAGAGAAAATGTCAAACTATGACTCTTGTGCAGTGAACATAAGAGAAGATCTTACCCAGTATCAATTAGACACAACGTCATAAGGGTGGTACACAGAGTGTGTAATACTTTCCGGTGGTACACAGTAGTATAAAATGTTTGTAAAACCTCTGAAGCAGTGGTTCAAAGTGGCAAGTTTTTACATAATAATTAACCCACTGATCCATCATTTTCCACAGAGACCAAAAAATGCTGATGAGCAAAGCTAGCAAAGGTACAGCCCAGAATTCCACACGGACACTAAGGGATGCTCAGCTGAGATCCTGCACCCAGAAATGCCAGCCTGTGGAAAACTAGGAAAGCGACATCAGATCTCCAAAGTGTATGGAGCAAAGGGCTCCCTCTCACCTGTTATCATGCTGGCTGAGCTCACAGGTGTGTTTCCACTCGGCAGGTTGGTCGAAGCACCCATTCGAGTCTGGTCTTTCACGATTGGATCTGCAAGCAGACCAATATTCTCCATCAGCACCAATCACACTTTTATTACTGCATATTCAAGCACATGGTTCACAAGAAGGGAACTTGTGAATCCTTTGAAATGAGCAAAAATGTGCACTGTACCATCATCTTGGAGCTGATTGCTAGCTCATATCAGATACATTCTTCCCAGTCCATCACTACATACTGTGAACAGGGCCACTTTGTGTCAGATCAAACTTAGTGGATAATTTATGGGCTCAAAGTAGAAGAAAATGGACAAGAACCTAAAGCTGCCTATTCAATCCAAGAGTCCAGCAAAATGTGGGTGAGAGAGGTTTGAAATTTAATTGAAGTAGCAGGGTGACTACTCACAGAAGTAAGGGTGCTCCATGGCCTCCCGGGCGGTCAGCCGGGCCTGGTGGTCGTATCGCAGCAGCTTGTCCAGGAAGTCCAGGGCCTCTGGGCTGACCAGGTGCTGATTCTCACTGTGGACAAACCTCTCCCATCGCTTGCGGGAATGCCTGGCAGGGCAGAGGGTTTGGACCAGTATTAATTTTGTTAACGAAAAATTTTCGTTATTGTCAACGACTTATTTTCCAGACTACAATGAGACAATAACTAAATAAAAATGATTTTGCGAGACCTAAGACTATGACGAAGTGTATAGACACTGTCGTCAACGGAAAAAAACACGACAAAAAAGTTTGCCAGGGACGAGATACAATCAGAACTATTGTAGTTCGTGTAAGGCAGGGGTATTCAACTGAAATTTAAAGAGGTCCAGTTAGAGAAGATCGTAATGTCTAACTATTTAGTGTGATATATATTTAAGTAGCCTATTAGTTGTATCAACATTGCATGTAATCAATATCTGACTGTCAAATCAAATTAATTCAGTACAATTCAAAAACCTTTTGACAATATTTATTGTCACGTGACAGAGTTGAACATATATGTATGAGTGCCGATATATATAATGTTCTCATTTACTAGTTTTAAAAGTAGGGATGCATTTCAAAATAAGATAAAATAAAATGTGAAAGTTGTGCATGTTTAAATAAAGTGTTTAACTTAAACCGTAAAACCTTAATTCAATCGTTTTTATGTCATATTTTATTGTTCATGGATTTAAGTGAATTGGTTTCGATAATCCCAGACAGGTAATAAAATGAAAGTCTCATTTTAATATAAATACATAGGAATTTATCACTTCAATTGCTATTAGAGTAGGATATGGGCGGTCATATAATTTCAAAACATTATAAAACATGACATGTTTTTCTCATATTAGCTTTATATTTGTCAGAGTAACAATGCAAACAGAATGACAAGCCGTTTCAGGCGAAAACATTGCCTTTTACTTTTCATTTTAAATAAAACGCGGGGTTGCCAACTTTAGCCAGCTGGCTGGAGTGAGATTTTCAATTCGAGATGTCTGCACACAAATGAAACAGTTCTTACCTTGTAAATAGTCTGCTTCTGCATTTAACCGTGTAAATACACTTTTGACATAGCTAGTTTTAGGTTTATAATGGAATAATATAGATTTACCGTAAGATTTCCTGCGTGAGTCTGAAAGCGTATCATGCCAGAAGCTAGAAATTTGGCAGCCCTGAAAACGTACATTTTTTTGTTTCACCTGAGTTGATTTATATAACAAATAACATTCCTTTATACAATTGTTAAAAAGCGGAAACTTCAACGAATACGAAATCACCTGAAAGAGAGGATTTTGGGCTCTATACACTAATAGAATTGTAGCCTTGGGGTAATTTGTTTGATGTTGAAAATGCTAAAATAGAATGGTTGCCTTTCCTGCTACTGATAGGCGTTGAGAAGTATGTTTTCAATGTTTGGAAAAAAAAATTTCTTGATAATGGGTATAAATCCCTGAGACCATTATTGGTCTTTTTCTTTGAACATATTAGAGAATTTCAAGGTGAAACATTTAACAGCGAACAATATCAAATAAAAATTACAAATATTTAATATTTTTATTTTAATATTCAGAGAGCAGGCCTGGTGGCATTATAGCCTATGCACTTTTTCTTTGAAGTGATTTTATTTTTGTACTATTGGCACTACTGATTTTACAGTACTCAGTTTCCAGGTAAACAAACATATGTTTGTGTTTCAAATAAGAGTCAAATCTGTATTTGTGTGTCGGATCTTAATACCATTCTTTAACATTGGTTTCATTTCATCTTAGTGAGCATAATGACTTTCAGAAATCGAAGGGAAAGTTTAAACATTATACTTTGCACTTTTAATTTTAGTCAACTAAATCAACTGTAGTTTTAGTCAACTAATCTTATGATATTTAGTCGACTAAAACTAAAATAGATGACTAAATGACAAACTAAAGTACATTTTAGTCAAAAGACTGACTAAAACTAAATAAAATTTTGCTGTCAAAATTAACACTGGTTTGGACCCACCACATCATCTGAAAATCCTCATTTCCTCCTCTGATAATCACTTTGGTTAAATGATTTCTGATTGCTGGAATACTTTTTTTTTTTTTAAACCTGAAAGCAATGACTTAGACCACTTACCTTCCTAAAATATCATTGAACCTCGGCTCCAGTTCAATGTTATATTTGTCAATGTAGTCATAAAGGTCTTCTGTTCCAAGGACTTTGGCTATTCTCACCAACTGGGGGAAGGAGAGGCGCAGAGTAAAGTAGTCATCTTCATAAACTGGAATTTCTTATAGCCGGATACAAAGTGCTACCAGTGAACATATCCCTGGGGTGTTTATTTACCTGGTCATAGTTATCATGACCATGGAAGAACGGCTCCTTCCTGAAGATCATGCTCGCCAACATACAGCCAAGACTCCACATGTCAAGGCTGTAATCATACATCTGCAAAAGACCTCACATATTAGCAATCTTCCTCTGGCTACCATTCTAGCACTTCAAGACTCAGATTCCTTTACAGTGTGAGGTTAAAAAGAATCAACATAATTGCCTCCTATCAACAAAATGTTGTTCTTTCACTCAATGAAAGTCAAAAGATGCTCAAACAACTCTAAAGGGAAGAAGTGAACCTCAATCCATTAGGCATCACAAAGGAGACACACCTGGTAGTCGACAAGCAGCTCTGGCCCTTTGAAGTAGCGAGATGCCACCCTGACATTGTACTCCTGTCCAGGGTGGTAGAACTCCGCCAGACCCCAGTCAATAAGCCTTAACTGCAAAAAAGAGAACGCAAGTTATGAAGAGTCTCAGGAGGAGGCCATTCGAATACTACTGAACTGAACACTGAATGCAACTCAGACAATAATCTCACTTTTCATTTATGCACAAAATACAAAAATTCAAAGCAAAGCTGTTTAGGGGAATTTTCACCTTAGATGCCAATTTAAGTTCAAATAAAAACTTGGACAATTTATTTAAAAGTAAAATTTTATGAAAAACACAAGGTGGCGTTACCTTTCTATGCTCATGATCGATCATTACGTTGTGGGGTTTCACATCTCTGTGCATGATTCCCATACTGTGACAGTAATCTAAGGCCTGAGGAGAGAGAACATTCAATACAAGAAGATGCTGACTTTTTAAAAACTTAACTTTCAGTCTTTTCCAGCCTAACTGCACTCAATAAGGGAACACCTTAAGCTAACCACAGACTCCATACACAAGATAAATGCTTATCTGCAATAGTACCTGTTAAACCAGAAATTCTAGCCAGATACCATTTAAATGTCAGTTCTGAACTGCATACCTACATCAAGGAAGACCAGATAATGCACTCAGCTAGCAAAATGCTAAAAATAAAATAAACTACTACTAAATGAAAACTATAACTATTGCTCCTGAAACTATTAAAGAACCTTAACTGTATACAATAAAAACTGAATACAAAATAACAAAAAAAAAACACATCAACAACAACCACCACCACCACAAAAACACTGGTCTATGTGCACAAACTGGGGCCTATACTACGAAGCGGGGTTACTGGCTTATCGAGGTAACATGTCAGATTTAAGGTAGTCTGGACAAAATGTCAGTAACCCCGCTTCGTAGTACAGGCCACTGATTACCTACAGTCCAAATATTTGTCATGGCCTTATTGTGTTGATAGGGAAAACCCCTTTGGTACTGGAGACCTAAACACTAATGAAGATACTCCTAACCTAAAGTCTCCAAAGAAGAATTAGTTATGTTATGATGGCACAGCATGTGTGTGTGAAGGAATAAGCAAGTCAAGATTCAAATTATTACTAGATCGACAGGTAAACATGGCTGTCTTCTAGGAATATATTTCCAGGGGCAGACGCACTCAAAAAAGATGAAGATCAACCTGCGTCAGCAGAGAACGTAACTTTTGCACACAACTGTTCTACCATACTCACCTTGAGAATCTCATACATATAAAACCGGATGTCATAGTCCGTTAAGGTCTGGTACAATTGCTGTTGATTAAAACATATCAATATAAAAATTCTGAACAATCAACATAAGACCAGTCAATTTAAAAAAAAAGCATTCAAAACTTGAAATTCTGAATCAGTTGTGACAAGCTAAATTCAAGGAAACTGTCCTCTAGTAAAACACAGATCAGTTCTATTCTAAAAACTTCTGTATATACAGGCGCATCCCCACTGAAGTTCAGGAACCTAGTTCCAAGTTTCAACCAGGAACTTCTGTAGTTTCAGGCCACTTTTGTTTGTTGCTTTCCCACCACAAACAGGAACTGTGACCTTTATGCTAAATAAGCATGGGAGACTCAAAAAGCTTTGTAGGTTAAACGTCACATATAATTTCATACAACAATGGGACAAAAGTGCACTTATTTTATATGTGCCACGACAGCAGATTTCTCTTATATTCCACAGAATAAAAAAAATTATATTCTGCTAATAAGCACTGGCAAGTTTCACTGCCAGCCCCAGTGAGGTATATCAGTTACTGATTTTAATTCATCAATATTCCAATGTAGAAAAACAGGGATCTGTTAATGCATTCGATGTAAGTGATAAACAAAAATAATTTAATTTGCTCAATTTCTGCTCCACTACTACTCTCTTTTCCCGGTGCTTATGGTTAATCTATCAGCAAAGTTTATCACTATTAGCCCCACCCAGTAGTACTTTTTCCGAGTGAAAAGTACCTACCCTGGAGTAGAGACTAAAAAAAGTTCAGGAACTACTGCAGATGAACTACAATCAGGCAGAGTTCCTGTGGTGGGAATGCAACGGTAGAATGGTGGAAAGCGCCTTATGCAAAAAAAAATAGAAAAAAAAAGCATCCAACATTCCATTCAAGTTTGCTAAGCAACAAGGAAAAGTGGAAAAGCTTAATATTACCTTGAAATCTGTGTTGTTGACATGTTCAAATACCAAAGCAGGTGTCCGTGACTGTATGGGGGAAGGGGGCGGCTTTAGTAAATTTCACAGACTTTGAGAATGTAAACATCAACACAGCAGTATTTCATTGTTTGACACTTACCACAGGGTCTTTGACAATGTCGATGAGAGAGATTATGTTAGGTCCTCCGCGGAGGTTCTCCAGAATTTTGATTTCACGTTTTATTTTCTTCTTTTTCACAGGCTGTAAGAAAACATTGCAATGGGAGCACATACAGGAACACAATGAAGTCACAATGAAAAAGCTAATCAATATCTTATCTAATAAAAATCACCATTATTTAAGCTACAAAATATCAAAAAAATCTCCTAATACATAAAAAGCCTTACCTTGAGTATTTTCACTACTACTTTCTCATTATTTGTGATGTTAATTGCTTCAAACACTTCACTGTACTTGCCCCGTCCCAATTTTCGCACCAGCTGGAAGTCGTCTTGATTTCTGAAACAATGGCAAAACAAGACTCAACATTTGCTCTCCAGAAAGTATCTACTACCAAAGCCTAACAATCAAAATCAAGCTGTACTGTAAAATGTACTTAATTAAGCAGGTAAGAAATACTTGACCATATTCACTTTGTCTACATCTGGAAGAATTAAAATATCATTGGCTGCAACAATATTATTCATAAAATCTACACCACATTGCCAGAACCATCTCAGCCTGATTTGCTGTAAACCAATAGGGTTTTAAAAGCATACGAGGAGTTTACCTACCCCCATTCAACTACATGGGACTCATAATCCCAATACTCTCGGGGCCGATGAGTGTTCACTTCAGTGTACACCCGTGCCCGACTAGGAACTGGTCCTGACATGTCCGACAGTTTGGCGAAGAGAGTGGCACCTATTTTGTGGTAAAAGGGGCAAGACAGAAATAGATTCAATTAGTTTTAATGCAATGATTTGAATCATGGTTCAAGAAAAAGTGGAGTGAATAAAATGTTTAATTTAGAATCAAGCTTGCTTGTTTCCAACTGGTGCTTCAGTCTCCATGTACTAAATGAATGGCCCTCTTTCCTCCATCTATTCTGAATCTTTACATACTGAATTAAAAAGCAAGCTTTCAACAAGAGCTTGATGTAACCCTCAGTGCAGCTAGCCTGTGATTTATCATCCACTCAATCCCATAATAGTGCCATCCAAATTCAGCAAGAAGTGTTCCCATTAAGAACCACCAAATGACAAGTTTGTCTTAAATAATCTAATATGACATAAATGTCTCACAGTGATGTGAAATCAATATGATTTCAAACAGTGACATCTGTTTAGGAATGAAACAAACTTCTGATGATGTTTGGGTCAAACTTTTTTCACGTAATATTTTCAATACACTGCAAAGACCCACAAAACTCCAGCTAAGTGGTACAATCCAGCATATTTTCAGGGTCAGTGAATGCATACATCTTGATAATATTAAACATTAATCATTTGTATAATTGTTAAATACTACTTTTTTTTTTTTTTAGAAGATCAACTCTACAGTCCAGTCAATACTCTTGTTTTACTATTAACTACAGCAAATTTCTGACTGATTTCAGAATTTACCATCACTTTAAATCATCATAAACCCCCGAGACTAACACATTAACACAAAATTCTCAATTCAATTTTACAACATACTTATGCATAAATTTAGATGGAGTGCACCAACAGTACAGTACTGACAATTCCCTCCCAAGAACTATGCTTGTAAGAAATATTTTGACTGTTTTTCAAAATATCTAAAAATGATAAGGTGACAGGTAGTGGAGATTAGAGTGAAGTTAGCATGCTGTGTAAAAGAAAGATTTACATTTCTAGAATTTTGTGGGTTTGATAAGTTTGTAAGTTCTTCACATGAACATTAGCAACAAGTTACCTATGGTTATTCATGTTTTAAAAACAGCATAAGTCAATAAATCTCCAGCTGCCGAATGGACCATTCTGCCTTGATTAGCAGAATCACTGCCACCCCAAAACTGAAGTGTAATATTGGCTGGAACATTTTCAGGGATTTTAAGAAGTCCTGCTAAATGTACAATATCTGCCACTCTACTGATTTTGATTTGAGGGAAAAACATCCCCCCCAAATGTTTCTTTTTCTTACAGCTGATTAACTGCCGAAAAGTAACAAAAAAATTAACTTAGCTTTGGCACAAGCTTACCAAAACATTTACCAAAGAATATCGACCAATTTTATTTATACCAACTGCTATACATGCCATTAAAGATATATATTTTCCCCATTTACCACATGCAAAAGGGCTACTTGTAAGGCCACGATGCACCATATTTTACATAGCAGGATGGGTAAAGCCAAGCCATGCCTACCCACTGCTAGACTTTAATCCACCAGCACTCTGAATTGTCTTTTTATTAAATAAAACACGAGATTCCACATCAACAGAATGTTATAGGCATGACTGACATAGCAGTGCAATAATTGAGCTCCCAGTTTAATTAGGACAGATCAATCATCCAGTTAATTGTCCAGAGGGTACAAATCAAGTGATCAAAAATAACTACAGTGGTACGTTGGAACACAAATTTAATTTGTTCCAGAAGGCAAACGTGCGAACTTGAATGGAATGTTGGATGCTTTTTTTATTTTATTTTTGTCGTATTCTGAGTTTTTGGTCGAGGCGTGGTTAGATATTTCCTCGACAGACTTGTTCGAGGTCCGAATTGGTAGATATGTGTGTCTTGACCCATACTAGTCTTTGCAAGAACAGTCGAGTTCCAAAATTTTGGTCGAAGTACAAGTCAAAAAATTCAACAGACCAATTTGACGTCCAAGTTGGTAAAGTTAAAAGGCGTTAAAGTTTCAAGGTTTTACTGTATTTCACTGATCATTAAGACAATAGTATAATTTATCTATTTAGCCACTTCTACTACACAGATGATTGGAATTAAACAAAATTAAGTAAAATTCCAGTGTTGAGCTTAATAAATATTTAGTAATATTAAAAATTTGCAGGGTGGAAGAAATTGTTTCAAACAATACATGAACCAATTGACAAAAAGAAAAACATTTGAAGTTAAATATCTTTTTTCTGATACAATTTCTTTTGTGTGCCAGAAATTTCAATAAGGTTTCGAGAGTCCTGTGACAGAACTGGCAAACTAATAGGTTTAATGTTTTGCAGAAATTATCTGAAGTTTATCACATTAGTTAATTTAAACTTTCTCCAGGATAACTAAAGTATTACGATTCAGTTCACTGTACTTTTGTCCTATATTTGATATTAACTGATATTAATTTTCTGTCCACATAACAGTAAAGCTTGTTGAAATTCAGTATAAAAATTCAGATATACACAGAGCCCCAGAGGTATCTTTAATGCCTGATTCAGCAGACTGACTATAATTATAGTTGATTTATAATATACAAAAAAAAAACAAGCAAAAAATGCCTAGAAAGGTTTAATTAATGGCCATAATTTCATCGACAGTCAAATAAGTATAATTAAGTAAATGGCAGAAACAAGAACCACCCTAGGGAGTCTGGACCACCCTTAAACACCTCAATTTATTTAAAACTACGAATACACATAGATTTAACCAACATTACCGTGGCCACGATCAATTCGATTACACGAAACATCAATGAGAACAAAACTGGTTTCTATTAAATGCTTCGGTATAATCTGAGTGCTTAAGTAGCTAGGTAAGGCCAATAGTACCCGGCCAAGTGAAGTTATCGATACACTTCAGCCAGTTCACAGGAAATATATGGTGGGAGAGTGTTAAAACGAAATAAAATGTATCGTTTTAAACAGCCGCCACAGTATCCACTCAAATTTTACATCAGAATGTGTAACCTAGGAAGAATGTGTCCAACTTGGTTAACTAGTTATCTGTGAACAAGAAATAACCTTAGTTGGCTCCCGAGCACCAAGCTATCACTCCATATTAGCCCCTTACCCCGAGCACCCGGTGAATGTGGTTCGGGCCTAACGTTACTCGATACCAGTAGTTTATCATAATGGGTCGCCAGATTGTTATCTTTTAGTATTCGTTATCAAGTTAAGTCTTTCTCACATACCAGTGTACCTATATACAGATACTTCTATATATATATATATATATATATATATATATATATATATATATATATATATATATATATATATAATATATATATATATTCATTTGTGTCCGGAACTTTGTATCCATCTACACCCTAACACTCCCACCGGGGATACAGGTATTAACGTATTAAAAGACTGCAGATAGAAGATTAATGGACCGTTTCTTATTATCTAAGTAGTCAGTTACATTAAACTACCAAGAACATCGGTCTTAGATTAGCTAGTCTGTGAGCCATCATCAGCACCTCGCCCTGTCCCTCGCCGGATATCCAGCATTATTTACACTTATTTAATCTTTACGTACTGCATTCAAGCCGATAACTAGTTTGAGAAAGTCCTCGGAAAGTTTTCCTCCTTACTTAACGCGGAGAGCTCTGTTCGTTTACCGGGTACCTTATCTGCCGGGCAGATTTCTGCTGTCTCAGAGAAAATATGGCCGGCCCCGCTACAAAGCAGCCACCGGAAGAGCAGGGGACCGGAAGCGGAAGATGAGAAATTAACACATCCGACTATAGGCCTCGGGGGCGCTCGGCATGGCGCTCGGACCTTCGCCGTTGCCTGGTTACCACCGTTTATCGGCTATTTTCAAGTTCAACGTTGGTTAAAGATAGGCGGCAGCGGCGTGTTGCTACCACCATGACAAAAGTTACATTTGCCCAGTTTCTGTTTATTACGAGACCTTTTTCACACTTTAATGCGAAAGTATAACGTTAAAACGTTAAAACGATCCCGTTATATATTTACTAGAAAGGATTCCCATTTTAACGTGAAAAATGTTTCATTGTTTATCCTTCACGTTTCATGCGTCTTTGGATTAACTGCGTTCTAAGAGACCTGTTTCTTCTGTACAGCCCCAAACATTTCAAGAAATTAATCTCCAGCATAAGTTAACGACCAGAAACGTGGTGTGCCAAACAAAGTAACAAATAGCAAATATATTAATTTGATATAGATTCTGAATTAGTATCTCCGAATTCCCTGTAGCCTTGTTTGCGTGTGTCTTAATGATCAATGTTCCCTGAAATGTTACCAATTTAAGATGGATGGATTGATTATTTATAATAATGAGTTGCTCATAATGTTGCTTTTATCCATAGTCATGTATATGGCTTTTTTTTTTGTACTAATTTTTTGTAAAAAGTTTTTTGTTATTAATGATTTATTGTAAGGATGAACTTGAAAGAGTATCAGATGGGCAACAAGTGAAATAACTATTGAAATGATTGATGTTTAGTTTTCCCATTTTGACTCAAGTTCTGCTGTATATTTAACTTGATCCAACTC
Source organism: Paramormyrops kingsleyae (assembly GCF_048594095.1). Lineage (NCBI taxonomy): Eukaryota > Metazoa > Chordata > Actinopteri > Osteoglossiformes > Mormyridae > Paramormyrops > Paramormyrops kingsleyae. Next base: position 32,016,593 of record NC_132804.1, read on the forward strand.
CTAATTAAAGTTATGGAATAATATGAAAGTTGAACACCTGAAAAGTGTAATAATTTTAAAATAAACTGCTGGCTGTTTTTATGACATGAATCAATGATGCATTTGAATTAATACGTATTATTTTAAAATTAAAATCAATGTGACAATAGGAGACATGGAGCCGCAGAGAGGTCTGGACATTCTGGGTAAATACTGTTAAGAGGTGTCGACATCGATGTGACACGATGGCACCTCGTAACAAAAATAATTAATACAACATACACAGACGACAATAAGAGTAAGAGAAATGTGTAAAATTATATTGTAATTGTTATAATGACGCATCGATAATACCAATATCTACCACAGGAGGGTAGTACTGTCGCTTTATCTTGTTATTTCTACTTCCTTCCTTAAACCTAAAGATTTATGATCTGGAGAGTAAAACCTGCTTTTATTAATTTACACTTTGTGATGTCTGGGGACCAGACATGCTAAGCCTGCACACTAAAAAGGGTTTTCTAAACCATCAGCATGATCAAATAATATTTTGTCACAAAATTATGAAAAAAAGAATTTTAGAGGTTTCTGAAACTTTGTATAAGGAAGAAACTCCGTATTCTCTACTCTCCAAACCAACTTGAAAAGTCAGTATATCCAGGGACGTAACAGTTTTTGAGACATTTTAGCTTTGAAAAGTACCTGGTTTTCTTGTTAATTCTGTAAGGAGGTCTGAAAACTAAGCATGTTGAACAGATGCATATGGACCATATGTGCTTATGTACAAACATCCATGGCATGAAGTATTTCTAATATACTTTATTTTTGCAGCTTACTGTTTTGCAAGGGAAACATAACTGGTATCACCTGTGATCGGAGAATAGCTTGATTTTTTAAACAGTTCTTTTCAAATAGAAGGTCTCACCGTATCTCAGCGTGATTCTCTTTCATATTAACTGGCAGTCTATAACCGAATGGTTCGTCTAGGCTAGTTTATAGTGACAGTTATAGTAATCGTGTGTCTGAGGGTAAAACCGTAATTAATCATCAACATAGATTTTACCCTGAACTTAATTTTTTGAACTCTCTACTAACTTACAGTAAATGCACTTATGCAATTATAAAAAATATAGCTTTCATACAGATTCTGTCACATTAGGGGTTGCTAAGCAACAACAAAATCAAAATAAGCTTCTGGAGGAATGTACTCTACTTAAAGGGCAAAAGTTGTTTTTCCTGGACGGATTTAAGTTGTTTCATCAAGACCATATTACAAAACAATCACAATGACATCAACAGTCTACTTTAGTCTGTCATTCATGCTGTTCATTGTGCTTGCTGGGTCAGTAATTGAGGAAATCCTCCTAACAACTGCTTCTGGTGTTGAAACAAAATGCCTTTATTCCTTATTCAATGTTCAGCTTATTCAATGCCAGATTTTTGCAGCTGCAAAGTTTTTTTTTTTTTAATGAAAGACTGCACTGCAGAATCTTTAGTGAAAGTGTGGTCTGTGTGACTCTACTTGTATCTGCTGGTAATTTGCAAGTGACAATAAGCTGGCAATCATTCAGCAAATATTTTCCCTTGGCAACACTTGTCTATCATAATAAGTATGACCATAAGCACGGCTTTCCCCAAATTAGATTTAATTGTCAATGAGATTGTCTGCAAAGAAATGGGAAGTTCAACTTTCTTAAAAAAATACATATGTTGCTCCAGTATATGGATGCAATGCTAAGGGAAAAACTTATTGCACATTGTTTTTGAGGAAGACCTTTACAGGAAGAAAGAAAACTTCTGGTAGAGAAATAAATAATCTTTTTTGGCTGAACTAGAGATCATGAAAGAAACCATTGCTTCTGTCCTGTGCATGTATGTGCAAGAAAGAAAAATATAATGATTTCCCTGCTAGTATCATACTGGGCTTTCTCAAGAAATATTCTGGTGCATTTAAGAAAAAAATCACTGGAGTGTTTTCTGTATATATATTTATTTCTGTTACTACATTATTCATATTATTTTCCTATTGTCATTCATAAAGTCAAATATGTAGCACACACATAATGGATGATATATTATGATGATAAATAGTACAATGACACCATTTCATGAAGAGCACTGCCAAAATGAGCATATTTCGATAGCTTAAAGACTCCAAAATGGTTCTGCAGGTCTAGATTTTGTTTCAAGCTCTGTGGGTATGGATTTCCTTTTGTTGCATATTCATTTAGTTTAACCTTTGCAAAGTCAAGGAACATGGAGCCACTTTCACCCTGGTCACCAGACCCATGGGGACCGACACAATCCTCATAGCCAGCCCTCTCAGTGCCAGTGCTCGCATTGAAGTCACCCATGACCAGAGGAGTGTCACCGAGCGGGACGGAACGGTAACAAAGGCGCAGACGTCAGGGTATCGGGGAATACGGGGTTTAATTACAGGTAAAGCAGGCAAAACGCAGACGGACAATACAATGACCGGACTGGAGAAACAAACTGAAACACGGACGAAATACAAAGAGCTAATAAAAACAACCAGAAACAGCTGATCAGACTTGGATTCCACACGGGGTTAACGAGGGGGCATGGCACACGGAAGGAGCGGACGATGGGGCAGGACACATTGGGTTTTTTTAACTTTACACATTGTTTGGATACATTTATTTTCTTACTTTACAAATTACTGTTTTGATAAATGTGCTTAGATCTGTTTAGTACAGTATATGCTCTTCTTGTTTTATCCGGTTCATTTTCTGTTTAAATGCTAAAAAAAACATATTCAGGTGTAATCTTTTGGGGCCAGGAACCAATTAATTGGTTTTCCATTATTTATTATGGGGAAAATTCGATCAGAACTCCAACTTTTTAGGATTCGACCTGGAGTTCTGAACAGATTAAGTTCAAGTTTCAAGGTGCCACTGTACAATGGCTCCTATGTGCCTACATTAGACTTAAGTGCTCTTCTACTGCCTTAATCATTTATCTGGAAAAGTAGTCTAAATATGTGGCTGGAAGTCATTCATATTTTTGACAGGCAAGGTGAACAGAGGCCATCTCCTGTGTTGTTTTTCTGAAAGTCATCTGTGTTTGTATCATAAGGAAGGATGCTTCTAGAACATTCTTACATGATGTAGTACCAGGAGCTCATTAGCAATTCCATATACTTTTGGATTTGGGGAATTGGAAGAACATCTATCCATCCATCTTCCATAACTACTTATCCAGAAGAACGTCATTGTGAATAGCAAGACCAGAAATTGGAAATTTTAGTCCTTTGGGGGTCATACCAATTGCTATTTTTTGGACTAAAATCTAAATTGCTCATCTGAAAACACCTAGATTGAACACCATGTCATCTATTGGTTCCGCTGTAAATCCAGTGCTAACAGACAAGTGATTGTAAAACACTCACTATAAAACTTTAGCTGCCTATACTCCAACAACTATATATGCATGGTTTTTGAATGGCAGATGGCTTTCAGTTTCACAAAAAATATTTTTTTTGTCTATATTTGACTAAACATATACAGTAAAAACAATAAAGGTATTTTGGTTACATATGTAATATTCCAAAATTGTAAAATTAAAAAAATAAAATATTTGTTTACATATTGTTTTATATATAAATGTGTATATGTTTTAATATACCACTGTCCATATATTTGTGACTCATATTGAAGCAGGCTTATCTATTTGATTGATGATTAATCACTGCTGTATTATTGCAGTATCTGCCTCAAACATAGAATTTGTTTGTTTATATCCTGTGATGCTGGTCAGGATAAGCAATTGGAGGATGGATGGATGGATGATGGATGCTTATTTATATGTGCTTCTTCTGTTGATGCTTCAACAATTTACATAGATTTCAAACTTAAAGTAAGGTATAGCCCCATATTGAACTAAACCTAATTTATACAGTTGGGCAGTTTTGCTGTAGAAATTCAGGCTCAGTGTGAGAAAGGCTGTCCCAGATCCTTAAATAACTTTGATCCCTAACCATCACTACTTCATGCCATTGTTCATGGGATCAAAGGGGGTGAAGAAGTGGTTTAGCACATCCTAGGAGGAATCCCTTCTGGAACCTAAGATTTATTAAGCATATTCAAATGCTTTCAAACATATCTGATGGATAAGTAATGAACTTGTTTTACAGACCAATGGAACCGACTAAAATTGTTATGCAAATGTGTTTTGTTTATTTTTATGCTGGTTCTTCGAAGCTATATACTGCCTATCGCATTATCTAAACAGAAACATTTTTGAAATGCAGTTTGAGTGCTGTCAGGATTGGCACTGACCCAAGCCCGCTTGGAAAGAGAGCTGTTTCTGTGGGGCTGACAGCACATGCTTTTCCTTCCTGAGCTCTCTGCGACGTCTTCCTGCCGGACGGAGCCTCTGGGAGCCATTTGAGGGAAGCCTCAGCCAAAGGCAGAGAGACGGCCAGCTGACTCCCTAATGAGTCTGGCCATGGACAGAGCAGATAGGGAGACTGAATGAGATCGTAACCATCCCAGGGAACGTAGCTTTTATCTGTGTCAGCTCGTCTCTTCAGTAATTAGGTGCAATTCTCTGGATGAGGACTTACATCCATTCCACTTACTGCAATAACTATACTCCAATTTCAATGCATGGTTCATTATTTACTGAACTGCACATGTGGCTCAATATATATTGACACTGTGCATGTGTATAAATTGATTAAAAGCTCATTTGTAACTCATTGGCTGAAGCTTCTTTTCTTGATCACCTATTTTGTCCCTTGCGTGTTTGTTTTTATAAGTATATTTGGCAAATGTCTAGGTTTTATGGCAGTGTGTGTGTTGTTTTTTGGGAGGGGTAACTAGCTCCCTTCACAGCTGCAAATATTGCACATTTCTCAGCAACAGCAGTTTGTTTCTTCTAAAAAGAATGTAAATTTATTTCTTAATTTGTCAACTCAGTATCTTGGATAATTAGGTATTGTTGACTCTCAGTGAGTCTGAAGTCATCCTATTTTTTTTTGTGAATGCCCCCCCCCCCCCCAAAATACTTGTCAGTTCAAAGACGTAGGAATTTTTGCTGCTGAAGGACCAGCATCTATCCCCCTCAATCTCAGCCTTCCACCAGCAACCTTTAGCTGTGATTTATGCTGCTGTGTCCAGACATGGGGCATAGAGTAATGTCTACTGAGACTAATCGTTACCAGCAACCGGGAGATTAACAAAAACACACACTACTGACAGCAGTGACCCTTGACCCCCTTCCCTTTAATATCTCAGAATTAACAAACAACTTGCTGGGAAGAGAAGACATGCATGACAGGACGTGGCTTTGAGCAGACACCAAGGTATCCTTATGAATATCCAACTGGAAGAAATGACAAAGGACTCAGAAGTGTTGGCAAATAAAGGATGTTCCTTTTTCATTTTGAAATTACACAGCCTTTATTTATTTTTTGTCAGAATATGTACAATTACATTTTCTAAGAATATACAAAGAATCTAAGTGGCTTATTTGGGAAACAAAGCACAAGAAATCATAGGTAGATTTGTATCTCTTTATTGCTTGAGAAATTATATTACCTCCTACATCACAGTACAAGAAAACTCCAAGAAGAAAACTAATAGATCAAATATTACAGGGGTGGAAGGCCAGTCAAGTTCTTCCACACCAAACTCACCTAACCATGCCTTTATGGACCTCGCTTTGTGTACTGGGGCACAGTCATGCTGGAACAGAAGAGGGCCTTCCACAAACTGTTCCCACAAAGCAGGAAGCATAGAATTATCCAAAATGTCTTGGTGCGCTGAAGCATTAACGAATTCCCTTTACTGGAACTAAGGGGCCAAACCCAACCCCTGAAAAGAAAACCCCATACCATTATTCCTCCTCCGTCAGATTTTACAGTTTGCATTATGCAGTCGGGTAGGTAATGTTCTCCTGGCATCTGCCAAACCCAGACTCATCCATCAGACTGCCAGACAGAGAAGTGTGATTTGTCACTCCACAGAACATGTTTCCACTGCACCAGAGTCCAGTGGCAGTGTGCTTTACACCACTGCATCTGACGCTTAGCATTGTGCTTGGTGATGTGAGGCTCGTCTGCAGCTGCCCAGCCATGAAGACCCATCCCATGAAGCTCCCGGTACACAGTTTTTGTGCTGGAGTTAATGCCAGAGGAAGTTTAGAACATTGGCAACTTACACACCACGTGCCTCAGCACTCGGTGACCCCGCTCTGTTACTTGATGTGATCTGCCATTTTGTGGTTGAGTCGCAGTTTTTCCCACTGGCGGACACAGCTAACTGAAAGATTAGCTTCAGTAAGTGCTAATCCACTAACTCCAAAGGTTCAATCAATAACCCTAAAAAATATTTAGCTAACTTTTATTGAAACTCTTAAAAGCACAGCCAGTGAGCTGAAATTCTAACTTGTTTGGCAATTTACTTATGCAGAGCTAGAGTGATTACCTGCGGATATTTAAGACTTATCCAAATGGGGACCTCTGGATTCTGTAGAGTCTCTGGAATAAATTTTCTTTCAATGATATTCCGTTTGTGAGATATAAGTGCTTTTGTCGGAGGACTCCGATTCCACGACTGGCACATGCTGACATCTTGCCCTGCGTGACGCTGCTTGGGGACTACAAACATGGAGCCGTTTACCCAGAACTAGGAAGGAGGGTCTCAGCTCTTTATTGGTCTACTGACTCTGTCAATCAGAACCCGGAATATAAAGCAAAATAAGCAAAAGCTGAAGCAGGTTGTCTTGCTTAGCCATATAACTTGTCATGGATGGCTCAGTGGGCTCACCGATTCAAGCCCAGCCTCAGCACATCTGCGAGCCCTTGAGCAAGGTCCCTAACCCCCAGCTCTCTGGGCACTGCAGCAGGTGGCTGCCCTTCATGGGCAGCTTGCTCTCACCTACATCCGAAACGCTTTCGCTTTGCAATAAAACCACTTACAGTTGACAGTGGAATATTTAGCAGGGAAGAAATTTCACAAACTGAGTTATCACAAATTTGACATCCTGTGACAGCACCACGCTTGAATTAACTGAGCTCTTCAGAACTACACATTCTTTCATAAATGTTTGTAGACCTGACTGCATGGCTAGGTGCTTCATTTTATACACCGTTGGCAATGGGTCTGAATGAAACATTTTAATTCAGTGATTAAGAGGCGAGTCCCAATTCTCTTGCACATATAGTGTATGTTAACAAGTGAAATAAAGCTGACCACACAAAACATGAAATATCTTGTAACCATACTGTCTGCAATGATGTACAAGTCAAAGTAAATTTAGAAATCACTGCTTTATTTTTTTGCATTCTCTGTATCAGTGTTTACTAATTCAGTCCTTGAGGACCCACAGACAGTCTAGGAAGGGAGCAAAAAAACACACTATATACACTCACCTAAAGGATTATTAGGAACACCTGTTCAATTTCTCATTAATGCAATTATCTAATCAACCAATCACATGGCAGTTGCTTCAATGCATTTAGAGGTGTGGTCCTGGTCAAGAAAATCTCCTGAACTCCAAACTGAATGTCAGAATGGGAAAGAAAGGTGATTTAAGCAATTTTGAGCGTGGCATGGTTGTTGGTGCCAGACGGGCCGGTCTGAATATTTCACAATCTGCTCAGTTACTGGGATTTTCACGCACAACCATTTCTAGGGTTTACAAAGAATGGTGTGCAAAGGGAAAAACATCCAGTATGCGGCAGTCCTGTGGGCGAAAATGCCTTGTTGATGCTAGAGGTCAGAGGAGAATGGGCCGACTGATTCAAGCTGATAGAAGAGCAACTTTGACTGAAATAACCACTCGTTACAACCTAGGTAGAATTTGTGAAGCCACAACACGCACAACCTTGAGGCGGATGGGCTACAACAGCAGAAGACCCCACCGGGTACCACTCATCTCCACTACAAATAGGAAAAAGAGGCTACAATTTGCACGAGCTCACCAAAATTGGACAGTTGAAGACTGGAAAAATGTTGCCTGGTCTGATGAGTCTCGATTTCTGTTGAGACATTCAAATGGTAGAGTCAAAATTTGGCGTAAACAGAATGAGAACATGGATCCATCATGCCTTGTTACCACTGTGCAGGCTGGTGGTGTAATGGTGTGGGGGATGTTTTCTTGGCACACTTTAGGCCCCTTAGTGCCAATTGGGCATCATTTAAATGCCACGGCCTACCTGAGCATTGTTTCTGACCATGTCCATCCCTTTATGACCACCATGTACCCATCCTCTGATGGTTACTTCCAGCAGGATAATGCACCATGTCACAAAGCTCGAATCATTTCAAATTGGTTTCTTGAACATGACAATGAGTTCACTGTACTAAAATGGCCCCCACAGTCACCAGATCTCAACCCAGTAGAGCATCTTTGGGATGTGGTGGAACGGGAGCTTCGTGCCCTGGATGTACATCCCACAAATCTGAAATAACCAATTGTTACAACCGAGGTATGCAGCAAAGCATTTGTGAAGTCACAACACGCACAACCTTGAGGCGGATGGGCTACAACAGCAGAAGACCCCACCGGGTACCACTCATCTCCACTACAAATAGGAAAAAGAGGCTACAATTTGCACGAGCTCACCAAAATTGGACAGTTGAAGACTGGAAAAATGTTGCCTGGTCTGATGAGTCTCGATTTCTGTTGAGACATTCAAATGGTAGAGTCAGAATTTGGCGTAAACAGAATGAGAACATGGATCCATCATGCCTTGTTACCACTGTGCAGGCTGGTGGTGTAATGGTGTGGGGGATGTTTTCTTGGCACACTTTAGGCCCCTTAGTGCCAATTGGGCATCGTTTAAATGCCACGGCCTACCTGAGCATTGTTTCTGACCATGTCCATCCCTTTATGACCACCATGTACCCATCCTCTGATGGTTACTTCCAGCAGGATAATGCACCATGTCACAAAGCTCGAATCATTTCAAATTGGTTTCTTGAACATGACAATGAGTTCACTGTACTAAAATGGCCCCCACAGTCACCAGATCTCAACCCAGTAGAGCATCTTTGGGATGTGGTGGAACGGGAGCTTCGTGCCCTGGATGTGCATCCCACAAATCTCAATCAACTGCAAGATGCTATCCTATCAATATGGGCCAACATTTCTAAAGAATGCTTTCAGCACCTTGTTGAATCAATGCCACATAGAATTAAGGCAGTTCTGAATGCGAAAGGGGGTCAAACACCGTATTAGTAAGGTGTTCCTAATAGTCCATTAGGTGAGTGTATGTATAAATGAGGTTGATGTGATACTAAGCCTAGCTAAACTCAAAATAAATAAATCGATGGCATCTTACCGATAGTCTTAAAAGAGATGAGGGATATTATTAGCCAACCTTTAACTTTAATATTCCAGAAATCGCTATCTGCGGGTGTGGTACCATCAGATTGGAAGCATGCTAATATAACACCCATATTCAAAAAAGGTGATAGAAGTAATCCAGCAAACTATAGGCCAATCAGTTTAACTAGCATTACTGGAAAAATAATGGAAGCTATAATTCAAGTGAAAATGGTAGATTACCTAGATGCAAATAACATTATAAAGGATAGCCAACATGGATTTAGTAGAGGTAGATCCTGCTTAACGAATCTACTTGAGTTCTTTGAGGAAGCTACAAGTGAAATTGATCACAAAAAGGCCTATGATGTGATTTACTTAGATTTCCAGAAGGCCTTTGACGTTGTCCCCCACAAACGGCTCTTGCTAAAGCTTAAAGCTGCAGGGATTTTAGGAACTGTGGCAGCTTGGATCAAAAACTGGCTAACTGACAGGAAGCAGCGAGTAGTTATTAGAGGCACAATGTCACAGTGGGCCTCCGTTCATAGTGTGGTACCGCAGGGTTCAATTTTAGGACCACTATTGTTCCTAATTTACATTAATGATCTTGACACAAATACATACAGTAAACTGGTTAAATTTGCAGATGACACCAAGGTGGGCGGTGTAGCAGATACTGATCTAGCAGCAGAGAGGCTTCAACGGGATCTGGATTTAATTAGCGAATGGGCTGATTCTTGGCAGATGAAATTTAACACAGATAAATGTAAGGTAATCCATGCAGGGAGCAGAAATATAAAGTACAGATATTTTATGGGTTCCACTGAAATAAAGGTAGCTGATTACGAGAAAGATCTCGGTATGTATGTTGATGCTTCCATGTCCCCCTCTTGCCAGTGTGGGGAAGCAATAAAAAAGGCGAACAGAATGTTGGGTTATATCTCTAAGTGTGTGGAGTTTAAGTTAAGGGAGGTGATGTTACACTTATATAATTCCTTGGTAAGACCCCACCTAGAATACTGTGTGCAGGTTTGGTCACCATACCTCAAGAAGGAGATTAAGGGGGGATATGATTCAGGTCTATAAGATTCTAACGGGTCTGGATGCTGTTCAGCCAAATGACTATTTCAATATTAGTCTAAATACTAGAACTCGTGGCCATAAGTGGAAATTAGCGGGAGAACATTTTAAAACAAATTTGAGGAAGCACTTCTTTACACAGCGTGTAGTTAGAGTATGGAATAGTCTTCCTGCTAGTGTAGCGGAAGCTAAAACCATGGGTTCCTTTAAATCAGAGCTAGATAAGATTTTAACAACTCTGAGCTATTAGTTAAGTTCTCCCCAAACGAGCTTGATGGGCCGAATGGCCTCCTCTCGTTTGTAAATTTCTTATGTTCTTATGTTCTAAAGACAGTACCCTATGGGCTGATATTTGTGCCACTAGAAACTGAATATGAATTTTGCACAGTTGAATCTGCAGTTATCCGCATTACAAAACTGAATCTGAATTTAATAGTTTGAATCTGAATTCCAGTAACTTGAAATAGCATTTACCCTACCTCGAAAAATTCAGTTCGCAAATTCAATTTCAATCTAGTGTGACACACATCCGGGTCGTTGAGAAAAATTAATCGACCGCAGATTCACAACGCAACTCATTTCCACGTTTACGACAGTTCTGCAGGTCGGGGTAAAGAGGAGGCGTGTGGATGTCAGAAAAACAAATGCTGGATTCGCAGGTTTGTCGTCACCATACGATATATATGAGAATAAGCTTTATATACACAAGCGATAGCATAAACATTAACCATACGTCTGGTTAGTATATGTGGTTAAATGAACGATTTCTGGCACTTCCAGTTTATGTTAATATGGTAAACTACAGCACTATACTATGGAGAACTACAGCACTATACGAGGGTCAGGGAATCATCGCGTAGGATAGTAAGAGGGTTGGGAAATGGTCGCGTAGGATAATAAAAAGGGTCGCGGAATCATCGCGGCGTTTCGCCTAGACGTAGCGTTTTCATCGCTCTTGAGACGGAAAACGTCGCGATTACATCGCCTGGACGCAGCTGTTACGGAGGCGCTAAGTAGTGCCAATGTGCAAATGACCTAAATGCTACTAAATACCGACCTTCAAAAAACGTATTAGCGACGTAGCGCCGACGTACTTGTGCTGACTGGGTCTGCTATACAACCCTCTTATGCGTCTGACCAAATTAAGTGATATCAAACTTGTCTACTGAATGACCACCTTAAATTATTTCTATTATAAATTATTTGTGACATATGATTTTCTTTGTGCCTTATTAAATACATATTTTATGTGTGTTTTAAAAATATAATCAAGAGAAATGGCACTATTAACAATGTTTAAACTGAATATATTCATATTGATTTACTGTCCAGTGTCCTATCCTGGAAGCAGCCACTCTAATCACTGTTTCTGTCGTGCAATTAAAGTAAACTGTACACTGCATAATTAGCACTGCAGACTTAAAGAAGTCAAAGTCACCACAGGATTTCTTAGTGAATTTATTCTTTCACAATGAGATGCCTTTTAAATATGACAAAAACAGAATTACACAAATAATATTTTATAATATATGTGTATATTTGTGTGTATCTATTAAAGAATGGATATCACCAGTTCTCAGAAAATAAGATTTCACTCTGGCTAAATCCAAATCATCAAATACAAATCAAATAAATCTGTCACAATATTTCCATGTATGTACTTGTTCACTGGGTCCCCTGTTGCCTGAACAGTCCATGTTAAATCCCATGTATCATGTTCTCTTTTCCCAGCTCTCTGCACAGCCCTCCAGGGTTCCAGCTGGGGGCACTTCCATGCGACTCGCATACGGATTGCAACTCTGCTTAACAAGACTGCCGTTTACCTGTGGCCTGTTTGCAGCGAACTGACCCCGTGCAACTTTCGAGAATCTCTGCCATCTTTCACCTGTGGAAAAAGAGCCAAGAAAATAATCATCTGATCAATAAAATTACACACACACACACACACACACACACACACACACACACAGGAGAGATACTCCATTATTTTTTTCGAGATTCCATCAGAAATCTAAAGCCTCCTCAGTAGATTTTGTGTGTGTTTGTGTGTATGTGTATAATATATGTTCTTAATTTTTGTTAACAGTATTTTGATTATAATTAATTTTCAATATGGCCTAAATATATAAATTCTACTGAAAACAGCATCTGAACAAATTATTATTATTATAATTATTATTATTATTATTATTATTAATTATTTAGCACCAATATGCTACATTTATGTTTGAGCATATTTATATTGCAGGGTTTTTTTTTTTTTTTTTACTTAATAAGCATAGAACTATACAAAAATATTTTGTTTTGCCGGCATAGTGGTTAGAACTGCCACCTCCCCCCGCCAGGACCAAACATTTTTAGGGGCCCTAGAAATCTGGAACATAATAGGATTGGTCTGGGTTGGAGGCCCAATACCATTTGCTTTCACGGGGCCCAAAGCCTCTGGCGGCACCCCCTGATTGAACTTGCAAAAGGTCCTGCATGTAATATTTGCAATATTTTGTAAGCAACGAAAAAATTACTAATTTTAAATTGGTTGCAGCATTCAAATTCCAGTTATATAATTTATATTTAAGATAAAACATTAATCAAGAAATCATTCAGTACTATTTCAGACATTCCTTAAAACCAGCTTAAACTTTTTTTTCCTCCTATATATATGCCAGAGAAATGTGTTTAAAACTTTAAGACTCTGTAACTAAACCTATAAGACCAAAATACACTTCACTCAGTGACTCAGTTGTCCAAGTTTGAATATTTTATTTTTTAGTTTAAAAAAGCTTGCTCCTTGACTTTCAAGGGTAATCAAGAACAAGATTTACAGGAAAAAAACATGATTATAAATAATCGAAAAGAAACGTACCCACTTCTTTTGATTGCTGAGGCAGAAGGTGCATATTGCTCTTCGTTGCTTTAATTCACTATCCGCCTGAGCGTAGCGCACAGCTGTCATGCATGGCTGTCCATCCGTACCGCCCTCTCCTGTCAACAGGACGTTCCCCAAATGCGAGATGTAGCTGGAGGCTAAGCGCAGGGTTTCTATCTTGGAGAGCTTTCTGTCCACCGGCTCAGTGGGTATGAGAGTCCGGAGGGCCGAGAAGGCCGTGTTCACGCTCATTGTGCGGTCCCTTTCCCTGGCATTGGCTACTCTCCGCTGCTTAATGAAGACGACGTCGCTGGTCACCATCCCCTGGCGCAAGTCTGAGCCCGGGCACCATCCATAACTCCGGTTCGAGCTTCCGTCACTCTCAATCCGGTTTTCTTCATCCTCGGACAGCATAGTGATGTCTGTGTAAAATGGATAATTTGCCGTATGTTTTAACATGATCAATGATATCGATTCGGTCCAGCAAAACTATATATAGCGCTTATAGGCTATAAGTGGAAAAAGTTAAGTTGCATGTAAACTTCGTACTAATTAAGGCATCTTGCAATATCCCATTATCGGAAAACGGCGTTTTAAAATTACTTATTTGTTGGATGAATATTAATATGTAGAGACGCCAGATGTTGTGGTGCGCATCGAGGGCTGAACTTAATCTTAAAAATGCTGGGGAGGGGTTTTTCGGGAGGGTGTGGGGTCTCTCAGAAAGTTCCAATTTTTCTTCTTCTTCTTTTTCTTCTTCTTCTTATTATCATTATTGCGATTACATTCTGAAAATCAGGCATGATGTTTCAGAAAAAGTTCTGAAACAGTAGCAAAATAAATGTAAAAAAATACGATAACTATAGCATCCTATAATTTGTGCAGACAGGCATATTAAATGTTTTAAAATAATTTTTATAAAAAGAACCATGAGAATTAGAAGGACTGATTAATAATTTTATCGGAAAATGTAAATGTTATGAATTCGTTATTTCGTTAAAAAAAGTAATTTTAATTTATAGATTAAAATATACATTAAATCACTTGAAACATTACGTTTCCATAAAGAGAACCCGTATTTAACTGTCGCCTTTGCGTACGCAACTCGGCCTTTTTATGAAGTTAAAGGTTTATATGTCGTTGTTTAACACACAAAATAAAACAATTGCTGCTTATGTTTTAGTGTCATGTATAACAATATGTGAAAATACAGACCTTGTATTTGCAGGGATTTATATGGATGTAATATCTGCAAGTCAAATACGTATTGCAACTAGTCGTGGGGAGTGTTACGATGCAGAAATTGAAGAAGCCAGGGTATCAGTACAGGCTAATCTGTCAGAAAAATCTCTCTAAAACATACTAAATCCATATAATAAGCATACATTATTTGGGCCTGTATAAACATATTTAAATAAATGGCAAATTAGTTTGCATCACTCTTGTGAGTTCAGTAAACCAATGAATGTTTAGGTCACCTATGTGCAGTAACTTGAAATATTTTGTGCTCAGGGCCATATTCAGCTATGAGGTGAGCGAGGTCCAGATCTCCATAATTTTTTAAGAGCTAAAAATAAAATTTGAAGCTAAAAATTCACCTAAATAAAAAAGCAGCAGCTGAACATGTCTTGGGGCCAAGTGCATTCTGTTCTGTCCTGCCTCTGCCCCTCCTGTTTTTTCCTTAGTATGGCCTCAACGAACTGCCCATGCTCATTGTTTGTCTTACCTCTTGTTTAAGCCCTTGTGCAAATTACTCCAGCTGCCTCTCCTTTGCTCCCTTGTTAGTCCTGTATAAAGTGCTTCCCAGTCCTGTGTTCCCCAGTCCTGTCATTGATGTCAAGCCTGTGTGTGTGTGTGTGTGAGTGTTTGTGTGTGCACGCGCACGTGTGTCCATCTGTGCCCAAGTCTTTTCCCGCTCTTGTTTCTATTTTCTGACACCTCCTGAGTTGTTTTGTTTCCCAGTCCAATTCGAAGTTCATTAAAACCCTTTTATTTTCCCCAGTGCCTGCCCTCGACTCCTGTGATTTCAGGTTGTAACACATTCTTAATCCAGTTCAAATGTGTTGTTAATGGTGTCTGCTGTGTGAGAGAGAGCACTAGAGCATTCAGTATCAGCATGATAGATGATGCGTGACTTGTGAACCGCATGTCCGCACTTCTCTGAAGTTCGAATTCACACGTGTGTGTGTGATCATGCAGCATTGTGGGGGAAGGTGCACAGACTGCATATTCTGTAAGAAAAAACAATGATCATTATCTGTAAAAAGGCGACTTGCTATGTCATCTGGAGTAAAGATCATTCTATGAAACAATTAAATACAAGTATAGGCTGGGCTACTCTGGCCATGTTAAAGGGTTTCTTTCCTGTTATGCCTAATGGGCTAGATTAGGCTAACTAATGTTTCACATAATGTTATTAATTAAAAAAAAACAGCTCATGAAGGTGACGGTACGAATACTGCCCATAGAAACATTTCAAAGTCAAATTTGGATATCAGAACAAATGCATTTGATGTAGGGTTGTAATAGTATATTAATATCAAACATTTGTCATTTTATGTTTATATATGGTTACAAATAACCTTAAATTACATGCTTCATTCGCATAATATTTTACTACTCTATAATGTTCTTATGACATAGACCTAAATTCATTCAGTAAGGCACATTCATATAATAGCTCCACATAACTTGCTGTAACCTAAACTATTCATTGATACAGTATGAACTCTAATTTAACACTGCCTATCTCCCAGAAAAAAGTGCTGTACTGAGTAGGGCAGACACGTCAAAGCGATTAAAACAAGATAAATTACATAGGTTGCTTACAATGAAGCCTAATTTACATTAGCCCTCGTAAATAATGTGTGATTAATGAGACCCAACCCCCCCCCCCCCCCCCACCCCTGGGTCCTGGACCTCACTAATTTTCAAACCCTGACTACGGTCCTGTTGGTGCTCGTATTGTTTTTAATCAGCAGTTCAAAATGAAGTCCTATACTACCACCTAATAAGGCATCACACAATATAATGATGGTTTGTATTGCAGTTCAACTGACTTCAAAGCAGTGCAGTGTAAAACAAAGCATTAAAGATTTAATATTAGGGAAACTGATAGTGGGGCACAGATGGACCAGTTCCCTGTACAGAGGTACTGATAGTGCACAGACAAACACAGCTTAGCACATCAGACCTGTCTCTTTCGTTCAACTGCAACATTACAGCTGTACATTAGACACCTATCCTGCATTGGGGGGCACTCAGTGCTATAGGTGACACGGTACATGTGTTTTTTTCCAGGAAAACAACTGGAAACTGTAAAGTGTTTCAGAAACAGTTCATTTGCAAGGCACCAAGTTCCACAAAGGCTACTGCTGCTTGATTGCATGCACACATGAAACTGTATTCCTAAAAAAATATTTTAATAGTGGAGGAGCTGTAAAATGTATTATTTCTCTTTAATAAAATTTGATAGCATGTAACAGAGAAAGAGGTGAAGATGTAGAGAGGGTTCCTGCCTGGATGTGACTTTGGGAAGCAGCAGGTGCAGCTCTTCTCTTCAGCAAGCTTTTGTGTGTCCTGGGAAGTCTGAGGACACAATCACTTCCAGACAGTCCTAAAGTCTTTTCCATGCAACAGGAAGCCACCTCACACGCGATGATTCTTTGGAGAAATGTTAGAGTCCCTTTGGATCCCCCTGAGACAGAGATGGTTGCTTTGGCCCAGTTCTGTCCACTTCCTCTAGGGTCACAGGGGGACCAAGAGCTATATCCCAGTGTATAGGGAGCTGAGGGCTGGGCTTACTTATCAGTTCCAGCATCATCTTTCATCACAGGTTTTCCATCAAGGTCAGCTGCCTGATGAAAGAACCTATTAAAAGGGGTAATCAAAAACCCCTTTGTTTCTGGGCCTATATACAGTACAGCTTATCAAGCCCCACCAGCTTCATCCGTATCCGTGAGTCCAAAAGCTTCCATCTTAACCCACAGTCCATGCTTTGCATGTCATGGTCTTGCAATAATCATCTGCCCCATTTTGGTCTTTAATCTAGCATCTATAAGTCAGTGTGTATTTCAGTACCTTGGTTTTGATCCTACCTTGATTCGTTTACTAGGGATCATTCCACTGCTAATTAAATTCTAACTGATAAAACCAATATATAGGAAGAACAACTGAGAACAACATATGTCTTCATTATACATGCAGCAACTGTGTTAAACCAATGATAGAAGACTTAATGAAATTACAATAACATGTTGCACATGAATGACTGATCATGCACCCTTAGAAAAATTTGTAGTAAATGATAAACAATAAATGGTTCTGGGATCATACATACCTGTTTTTATTTTTTAAAAATACTGTACATACAACCCTATTTCTGAAAAAGTGGGGATGCTGTGTAAAATGTAAAGAAAAACAGAATGACTTCATTGGGCCTGAGGTAATTTAAATGGACTGAGGCAAAATGGAAAACTGCCCTATGGTGTGATAAATCATAATTTCAAATTTTTAGGTAATCATGGATGCCACTTCCTTTGGGCTGCAGAGGAGAGGGACCATCCAGCTAGTTATCAGCAGACAGTTCAATACCCAGCATCCATGATGGTATGGGGGTGCATTAGTGCCCATGGCTTGGGTAGTTTGCACATCTGGGGAGGCACCATGAATACTGAACAATATATACAGGTTTTGGAGCAATATACACAGCCATCCAGACAATGTCTTTTTCAGAGACAATGCCAAACTGTATTCTGCATGTTACAACACCATGGCTCCGTAGTAGAAGAGTCCAGACCAGTCACCCATGTCACCCATTGAAAACATTTGGAGCATCATGAAATTGAAAATGCGACAAAGGAGACCCCAAACTGTTGAGCAGGTGAAATCCTATATCAGGCAAGAATGGGACGACATTTTATTTTCAAAACTCTAGCAACTCAGTTCCCAAACATTTACAGAGTGTTGTTAAAAGACAAGGTGATGCAACACAGTGGTAACCAATGTTTTTGAATCGTGTTGCTGGCATCAAATTCAGATTGAGCACGTATTTGTCATAAAACAAGAAGAATTCTCAGTTTCAACATTTGATATGTTGTCTTTGTTCTATTTTCAATTAAATATGGGTTTGTATGATTCATAAATTATTGCATTCTGTTTTTATTGACATTATGCACAGTGCCCCAACTTTTTTGGAAACAGGGATATCAGCATCTTGTACAGCGATCTTATCCCCGGTCGGAATTGCTGCAGCTCCACCAGTGCAGTGCAGTTGTATTTATTTATTTAATTTTTTTGTAGGGAATATCTCGTGAGGTCAGTGTCATATCCGCACAAATCATTTTCCCTGCTGAGCCTGGTTGTGACTATTCTAAATGGGTGAGACTGAATTACATTACATTGATGGGGCTAAGTGTTTGACACATTGCCTTGACTAAAGTCTGAAAATATGCTTTTCATTACTGTAGCCGTACCCCTTCTCTCTGCCACAAGGGGGAGGTAGTCTCGGGGAATGTGTGGTTAGGGAATGTATGCAGCTTGGAGTGTGCATTATCTTTTCAGTGGCCCTAGGAAAAGCTTTACTTGGGAGGCCCCCCTACAAGAAAATTGATGATCATTTTGCTTTTTCTTCAATGCTGGTAAATCTGGGGCCCAGGGCAACTACCTCTTCTGCCTATAGCTATTGCCGGTGCTAAGAGGGTAAGTTTCTTAGGGCACTGAGAGCATTGATGGGTCGGGTAATACCAAAGCACTGCTACAGTCCATGTAATTAGTCCGTGGTTGTACCACTTCAATTCACTGCACCATGGTGCTTCAGAAAGCTTCTCATTCCTGAACCAAAACATGATCCATGCATCGATCTTCCACAACTGCTTGCCGGGTTGCAGAGAGACAAAAGCCTATCTGGACTGAGAACAAAAATCATACAGTGGCTGACCTGGAATATTTCTGGTAGTCCCATCACATAGGAATTCACCTAATCATACATCACTGGACTGTGCAGGTAACCAGAGTACCCACAAAAACTGTATAGTTTTATATTTTATAATGTTTTGTTTGGGGGGGGGCAGTGGTGGAGCATAGACCAGGGGGATAGTGCATAATGACGGCATTGTTCTTAAAGATTACAGATCTGCAGATTAGTTTCATACACAGAAATGCAATATTAGGTACCTGTACATGTAGAATTTGAGGACACAAAGCTTGCAATAGTTTTGAACCTTGTCCCTCAAAGTAGCAAAACATGATCACTGATGATTGTGAAGGTCTGGCACTTACTATCTGCTGTGGATGGCATGGGAGGAATGTATGGGAAGTATGGACACTAAAGGTTGGTGAGGTGAGACGTGTTGGTCTCTTTCTTAACAACATACTATCTATCCATAACGCAGTGGCACCAGGCTGATCATTTGGGGCACAGCCCCTGTTTAATGTGTGGTGTAAAAAACAGTTAATGTAGATGTCAAACATACAAGTCTCCAAAGTGACCAGAAAAACAAGAACCCGGTATCATGCTTTATATTGCCCCCCCTCTAGTGTTGAAATACATGAATTACACCAAAATTGCTAAATGCAAGTTTAGCTAACAGAATTGGCATTCAAAGGAGCATAGTGCCTGCAAGAGGGGACACACTTGGTTTAACACAATTTGCATTGTGCAGTTGGTTTAAACAAAGCAGTTTAATCAAAGGAAGAAAATATGGCTGTTGACAACTTAGCCTGGACAAAACCAGCATGCCCCGCCTCAGACAAGGATTTAAATTAGAAACTGGATGTCAAAGTCAAACACATCATTAAAATAGTACATTGTAATAATGGCACAGTATTCCAATGGATTGGTCTTAAGACTTGCGCAAAAATGATAGATTTAATTTCTATAGAATGTGTAAAGCTACAGATGATTTGAAAAACTGATGTAGGAGTACAGAATGTACCGCAATATTCATAGCAAAGCCCTGTCACCATATCCAGCTTAGTCATGAGAAAATGTCACGACTCAGAAATGAGCATGTCTCTAAAACACATACACCCTTAATCAGCTCAGCATCCTAGCTTTCAGTACTAGATAAATCCAGTGTAATGTAAGGTGATCCTATAACAGCATCCCAAAACCAGTCCACTGAGCTGAACAGCAAGCAGAAGTTGCTTTTGAAATTTAATTAAAATTCAAAACTAGGCAAGAGGAAAAACAGAAATGTCCGTCCTGCAGCCGAAGATCTTACTGTTTGCACCAGAGGAGTCGTTGCCTGTTAATTCCTCACAGCGTAGCTCATCAAAAACAGACTCACACAGGTACACGCAATAAGATCATTTATGTTATTTTACAATCGGCAATTGTAACAAATAATAAAAAAAGATTAGTAAGATGTACAGTATCATAATGGTCTCCTCTGCTCGGCCTACTGACCCAAATCATGTCTGTCTATCCAGTGGGGAAGGGGTGGGGGCTTTACTTAAGAGGGGGTTAGGGACAGAGAGGGGTGCAAGGGAACACACACTCCACAGGCTCAGATGGAAGGAAGGCGGTGGGGGGAAGAGTGCGAAACACAGGAAAGGAAGGAAGGATGGGATGAAGGATGGATAAAACCATAAGGAGAAGAGGTCAAGGCTCAGTTGCTGTAGATCTGTCCCTCGGGAGGTTGAGGCAGCTTCATGTTCTCCTTGCAGGCCATGAGACGCCGCAGCTCCTGCAGGACCACGCGGATGCTGTACGAGTTCTGCCATTTGGCCAGAGACGACACTGCGCGCATATCCACCTGTAGAGGGCGAACCAGACACACGATGAATGACAGCCACTGCTGAGGGATTCACAGAACCATCTCCTTCCTTAGATGCTTAGAGAGGAACCTTTTCACCGTGGTTATGATGAAATGTTCTGCCCTTCACAGTAGGGGAATACTTACGACGCCATTTGAGTTGTGTACTCCATTCAAGTTGATTTTAGTGACAAATCTGACGAAGGGAGGACTCTCTGGGTATCTGGGTCCACACTCCACTTTCACACTGTACATTCTGTTCTCATAGATTGTCTGCAATTAGGTGTGATGACAAAAATGTTAAAGCTTGCCTCTTGTGATACTAACCAGCTCTTGGCAAGTCTGTTAAAAAGCAGAATGCAAGAATTTTTTTTATACTTTTTAACATTTTCAGTTCCATCCCCCACTCAGATTCCAAACAAGTACGAAATTAGACATTAAAATGATCAGAACCAGAAAACAATCTTGTCATTTTAGCGCACAAGTTAATTCTCATACCAGCAAATTATCCAGCCTCTAAACTAGTAGCAAACCAAAAAACATCATTGTTCATAGATACTGTGGCTCACCTAAGTAGTAAGAAAATACCACAAAGATAATGAAGATTAACAGCAACAAAAATAGTTGAAACCAATAGGGAAAATGTCTTTTTACATGTTGGCATGAACCTGGGACAAGGACCAGCTGAAAAGCTGAAACACCCATGGCATACATGCCTTATATGCTCCATAGCAAAAAGACTATAAAACAAGGAGTTCAGGAGAAAGGAGATGTTGCCCAAAGATGTTCAAGACCATGTCTTCCCAGCATCTCCTTAAAGATCAACCAGTATCTAAGCAGCTATTTCAATTAACATCGCATGTGAAGACTCAAAGTATCCCCCAATAAGATGCTGAGTAAGACAAATGCTAAAGTGTTTTATTCTGTTTTAGCCTTCTCTGTCTCCTCTCTTATGTATATAATATCCCTTCATCCATCCATCCATCCCTCCATCCATCCATCCATGTACCCAGTTATACTATGCAGGGTTGTGCCTACCCCAGAAGCTATGGGCACAAGGCAGGGAATAACCCGATCACAGGGTATATAATATACACAATACATACTAATTAAAAAAATATACATTTCATTACAAATTACACATATCATTAATATTCAAATATCATCACAAACTACTAAACTCTGTGTTAAAAAGCAAGCAGACATCTGTGATATCAGCAACATCTGTTATGGGAGACTGCAATGCTGTTTTGAAAAATGTGGTTCTTTTCTGCAGGAAAGACAAGGAAAGCATCAGCTTCAGTCTCATTCTATCATCAGCCTGTAGCCCTTATTTCCTCCTCTCTACTGGCTAAACTTGCTCTGCAGTTTTCACTGAGGGCCCAGGTGATCTCAAACAGTTAAGCCTCTCTCTGGCTCTTTATCTTAAGTTAATCTTAGCACTGAAAATGTGAAACTTGCCACCTCCTACATCAAATAATTATGAAATATAGCAGTGACAAGAAAGCAACCCCTTCATTCCACTATAAGACAATCAATAGCTAGGAAATTCTATAACCAGCACTGAATCTGGCCTATAGCGAATGGCTGCGTACACCGATAGAATGATAAGTACACTAATCCGTCATTTAGCCTATACCCAGAGAAACACTAATCACTAACTTTAAGTTCTTAACATAAAGAATGTACAATGTGCACAAGTTAAAGGAAACCACCCTTTTTCCTATAGTAGACATCGATTTTTGTTATAGAAAAACACTTCTTCTAGTATTTGCCATGCAAAAGTAACAAGAATCAATAACTCCAGGAAAGATTACACTTTTTGAGTCATTAAACAGGAAAATATGGACATATAACCTAATAACTAGTTAACCTCAAATAAGCTAGAATTAATATTAAAAACACCAATGAGTTCACAAAAATGCACATAGAGAAAACTTCCAACACGATCTATGGCCTCGACCTTTTAGTAGATGAAGCATCTGCAGGAGAACAGCTGAGGAACCATGTTTAGCAGAGAACATTTTTAAAAACTATTTTCATACACACACAGGCAATACAAGCAAAGAAATAATATTATTTTATGATCACTGTTATTAATAATACAAGAGGCCTGACTTAAATGTGCTGACCCTGGGTGGGCCAATGATCATCCCCCTCCAGCGAGTCAGGGTCATGTCCTCATCGTCCTCCAGGCCCCAGCTCACGGTACCATCTCCTACACCCTTCTGACCCTCCTCCAGCTCCTCCAGCAGCCGGAAGTTACGAGGAACCTTCACGCCTGAAGTGAAACAAAGACACTGAACCACAGGAAGTCACACACATACACATGTAATGTGCACACAGACTACAACAATACACAGGCTCATCTTAGACAATCTTCTGCCTCGACCGGAAAAATTATACTTGTTATAAAGCAATTTCCTAAATACTGCGTCTTAGAAAACACATTTTAATATAGAGAAACATGAAAGCAAAAATGACCGCACTAACAGTTGATTATACTGAAATGAAAAAGCCTAAATCGTATCATCGTGTCATCAGTTAAGCTCAAAAGTCTGGGGCGATGATCCGTGATCAAAACCCGAAAAAACAGAAGGTAATATATTTAAGTGTAACGGAGACGTTATTAACTTGCCAAATGGCTATACAACTGCCAAAAGCACAGGAAAGGAAGTGGTTTCTAGATAACGCAGACATATAGTGCATGACAAGCTTCCAAATTCATTTTAACCATTGAAAAACAATGTAGCATGGTAAAGGACTTGTTATAGAATTAACTCAATACAAAGATCGCGTATTATCCATCATCCCTGTCGTTAACGATGACCATTTTTATATGAATCATCACAACAGGCCTCAAATATGTGACACAAGTGCGCAAGAAATGCTTAAAATCCCAAGCTAACTAGGATATATTTAAAGGAAATATTGAAGCCGGGTAGTACTGCTTTATATTAGTAAAACAGCTGGCACAGAAAGCTAGTTAATGATGAGTGAAATTGTCTAATATTCCTGGCAGTTTTGATGTGATGTGATTTTCATCAAAATATTGGTACGGCGTCAATACGGTATGTCTTTTTACTTTAGCAAATAAATCATAATACTACGCTTAACGTGATATAAATGTGTGAATCAAATTAAATAATAATATTACAAGGGATGTAAAACTCAGGATGAATAGGTTTTAACAGCTGGTCCATGACACGGAAGTAGAGCTTTGGACAATCTGCTTAAACGTGACAATTGTGGTAAAGGTTGTGCAATTATACTGAAATAGTGTACAGTTCGAAAGGTACCGCAAATATTATAACATTATTTCTGTTACGAAATATTTTTATTACCGCATAATTTTATAGTTTTCCATCTAGCTACCTTCGTCTTTTCCTGGTCTACTAAGGCAGTGGTAAACGATTAGTTATATAAGTACTCCAATATATACTTATTTGGATACTTTTACAGTTGGAAAAGCACGCTTTATTGATATTATTTAATATTATGTCTCCTACAGTTGGACATTTAATAACATACCTAACAATTACGCAGCCAATACTAACATATTCTCACCTGATCCGGCGGCGGCCGCCATCTTGTCGCTATCTAGCGGGATCGCGCACGCCACCTTGCGTTCATTAAAGGTATGACTCTATCCCAATTTACCGACTTACCTGCCTTGCCCAGTTTGTACTTCACTTCTCCGTGTGCTGTTACGGTTCGTGCACAGTGAGAGTGACGTAAATTTCGTCATCAGGAGTGTTCTTGCAGACTATGCACGTCCAGTCGAGCTCGGAGCGTTTACTGGCGTCCCATTTAGGGTGCGGCGCAGTCAGGGTTGCCAACTCACACGCATCTGGCGTGACACTCACGCTTTCAGACGGTCACGCAAGAACTAAGGCAAATCTCTATTATTCCATTATAAACCTAAAATTACCTACATCAAAAGCGTCGAGGCAGTTTGCAAACCATACAGACTATTTACAAGGTAATAAACTCTTACATACATGTAAATGTGTGTGCAGACTTGTCTTGAATTGAAAATCTCAGGCCAGTGTTGTAGTTGGCGGATGGACGGATCGATAGGTAAAGGTTTACATGTCTAATTAAAGTGATGTGCAAAAAAACTTATGAGTATAACTTTTGTGATGTTTCAGAAAAATCACCATTAATAAATAACTATGATATTTATTATAGAATAGTCAACAGCTTATGTCAAGTTTAATCCTGAGCTACATGGATGCAAACAGTATTTTCAACAATAATATGGGATCCAACTCATGGACTCTCATGGTATTTAGGAAACAAAGGTTACCTCTAGTCCACCGTTACAGGTTGGCAGCTAGCTTCCACTTACAGTACTAGACCTTCCAGCACCTGGATGCATCATGTCAGTCACTGCTGATGACCTCCAGTTTCAGCGATTGTTCTGGGTGTTGATGTCCAACCTAGATATTCTGGGCCCCCCCTGACAAAACGTCACCTTAGGCCCTCATGGCCAAAATAGGCAGTAGTGGGCAGTGGTGGCTTAATGGTTAGGGAAGTGCTCTTGTAATTGAAAGATTGCTGGTTTGAATCCCTGACCACCAAGGCACCCCTGAGGTGCCCTGAGTAAGGTACTGCCCCCAGGTGCTGTGTTAGCTGCCCCCTGCTATGTCACATATGGGTTAATGCAGTGAACACATTTTGTTGTGGTGTGTCAACAATGACAATTAATCACTAAATTCTAATTCTGCATATTTAAGGGCCCCTGTAAAATGCTGGGTATTCATGCCCTTGCTGGAGCTATGTGTAGATAATGACAAGCTGGAGGAATTACAGCGGCTTGTGTGGGTCATCAGTTCATTAGTTTTAATAGCTATAACTGCTAAGAATAAAATAATGCGCAATGCGGCTAACTGTTAATCACATGAAAGAGATATTTTCTGAGTCGGCAGGGGAATCAGTTTTCTTATTTCCCGGTTTATAGAGCACCGATCCAGTGCCGCTCAACCCATTAGGTAACATAGAAGCCCCCCTAGGGTGCCCTCGTCTGAGGGGGCGCTGACTTAGCGAAGCAATTTCACTTCACGTCTCAGACGGGGAGTGCCGGCGATGAAGCTTGCCTAGGGCGCCACACAAGTTTTGTCCGGTACTGCACCTAGTTATATTGCCTGAAGAGAGGTTTGAACTGAAAACTCATTTATGACCGCTTAAAATGACTTTTAAGATGCTATTTGATTCAATTTCAAGATCTTGTTTCTTTAATCAAATCCATCCATCCTTCTTCTGTACATATGCAGGGTTATGGGGGTACAGAACCTACCCCAGAAGCTCTGGGCACATGGCAGGGAATAACCCACAATGGGTCACCAACCCATCACAGTCTCTGCTAGGGTTCCATGTTTGTTGTGTGTGTGTGTGTGTGTGTGGAGTTTGCATGTTCTCCCCATGTTGTCATGGGGGTTTCTCCAGTCCCCTCCCCCCCCCAGTCCAAAAACAAGGATGGATGTTTTTGGGGAAACTGGAAAACGCCACAACATAAGGAGAACATGCAAACTCCAGGACACCCAGAGCCAAGGCGAGGACTTAAATCCTAGTCCAAGAGGTGTGAGGCAAGATTGCTGACCACTGCATAATTAGTTTGACAGTTGCCAAACCTGAGGAAATCTTCAAAGGTTCACACATTGATATAACTGAGCTGAGTGTGAATCAGAGTAACATGGAAAGAAGGGATTGCATGTTTGTGAATAAACAGAATTGCTCTTACACTGTAGAGAGGAACCGGTACCTTCTCTAAACAAAATATTCCAGCTTAATCTGGATCTGCCTGCTATTCCAATGACTGGTGTTTTGTGACGTATCACAATTCTGATATAGGTGTGTCAGATTCACCCCAAGGGAACACTATAATTTTCAATAATCATGAAAACATTATCCAGCAATCGTCCATAGTCGATAATCCAAAAAATATTATAATCTCTAATTTCTCTATGTATCTTATTTACATCATTGTATAAATCAGTATACTGCAACATGTGAATGTTAAAAATGAATGGATGGATAGGATTTGGATTCTTTTTGTTGTTATTTTGTGTCAGCGTTACAGTTACAGCCGCTGTGTACAGCCTAAGATGCAATTTTTGTGGGGTAAGCCCCCCCCCCCCCACACACACACACACACACAGGTTTATAAATGTATCTTTGTGGAGACTCACCATTCATTTCTATGGGGAAAACTCTTATCACAACATGACAACCTTAATCCCTACCCAGCCCTAACCTTAACTATAAGTGACCAAACAATATACGAGACTTTTTGGATTTTTTAGTTTTTTGACTGCATTCACAGATCTTTGTGGGGATCTGAAAAATGGTCCCCACAACATCGAAATAACAGGTTTTTATCATATTGTGGGGGCCCTTTGGTCTCTTTCTCTCACTTTCTCTCTCCTTCTCTCTCACACAAACACACAAATCGGAACAGGACATTCTGGATGACATGTATAAAGGTAACTGAGAAAATACAAGACAGGATTTCAAAAAAAGCAATAAACAGTGTGTTTATCTTTGCCAGACAAAAATGTTCTTCTGACTTTTTATACAGACCATATGTTTATATAGCTGTCTAATCTTGTGACACACGCGCACACAAACACACACACACACACAAATACACGTGCGCACATAATATACCTAAATCTAAATCCAGACTAATCCCCAGTATAATTGGAGATGTAATGTAATCCATTCCTACAGGTGTAATCCTACTGCCATAAAGGCAATTGTATTGTTTTTTTCCTGTGGTTTTGTGGCAAATTGTGGTGCGTAGTTCTGCCACAAGTGTACAGACTCGCAAAGGCACCAGATAAAACCTGGAACAAAAAATGGGTCGAAGGTTTTTTCAACAACTTTTTTTGGCACAACAAGCCAACTGAAAAATCACTTCAAAGACACTCCTTACGCCTTCCTTCCCAGAAGCATGATTCAGCCTCCAGAAAATTCCTGAAACCACCCAGATACCTCTGTTAACAACCTACCGAGGAACTCAAATCCGTGTTGGGTTGGTTTAATAACCCGAGGCTTTAGCAGACACAGAGCTGGTAATAAATCACCATGGAAACATAAACGCACTCCAAAGCCCAGCCCTGTTACTCCGCTGCCAGCTCAGTGCTCATACATCCAGCTTTCCTGTTCCACCCAAATGCCGTACTTCTTAAAACTATGTTAATTTTAAAAACTAATTTTTATTATCCTTGGTATTGTAATTAAGAGATCATGGATGTTTAAAAACCAGGTACAACTGTAGCAGAGTCTTAGATTACATGTTAAAAAGAAACCTAGCTCACTAAAATCGACTTTAATAAAGTTAAGCTTGTAAACTTCTTGATTGAACACAAACTTTGCCAGTGTTAATTTACCCTTGTGTACAACCATACTGGGTATACAATAACTAAGCACCGCTTTTAAAGAATTTCTCGTAAATGATATAAAACTAATAAATGTGTACTTTTCGTACTCATTCCTCTCCCTGAATTTTGTCAGAAAAAATTAATAATGTAGAGTAAACGTGTTTAGAATAAAGATATATTTTGCCATTTCTTTTTAAAATCTTGTAATACAGACAAGAAAAAAACCATGGATTCACCAGATATTTAAGGTTATCTTCAGTAAAGCAGGATGGTGAACAGAGCCACAAGACATGAAGATGTGAGAAAGGAACAGGGACATTGGTACCAGGGTCGGATTAATGCATATGCTAATGTAGGCCATAGCCTTGTAATCCGGCAGCCATCAGGGGCCCTGTCTAGGGGGGTCCTGTCTAGGGGGGCCCTGTCTAGGAGAATCAGGGGTCCCTCCTCGGGAAACATGGAATAGTCACCCACGGACACCTGATCACTTTGCAATTTTTGCCACCATTACATACCCCAAGCTTTACCATTGGCACCATGCGTGCTGATTAGTGGAATAATTCACATTGGATCATTTTTCATACTCCATCATTTGTTTATCTGCTCAAAAAATGGCTCAAGCGGCCCACTTGGGGGAACCTCTGGGCCATGATAGCTTCGGGCCCCCAGGGAAGTTAATGCGCCCCTGGTCGTTTGGGGTCGGAGCAGGTCACAGGAGAGATGGTCTTTTATTGAAAGAGTTTTTGGGAATCCGGAGGAGGCGAACTGAATGTCCCCCCCCCCCCCCCCCACAACCCCTATTTTACAGTTAGGATTATTTTATAAATTATTTCATGAATTGAATTTTTTTTTTCATTAATATCAGCTTAAATAGATAGGTGTAATTATTTTTAGGTATTACATACCGTTTATTTATTTACACTACATTGTTGTACTTTTAATACGTTCTTGCTTCAAGATATGTAGTAATATATTACATAACTGGATACATCCATCCAGCTATCCATTTGTCAAACGTTTATCTAGTACAGATTCCAGATTCAAGAGGTTTATTCGTCACGTACACAGTTGTACACATACAACATGTAGTGAAATGTAACCCTGGTCACTCCGAGCAGCTGTGCATGATAAGAGAATAATAAAACATAGAAAAATAACAATATAAAATACAAAATATATGAAATGTCCAGCTGTACATAATCTATACCTAAGTGACAAGGTAAAAGTGATTGTGTTGTGCAATGTAAGTACAATGTGCAAGAGACCTGAGAAATGTACTCATAGGATTATGGGCACTCATACACAGTGTGCACAGAGTGATGTCAGTGTTACAGTAACTGAAGAGTCACTGTAGAGTCCAGTGGAAAACCTAGGGGCACTGAGAACTGTCCTGGTTTAGGAACCTTATGACCTGGGGAATAAAGCTCCTCCTAGACCTTTCAGATCTGATCATAAGGCTGCGGAGCCATTTGCCTGAGTTCAGCAGGCAAAACAGAGAGTTATTGGGGTGGGTTGGGTCCTTGAAGATTTTTCTTGCTCTGGTCCTACACCGGCTGGTGTAAATGTCTTGTAGGGAGGGCAAGCAGGTTTCTGGTGCAGCGCTCAGCCACTCTAACCACCCTCTGCAGGACTTTCCGGTCCTGGACGGAGCAGTTCCCAAACAACGATTTGATGCTCATGGTCAGTATGCTCTCTATGGCAGCTGAGTAGAAGGCCTTTAGGACAGCAGGAGAGACCTTAAACCTCCTCAGCTGCCTCAGATGGTAGAGCCAGAGCACGCGTGTGTGGACCAGGTGAGGTCCTCCTGTAGATGGACACCGAGGTATTTGAAGGTGCTCACCCTTTCCACCGTAGCACCATTGATGTCGACAGGTGGGTAAGAGCCCTGCTGCCTCCTATAGTCCACAATCAGTTCCTTCGTTTTGATGACGTTCACTTGGAGGCTGTTATCCTGGCACCACTTTTCCAGGTTCTCCATTTCCTTCAAGTAGGCCGACTCATCATTGTTGGAGATGAGGCCGAGCACTACTGTGTCATCAGCAAATTTCATGAAGGAATTTGAGCTGAGTGTGGCTACACAGTCGTAAGTGTAGAGGGTGTACAGCAGTGGGCTCGAGACGCAGCCTTGCGGAGTTTCCGTGTTGAGGGTGTTTGTGCTGGATGCACAGTTGCCTACTCTCACCACCTGGGATCTTCCTGTAAGGAAATCCAGAATCTATCTGCTCAGCTGGTCACTCAGTCCCAGATCCCTCAGCTTGGGATGTGGTGAATCTGTGTCCTATCCCTACACGATGATCAACTTAGGTCAATAAACTCACTTAAACACATGCTTTTAAGTATAACACGATGATCAACTTAGGTCAATAAACTCACTTAAACATATGCTTTTAAGTATAACACGATGAGGGAGACATTTTATGCGCAACCCTCGTTTAGTGGTTGATGGGTGCCCACGAGATGACACTTCCCTGGTGATAGGTGACTTCAACGCGACCACTGACATTGATAGGGCTGGCTATGAGGATTGTGTTGGTCCCCACAGGTCTGGTGACTGTGGTGAAAGTGATTCCATGTTCCTTGACTTACAGGTCACTGGATCCTGGTTCCAGCCCCCTGGGCTACATAATTGGACTTGGTGCTCCAATACTGGTGGAGCAGCGATGGAGATCACTCACATCCTCGTGGGCAGATGCTGGAGGCTCATACAGCTCCTACAGTTTAAATTCTGACCACAGATTTGTTGTTGCTAATCTGAACATTCAACTTAGATCCAGCAGGCTACCACCTAGTAGGAGAATGAAGCTGGACCTGGTCAGACCCCAAGATCAAACTGTTTCTAATGAGTTTGCATGCAGGTTGTATGAGGAACTTGCAGACTTTGGTGCAACTGTCAATTCTAATGTGAAGTGGGAGACCTTTTGTGACAAGACCCTGAAGGTTGTTGAGGGTTGTGGAGGTGTTGCCGGTGGTCCCAGAAGGAGGCGTTTCATCTCGCAGGGCATCCTGGATATTATTGAGAGGAATCGCAGTGCACAGCTTGATGGAACTTCTGATCTGTACCGAGATCTGCAAGGGCCCTAAGGGTAGATAAGGAGATGTTTGTTAGAGGGATCTGTGAGCAATTGGCACACCATCTATGGTCTAGCGACCAATGTCCTGCATACAGAGGAATGGAAGCATTACACAAATCAGAGTTTGCTCCTCTGAGAGTCGCAATCAGGGCGGGTGATAGAATGGTCCTTATGGATGACAATGCAGTTGTGACTTGCTGGGCCGGCTGCTTTGAGCAGCTGTTTAAAGCTGATCCTCCGGCTAGGATGTTGGACATCTATTGGTTCACAGTTCTTGAGGCTGATCCTCCAAATAGCTGTGAACCACCCAATCTCACCGAGATTGCACAGGTGTTGAACTATCTGAGGGTAGGGAAGGCTGCAGGGATCTATGGCACCAGGGGTGAACCTCTCCAGGCTGGTGGTAAGGTTGTCCTCCTGGCTTTGCAAGCAATCTTTGCTTCCATCTGGGAGATGGGTGGCATCCCAAATGACTGGAAAATGGGAATTGTCATTATCTGGAAATGGAAGGGTGATCGCCTGGATTGCGGTAACTACAGGGGGATAACACTGCTCTCAGTGCATGCTCCTTGCTAGGGTCATTCTCAACAGGATCCGTGATCACTTGCTTGCCTACCAGTGTCTGGAGCAGTCTGGTTTTATGCTTAAGAAGTCTACCCTCAACCACATCCTGGCAGTGAGGGTTCTCATCTACCACAAACATGAATATCAGAGTTTCTTTGCAGCAATTGTCAATTTTCGTAAAGTGTCCGACTCAGTTGCTCGAGTTGCCCTGTGGGACATCCTGAGATTTGGCGGGATCCCCCCGAAGTTGCTGAATGTCATGGCTGGCCTATACACTGGTACTGTGAGGGCTGTGATGAGTGGAGGCAGGACCTCTGCATTCTGCATAGTTGATTCTGGGGTTTGTCAGGAGTGTGTTCTTGCTCCAACTCTGCTCAATGCTTGTATGAGCTGGATGTTGGGCAAGGTCGTGGGGTCCAAAAGCTGCGGGGCACCTGCTGATGAAGAAAGATTCACTGACGATGCTGTGATCTTTGCTGAGTCAATGGAGGCTCTGATCGGGGCTCTAGAGAGACTTAATGAGGAGTCTGAGTGTTTGGACTTGTGAGTGTCCTGGATAAAAACCAAGATCCTGCCCGTCAATGATCTCTTGGACACAACCATCAGCAGTGTGTCTGTCTGTGGAGAGAATGTCGAACACATTCACTTACCTCAGCAGCGACATTCATGTCTCTGATGATTCTTCATATGAAGTCAGTAGATGGATTGGGAGAGCATGGGAGGTCATGAGGTTGTTGGAAAGGGGTGTGTGGTGTAAAAGGACAAAGGTGGAAGTCTTTAGAGTCGAGACGTTCACTGTTTTGCTGTATGGCTTTGAGACAAGGATGCTATCCAGTGACATGAGACAAAGAGTGGACCCACATTAATACGGTGTCTCATTAGAGAATCCTTGGGTACCGCTGGTTTGACTTTGTGTCGAATGAGCGGTGCTTAGGGAATCTCAAATGAGGCATATTACCTGCATTGTGTGGGCGCATGAGTTACGGAACTACGGCCAATATGGCGGAATTCCCTGAGTGTGATTCGGCTCGCAGGATCCTCATTGCTGAGGACCAGAGCAGCTGGATCAGGCCAAGGGACATCCTGGTAACACCTGGCTGTAGCAGATAGATGACCATTGCCAGAAAGTGGGACTGGACCGTGTGTCAACCTGGGGGGTCGCCATCCGGGATCCCAAGGTGTTTCTTTGTCTGATGGGTGTGGCGATGCGTTCTATCAGTGTATGCTCCCCAACCTGAACTGACACATGCTGTTGTAGCACAAGAGGAAACCAGAGTATCCAGAAAGACCGGTGTGGACATGGGGAGAGCATTTAAACTCCAAACACAGTGGGACAGAAATCAGTGCTGACAATATTGACCAATGTACTGCTCTCCATTCATAATACACTTAGCTGACATTAGTTAGGTACCCCTGTTTGCTAAAGGGGGATCCAACCTGATACTATGTAGCAGAAACATAATAAAATGACCAAAGAGAGTACGCTGTAGAAATATTTGTAACAAACAGTAGAATAATTTCCTTGTAGTTTTAGTGGCAATGTTTCAAATAGTAGAAAGTTCTTCCTGTTTATGATTTTTTAAAAATCCCATATAAAAATATAATTCATAATTCAATTAAACTGGGTGCTAGAATTGGAAAATGTTTTTTTTAATGTTTTTCAATGACAACACAGTGTGTGGTCAGTGGTCACACGGAGGAGCAGTATGTCTCAGTTGAATCCATATTCTGAATGGATGAGACATAACAATGCTATATGTCCTTTATGTATTATCTAGCCAGATCAATGCATACTGTGCTAGTGAAAAGATCAGGGGCAAAGTCAAGTTTACCTGGGGGCTTGACTTTTTTTTTCTTTATTTTTTGAAGGAAGATCGGGGCTAAAATACACGGACTCGGCTTAAAATACTCGGGGCTACAACCCCGAGTGATCAGGCTTAACGATGCCCATGATACTATGAATGTTCATGTCCCCATTATCAGTTCTTGCATGACAAATTTTGATAATGACTGAAGGTCTCAGTCCACTTCCGTATCAAAACCATCACAGCCAGGGCTCGCTTCAGCCAGACTATTTTAACATCAGTTATTGGTGAAACGTACGCTATTACCATACAATCACTGATTGTTACACAGAAGAAAGTTTTGTCTGATCGTATTTAGATACAATATCGTGCTATTAGTTATCTATAAATCAGTTACGCGTTTTAACGATCCTTAACCCTTAAACTGACAATACCACATTTAACTTTACAATGAACTTCCAGATTGCTGATTGGGAAAAGCAAATATATACAACTTGATTCGACTTTATTCTTGATTATCACAGCAGTGGAAAAACGGCAATAGTAAGATGGGTTAAGCCAGTAGTCTTAATATCAGAAAAATTGCGGATCTGATTACAAACACGGTCTTGGAGTATATAATAACCCAAACGTGTGTCTAGGCTCTGTCACGCTTAATCTTCGTTCCTGACAGGGAATTAATATTTTCTACTATTATCAAGTGAAGAGTTTCATCACCGATAGAACGAAGAACACTTAAATGCAAACTGATGATTATTTTAATTAGATGCCGTCTATAAAAAAGGAAAACAGTCATTAAATAAAACATATTGCAAAAGAGAAATAATATCGCGCCAAAATGCAGACCAGCATTAATCCTGCGGAAATTTTTTTACATGCAAGTCAAAGATTCAGTGACTAATACACAAAATATTCAACTTATCGATGTTGTCTGTTGTCTGCACAAACGCAGTGTGGTCCATAGATGGAGATATTGCGATTTCCTAAATTTTAATTCACCAAGCGTGAATAGAAAAGGGATGAATAGACGGTTAATAGAAGTGTATTGGATAACACTGTTTATTGTGCGCTTTTATATATACATATATAATGATTGCATAATAACCTCGGTTCAACAATATTTTATTTTACAAAATGAAAATGAATACATTATGAATTATATATCTCCTTAAATACAATATTTCACTCCTCTCACTCCAGCTCTTTATGTAGGCTACACTGGTGTGCTCCCACAATCCAAACCCATGCAGTTGGGCAAACTGGTGTCTCTAAATTGTCCGTCCGTGTGTGAGTGTGTGTCAGCATGTATGAGTCTTGCTACGAAGTGACATCCCCTCCTGAGTGTCCCCTGCCTTGTGTCCTGCCTTGGACAGGCTCCAAGCTCACCTTAGCCCAATACCGGATAAGCCACTGGATGATGGACAGCTGGATAGATGTTTACAGTTATGCAATGTATTACTACATATCTTGAAGAATAAACATGCTAAAAGAATGGAAATGACTGGAATCCCGTCCAGGGCGTTCCCCTGCTTTGTGACTTAGGCTGGGATAGGCTGCAAACCTCCCCATTACCCTGACCAAATGGATGGATGGATGGATGGAAGGATGGAAGGATGGAATAAAAGCCACTACGTAGAGGGTACAATATTAGTATTCTGCAAACAGGCTGATTTTTTTTCACCAGACTATGTCTCCTGTAACAATTTGTCATAGGTTTAATATGCATTATTGTTGAACATAAGTGTTCCACTGTGATAGCCTACCTTTATCCTGTCTGATGTATGAAGTAAACACAACCTATTTACTCATAGCAATCACACTGATGCAATCAAATTCTTCGTGTTAAAATGATCATTGTAGCTCTTTGTACTCCACATTTACAGTCATTAGTGTCACTGGAAATGTATAAGAAGGGTAGCTATGGCTTTTATGGGGGGGTTCTGATTTTGATGAAAATGAACATGAATGAGAACAAACTATTTAAACTAACAATGTACGTGTATTTTGGGGGTCGTGCGGGGGGGGTCAGGAACATTTTAAGAGTGCTAATGCCCTCTAAAACAGTCTTAGCTACCGCCCTGTTTACGCCAGTTGTGCGAAAGAAATTTAAATATAATAATGAACTGGTGTTAGTATTAATGTAATGTAATGAATGTGAGTTCTGTTTCCTATTTTTCCACCACAAAATGTTAAAATGACCGGAGGAGAGAGTAATTACCACGGCCTAGAACACACACTGAAACAAATTTGTAATTCTGCGCACATTATTTTATCTGCATGATAAAACACTTTGCCTAACTTTTATATTTACGTCTAGCTTTTATACTGATTAAAAAATTAGTATTAAAATGTAAAAGTTGTTAGTGGCTTCTTTAAATGTTTACTCATTCACAAGATAAAATACTTTTGCTTTAGGCAAGAAAACAGTTTAAGCAATTCTATAGGTTTGTTCAATAACACAGACCTTGATCATTATTAGTTAAGAGCTCGAAATGACCCATCGACGGGTTTAAAGTAGGACTTGTTGCCAAACTGGTAGCCAAAAAAAAAAACTCGTCATACGGGCGTAAGGAAACACCGCCCTCTGTTCCGCGTTGTTATATAAAGTCCGCCGTCAAATTATTGAGTTATCGGGGTACATGCTCCGGAAAGTGTTTCATTTTGGAGCAATAGCTTGCAATCGAGAGCTCAAAGCCCCAAAAATCCGAGCTTTCTTGTGAACAAAACTATCTGTGACTTTCTGCCCTTTTTCTTCCACTTGCGGCTGAAGAATTTCGTGTTTTTTTCCTATGTCAGGGACCGGTCATTCTAGGAGCTGTCCTCGCGATCAAATGGTCCCGCACCCCGGCAGGTGTTAAGGTCCATGGACGCGACAGCCTTTTACGATCGCAATTTCTTTGCTTTCGGCGACAGCAAGAACATTAATATCCACAAGAATAAGTTGATTTACAAAGTGGCGAGCGACGAGGGCTCAATGAAGGAGCTGGGAATCGCGGAACACGAAAAAGCCATAGACTTCAGCGGCTACCTGGAGCCCGCTTTACACGACCGACAGCTCACTCAAACCCTGGACCACCACCGCGGGGAAGACGTCTTTGCCAATTTCCTGGCAGAAGAGGGCAAAAACCGACGAGTAACGCCCGGACAAAATTACAAAACTTATTTCTCTTTCAACAACCCGGGGCCCTGCCAATCCACCAGCCCATCAGATACTAATATTCCAGGATATCTCGATTTATTGCATTCCAGAGCTGACTCTGTCCTGGTCCAACACCATTCTGAGAGGTATATAAAACCCGAGTTAAAACAAGAATTTAAGGAGGGCACAAAGATGGACAATCGCATCTGCACCTACGAGCCGAGATCCTATTTGCATTACCAGTCGGCTCCAAATCTTGGTAATGTCTCTAGCGCCCCGTCCTGCTCCAGCCCACCCGGCACACCAGCCATCCCGGATGGGAGCCGCTCCATGGGGCATGACAAGATCTCAAGCGGCAAGGCGAAAAAGCGCCTGGATAGAGACAGCGATGAGTACAAACAGCGCCGGGAGAGGAATAATATAGCGGTGAGAAAGAGCAGGGACAAAGCCAAGATGCGCAACATAGAGACGCAAAGCAAAGTGCTGGAGCTGTCGGTGGAAAACGAACGCTTGCAGAAGCGTGTGGAGCAGCTGTCAAGGGAGCTGGCCACCCTGAGAAACTTACTGTCTGCTACGGGACGGCGCTGACACCATAGAAGGGACGCTCAATTTAGTCAATCACTACTGTACAGGTTTAGTATTGCAACCGTTCATTTTCCCGAATCATCCTTAGGTGACTGTCAGTGGAATTAAAGTTGACCGCGAGATGAAAGAAACTCAAAATGAAATTCAACGGTGCCTGGATTGTACGTGACTGTCACTGTGAGACGCGGTCGTGTCGTCTGCTTGTGCTCGTATTATGTTTTCGAATGAGGTGTTTTTTTTAATATATTTATACGTTGTCATGCAACGGTTGTCAAAAAGAGAAGTGGATTTAGACATGTATGATGCAACGCAATGTAACAGTATTGGTAGGGCAATGGAATGATCTGATATAGATAACCCATTAAAACGTGTTTGTAAATTGTATATATAAAACCATTCTGATTGAAATTATTTTTACTATTGAAAAGTGTATTTGCTTAATTAAATTGGAAAACGCATTATTTCTGGCTACATTTCTACAATTCCATAGTCTTTTGGGGCATGGCACAGCGCTCCGTAAAGCAGGCGCAATCATACATTTGTTTATTGATGTCTTTTATTTTACTTTGATTGTCTTGTAGTAACTACCTTAATTTTTATGTAAGTATACTGTTCAGAAATGATCATTAGAATTGAGAAACTAGGCTACCCAGGCGAGCATGAAATATTAAGAGTCTGATAAGTAATTGCATCAGACCGCAACGCAATAATGGTGCAAACTCTGAGTCTTATTGCAATAGGGTATAGTGTTGGATGTTTAACTTGCTAGAGTGACTTGCTTTATTTCGGCCTAGTATAACAGTAGCTTTAATAAATGTAAGTAAATTAAACCTGTCAGCAATCACATGAAAAATGTATCTTGATGGCATTTTAAAAAACATTACTTAATCTCCTTTGTCTTTTAACGTAAACTACATAGGGGTTTTACTGACGTAGATGTTGTGGTCGTGGGAATTATTATAATTCAGATTTTAGTTTTATTCATGTCACTGTACAAAGTAAACGTTACTACCGGAAAAATAGCAATAAAATGGGATAATATCAGTATCTTATTAGATGTATATTAAATAGAAATTAATACATCAACAAACAAGTGCCATTTCTTCATCTTTATTTCCCTTATATTTTAACAGAAAAAACCGAGTCATTAGCAAAATCTATAGTATTAGGCTACCTGGAATACGAATACCAGCGAATAACAATTTTAGCTGGAAAGCAAGATGTAAACAAAACAAAAACACAAACAGCATTAATTTAACACAACAAAGATTTAAATATTATCATTTTCTTTGCTCCTTGCGCCTTTACACACCACGAATTAGCGCGAATTTGTATAGCAGTTTATACGCTTTAGCCTACATCAAAAGTTCATTTGAGAGTGCAGTCGCTGTTTTCCCCACACAACATCATGAAAGCAACTTACTTTAATTAAAGGCAAACGTGGATTAAGAAGAAAATAAGCAAAATCACGCGGGAAACCCATACAGAAATGTTATGAGAAAATGATCAATAAACTATTAGACTATAGCTACTATTCCGAAAATATTGCTTTTAATCATATATATATATATATATATAAGACGTGTATTTAATATTACACATTGTACACTATAAATTGCAAATGTATGCAAATTAAATCATTACGGAAATGTGAATAAATTTATGTTGTACAAAACTATATATTGCACATAGGCCTACCGTTAACACCATAATTATTCTGAAATTAGCCCAGTATCTCGAAATTGTTTTGCATTTTTCAGTTTGCGCTTGTTTTGTTATTTCAGAACCATATTTAGGCAACTCCATGATGACCTGCGCAGTGGTGTAAAGTATCCTACTGCTAAATTTTCTGCTTTGTCGCGATATGAAGTAATTCAGCCAGACTACATTTCTCCTCTCTCTATCGATACTACTCAAAGTGACAGTTCACTCTTAAACTGAGTTGATGAGCAAGTGACAAGCAGCCTTAAGTGTGATTTCAAATATTCAGATGTGGTAGATCATGGATGCTAAACATCCATAAATCCATCAAGTTTCTATGCCCGTTTATCCTCTGGTATAGGGTATTTCTTAATTCTGGTACCATGCATGCATAATACATTAATCCACGTTAATGAGACGCCGCGACAATGCACTGGATAATCTTTGGAGAGGAAAAAGGAAAGATTACAAAAGGGAAGGTTTTGCATGTTCCCGTCCTCTGCTCAAGCCAGATTTTAATTTGAAATGTTCTGACATTTTCAAAACACTGCGAATTCTCATT
This sequence comes from Paramormyrops kingsleyae, assembly GCF_048594095.1. NCBI lineage: Eukaryota > Metazoa > Chordata > Actinopteri > Osteoglossiformes > Mormyridae > Paramormyrops > Paramormyrops kingsleyae. Next base: position 32,056,381 of record NC_132804.1, read on the forward strand.
CATGTTCTTAATATGTTTGTTCTTATCTTTGTAAAAGACAACAAAAAACAAAGCTTAGCGTATTTTTAATATACGAATTAATATGCATGCAGAAAAATCCTTTGCCGTCGACATCAGAAGCTGATATAAACGCATCAGTGATTATGCTACAGCAGAGGTTTTCAGATTTCTGCAATTAACTTCATAGTAACCAAATGATAAAACAGAATTTTCGATTTGAAATTTTCAGTGGTTTTGTATTGTCTTTTATTGACAAAATTCCTAGGGAGTACCTTGGTCTGTATTTCTTACTTAAAATTTGTAGTCTCACGCTCTTCACATGCATAAACTTTTTATTTAACAATAATCTACTCGCTATTATGTTCGGTTGTAATTGCTTGCTTTGTGTAATGTGCCATTCTTCTGTTAACACAATAGCTGTTCAACGTTATCAGAAACATAGCTGTTAGTCGTATAATTGGTCGACTGCAGCACTGAATGTTTGCGTGACACTTGGAGCGTGACATGCATTTGTGTGACACTCAGAGGAAGCCTGTTTTTAGTGGGGTTTTAGATTTATCTGTTTTTAACTATGAACAAAGAACATCATTTGTCTAAACTGTGAACTGATGTTTAAATACATGCATTTCAGAGCAGTAATTTCCATCATATGTGTTTTTTCGATTAGGTGATTTAGCCATCAGTCATAGATGGGCATCCTGTGAAGGGTGTGCCCTGCTTTGGTTCCAATGGTACCTGGGATAGGCCCCAGGCCCCCCCTGCCATCCTGTGCTGGATAAGCTGTTGGAACACAGACGGACCAAGAAATATTCATTTCTATTGCTAGCTGTCTTTTTCATAAACAAAATGAACATTGACTTCTACTCTGTATAAGTGAAGATTGCATGTTCTTACTGTGTCTTGCTGGTGGGATTTTTTTCAAAGGAGAGGCATTGCCCATAGTGTGAGACAGAGTGCGTGAGGGTGTACGTGCCCTGCAATGGACTGGCATCCCATCCAGGCTGCACCCCAGCCTGAGGCCCTAAGCTGTCGGTTATAGGTTCTAGACTCCCCTGTGATCCTGCTCAGGATAAGAGGCTGAAATATGAATGGATGGATATAAACATTTGAAAGAATCCATTCCGTTGCATTATATGTTTACATCACATCTATTCCTGGAAAATGCAGCATTTATTATTCATGTTCTCATTTACTCTATTCATTTCTCATTACTACAATCGCCTATGTTATGGACAGTGTGAACGTCCATGTTATACCGTTGTGGTCTTGAAAAATCACATATTTGAGCATCATCTTGTTTTTCAGTTACATAAGGCATACAATGTCTGTGTTTGTATACAAAAGAAGCCCTGAACTAGTTTCTAAATTGCCAGGTAGTCATTTACGTCATCTATGCTGCATTTTATTTGTATAGTTAGCATGAACAGGAGGGCAGGGTGGCAAGATGACCTCTGACCTCTTGAGGATTTTCCACTGCTATGCACTCATGTACATAAATAGAACAAATAATCCCAAATTGTGTTTTGAAGGTTTTTACATTTGTGTAAATTACGGGGAATTTCCTAAAAATGAGGCAATCCTAAACTGACAATTTCCTCATAAACAGCATATATATATGTAATCTCTTAACATAATTTCATGTTTATTATAGGGTAACAGGAGAGGGACTCTATGTGAGCAGACCTCTGTAAAACTAATTTGTATGTCTCTCCAAGTGAATCTGTCTGTGAATGCAAAAAAGTAAAGCAAGAATCTGTCAGTTTGAGTGACCGGACGGGGACTAAAATAGCGAACAAAGAAATATTAAAAAGACCAGGAAATTTCCATGCTACTGCATTTCAGCTGGATGTTCATGGGGATATTCTGCACTTAATCACTTGTCGTTCATCCATCTGACTGTTTTACAGTTGTTCAACCAGTACAGGGATGTCGAGGTTCATTGAGCCAATCGCAGGAGACAGAGGGCAGGGGAACACTCCGAATGGCATGCCAGTGCAATGTGGAACACTCGTTCACTATGGTTAGTTTAGAGACACCAAGTTGCATAGCCATAAGTTTTTTGACTGTGGAAAGAAACTGGTTTACCTGAAGGAAACCAGTATGAATGTGGGAAAATCATGCAAACTCCACACACAGCGTGGGGAAGGATTCCAATCTCAACCCTATACATCTGAAGCCATTTTGCATGCTTCAGTTAATCAATGAAGGAGTTTGAATTTTATGTAGTCTTCAGAGTCTATAGTCATTCTAAGTCAATCCATCCATCCATCCATCCATCCATCCATCCATCCATCCAACCGGTTATCTATTACAGAATTGTGGGGAGCCTGAAAGCTATCTCAGGGAACACAGTCAATTATATTTGCTTGATGAATTGTGTTACATTTGACTGAAATATTTCCCTCTCAGTAACATATTCAGTGTGCTTACTAGGTTTAGTACTTATAAAGATGGAGGAACTGAATTACAGCAAAGTTTTATTATATTCACACTAAACAAGTGTTCTCGCCATACTTCACCACTCGTTTACATTGTGCAACACTTTAAACATCCTGTTTCATCTGCACTTTCTGTTTCACAAAGAGGAAAAAGAAAATAAACAAAAAACATCAGCACCATGCCCAGGTTTTCCAATTATATTATTGGGATTTTAAACAAAATGAATTGGAAATAAAAAAATAATGTCATTTAATGACAATTAGTTGTGATCGTGAACTATGTAACAGATATTTACACAAAAATGGTACAAATATTACAAAAATGATAAGTTTGCAGCTCGAAAGTATCATTCTGCTGTATTTGTTTAAGAAAATCTTTGCTGAACAGTCATGATAATCTGAGGTATTCAAAGTCAAAACTCTACAGTGAAGGTATATGTATTCATCTGGTCACCTTTTACCAAACTTTCATCCCAGGTTGTTCATTACAAAGAAAACAACTGAAAAAAACCCACCTGTTCTGGAAACTGATTAGCCTATCAGAATTGCACATATATGTGTGTAACTTGGATATTTTTCCTCTGCAGTTGCAGCTACAGAATACTGCACCTGAATGGATTCAAATTACAAGCTGCTCAGAACAAGAATTAAAGATACAGGTGGCATCTTAGATGAAAGTCCTCAAGCTACCAATGCTTTGATTTAGAATTTCCTCAATATTTCTGAGGTCGATTAAAAGATGCGTAATTTTATTGTTAATGGAACTTCCCACAGAGAACAGAAGTTTTCTGGAGGTAAAACCCTAAACCTGCTGTCCTGCTATCAAATTTACGGTCAGCAAACTAAAGCTTGTCAGTAAACTACACATTACATCATTCTCCAAGGTCTGTTTTAGCCTCTTCAAGTACAAAGGTCATTTCCATAGAAACAATTATCCGTTCAGAACCTCACTCTTAAAATCCCAAAATGACTAAACCACAGTACAGTGGTGTTGATTTGTAATATAATATATATTTTGACAACATATTATGCTCCAGACTAGGCCAGCAGTTATGGCTTTGAGTGCAGTTTATAACATATTAACTCTTTTGCAACAACAACATTGTGAAATGTGTGGTGCAGGCAGTTTTAAACCCAGTAAGTATCTATTGTAATCTAGCTAATTAAACCCACTGAATGGTTGCTTGCTTACCAATTGACTATATAAATATGCAGTTCAATGGCATTTTTGAGTTATTGACTATTTCTTATGAGTAATGTTGTCCTTTTTCTTTTCCTGGTCTGTTAAGAAAGTGTATCTGATATTTAAAAAAATTTGCAATGGTAAACTATCGACGTGAGGAAAATAAAGCCAGTCTTATGGTTTCATTAAAGAAATGTGTTTCACGGAATTGTGTAATAATGGGCCTGTACTCTTTAAAATGGTGAAAACTTCAGGCAACCAAGCTGGCCACTGGGTGACCAATTTTGTTGGGCATCAGTGGTCAGATCAAAGCGGCTTCCTTCTCACAACTATTTCACCATATGCTGCTATTTTTTTCTAATGGCATTGTGGTGACTCTAATGTAGTCATCACTGAAGCAGTGTTGAGAAACTACAGACCTTCTTCCCCATGGGATGCGGAACATTACTTTCTGGAGGACATTATTGATAATAGCATGTACTTCTTCAGCTATGAAGGTTGTCATACACAACCTGAGCATCAGATGCTGATAAATGTGTTTATGCATATTCCTGTCAAACACTGAACTTTACTTTTCTTGAGGACATCATTCCATAGATGGTGATTCAGGCTTTGCCTTAAGCATTCTTGGTAGTATATGACGTCAATGCGAGATGAACAATAATAATAATTAATCATTTTTTAGAGTATGATTTGTGACTTGTTTTCCAAATAATTTCTTAATGTACATTAAAAGTGAAACCATTTATGTCATGCAAGTAAATCACAAGTCCGTGGCTTTCTATTCATCAGCAAAAACAAAAAAAAAAAAAACTTTACCCTGAATATTTGCTTAAAACTTACTTAAAAAATGTGAAAAACTGTGATAATATCAGCAACATCCTAACTTTGATTTCAGGGCATCCTACAGGCAGTATCAGCACCAAAGCTGCTAACTTTACCTTCCATTGATATATGTATTTCCATTTCGATACAGGGCAAAGAAGATTGACTTTCGGATTTTTAATGTGGTATAAACTCTCTTTTGTGACTGAACCCAAAAAATGAACATCCTTTACAGTGAGAAATCTCTTTGGAATGTGGGGGGGGGTGTACTTCTGAGGTGTGCGGAGCATTTTAGACATGCAGCTGGGAAGTTACAGATAATGATTAACCACAAGACACATATTGGAAGGAACTCTAGGCCATAGTTAACTTTCCTTCCAAAAAGTGTTGATATGAAGGAAAGTACAGTCTAACAAAGTATATTAAAAAAAAAAAAATATAGACAAAATATATATCCAAAAATAAATTATTAAGGAGTTAAGAAAAAAATAATCAGAATTATTGTGGCTTGTAGAGATTCAGTAACATCTTTCAGATGCTTTTGCTGGATTACAAAACCATATGTACCTTATTTTCCTAATTCCCAGAAAGAGACCATAATGTATCGATAAAGCTAGCTAATCTCGATTTTCTGAGGAAAATTATCCAAAATTCAATTACGTATAATATAGAGTATGCAACCAGATTTCTGTACAAGCAAAACTGGATCACTACTTTCAGATGGACACAATGGCCTGTGCTATTTAATTACAATAAAACAGTGAAAAGGAGTTTCATAATGTTTTTGAGTTCAAGGTTTGTATTAAATACTCAAGAGCTACCATGATAAAGATACTGTTAATGTTCCTAAACTCAGTATGAAAAACCTCTCCCTCAGATCCTCTCCAGTCTCTGAGTTTAATTCCATTGTTACGCAAGGTGCGCCCTTCTGGGGCTGCGTCAGCCGGCCATTCCCTGCTGGGGGCCTGGGGTGCTGTTATTTCAGTGATAATTCCATCAACAGTCTTTTTACAGGAAACATTAAATGGTATGCATTTCTTCAGCCTCTAAGAAATTAATCTGTTATGCATAAAATGTATTTCAGATTTTTTTTTTCAAAGAAAAATCTATGTATAAAAAACTGAAAAAAAATACTTTACTAACAGGGGAAAGTCATCTAGAGGGCCACCTTGTGGAAACCCAGTGTAATGTGTGTTGGTTCAGGTTAATTTCACAGGGTTTCTCTATGAAAAATGACATATAAAGGCAGTCTGAGTGGAAATGTTTTGAGTTGGGGGGGGGGTGTAACAGAATAGCATGGAACAACTGCAAACGTGCGAGCGATCACGTCTAGACACGCGGACGTTCTCACAGGTTTGTTCAGCCCGTTTGTGGCCCAGGAAGACAAATATTTACAATGAACAATAGTTAATCATTAATTTATCAGTTTAAAAAAGTACAGTGTGACATTATACATTTTATACCATTAAACACATTACGAGCAATACATTGATTCTGTAGGCCGTTCTGTGGTCTCCAGGGCGGTTGGTTTAATTCCCACTTCCAGCTGTGTGTGTGTGTGTTTGCATATTCTTTTTTGGGGGGACACGCATTTCCACAGGGGGCTCTGATGTTCACCGGCAGTACAATAACAGTTCACTTAAGTGAACTGCGATTTCTAAAACACTTATAGTGTGTACATCTGTACCCCGTAATAGACCGACATCCCCTCCAGGGTGTCTCCTCTAATTCCTCGATTAGAATTCAGCCTGTGTGTCTCTAACCTTAAAACCATTTTTTCCTCTCCAATAAAATCTACACGGACAGTAAAAAATTTCATTTATTCAGCCAAAGAGATTACGAAAGCGATACAGACGGACTACCTTGCGCAAGACCGAAGGGCCTTGACCTGGCAACAATTTGGTTACAAGCTTAGCTCCTTCACATCTCCACAGGCTGCTGGCAAAGTTATGCACAAGCCTTCCTGGTGCACAAAAAGGCCCACACCGGCCAAAACATACAACATTTTCAATGGCCTTTTAGGTTTTGTAACTGTCAAACCGTAGAGAGACGGAATACGCAGGGTGGAGATTTCTTACATGTCCGAAAGACGCATTCGGCATTAACACTTACTGCCAGACTGCCCCCCACCTCCCATTTCTGGGTGGAGCTCTTACTGGATGTGTGAGAGTGCCTGCTAATAGGTAGAGATGAGATATCTGAGTAGACTTATTGTGATTAAAGAGGGATAACCCCCCAAATCCCCAAGCTAGCATGTGGGATTGCAGGCAGGCTTCACACGACACGACAGCTGAGCAGCAGACAGTGATTCTGTGAAAAAGGCATGACCATGAACCAGAGACGGCCCATTCCAGCTCTGCACGGGGGTCATGATGCTTCTAGCTCTCATCTTAAGCAAATATTCAGGGTAAACTGCTTAACCTGGGGGGGGGAGGGGGCTGACACTAGAAGAAACCATTCAGAAAGATGCAAGATACTGACTTTGGTTTCCTAAACAAGGGGGTTTGCTATAACCAATGTAAAACTGTAATGTTAAGAGGGTTAACCATGGAATCCCCCCCCCCCCCACACAGAGTGCACATTTCCACATAGGCAAAATTTAAGACTACATATTTTCACTTTCATTAAAGTACCATAAGTATACTGCAGACTACAAATGGAAATTTCTGTCTGCTGACCAAATTCCTCTTTCGCCTGATATAGGTACAAAACAGGAGAATATTACAAAAATATTGTACAAAGCAAAAAAAAAAAAAATCAAAAACAAAACACCATGTTACTTTACTGTTGGTTTGAGTGGTTATATACTGGTGGACACATGGTCACTCACCCAGATAACCACCCTTGGATTTAAGGTTAAGGTTGGATTTAGTTTATCCTTTAGGGTGTTAAGTGTAATGGATGAATCCACAAACGCTGATCTGCCTCATGAGGAGAAACAACAGGGGGCGTAAATGAGGCCCAGAGATCCAGTGCGAGTCCTGCTTTGCGCCCAAACTAGCAGAACGACTGTACGCAGCAAATGGAGTCCACCTCTCCTCGGTCACACACAAGCAGGGAGAGCAAACGACAATGTCAGTGGAAACCAGGCCGACTACAGACGTAGACTCCCAATGCTAGGGCAACACCAAGGCACATAGTGGCCAGTAGGGGGCTCAACAAGCGTGGCGGGCTGCCACTGTCCGACGGGTCCTGATCGCCCCTCTCCCGTCTCTGAGGTAGGGCCTCGTCATCTTCAGAGCTTGGCACTCTGAGTCCAGCATGGCTCTCTGTCACACCATCAGAAGCAGACGCGGAAACTCCAGCAACAGTTGTGGCGACTGAGGGGACGGTGGCCACATCAACGGCCTCAGCCAGTGCCCTCCTCCGCAGCTCGGGTTCAGGCATGGAGCTGTAGAGAGATACAAGCAAGCAGCATTCAGAGACCCTCAGAGCCAGCCGGTTCCCACTGGCCAGAGCCCCAAAACACCCTCAAGAAGCCAACACCCCCAGTGCAAACCCAGGTCAAATAACACAGCAGCCATCAGTCCACACCATGCATAATTCACGAGGAACCATTTCATTAGGAAACGCAGAACAATTACCGTACTCTACAGCAGGGGTGGCCAATCTTACCCCGCAAAGGGCCGGTGTGTTTGCAGCTTTTTGGGATAACCTTTAGGTCAGCTGTTCAAACCCAGGTGTGAGGACTCTTCAGCCAATCAACCCTCTAATTAGTAATCTAAGTTGGCAGTTATAGTGAAAAGGATAACATTGGCCATTCCTGCTCTACAGCAACTGCTTACTGATCCATTGTTTATTTTGGGTCTTTCCAAGAGTTTGTCAGCAGTGTGTTTAATTAAAACTGTTAATATCAAGTTAATACAAACAGGTAAAGTAAGACTCTTCAGATAAATAAACACTATGCAAACAGGTGCGGAATGGAACATTTGCCATTTTGAGTATAAGCTTCTGGTCCAGTGCTGGTGATCCCATTAGGGAGCACAGGCAGTAGCTTAAGGCGCCATCTCAACAAGCAAACTGCACTCTGTCTTGCCTAGGGCTCCACATGGGCTTCAACCAGCATGGCTCTGGTCTGCTGGCAGCCATCAAACCCCCCCACCTAAACCTCATAGCTGAAGAAGAAGGCAAAGACTCCATATTGGTTATGGTCAAAAACATTACCCAGCCAATTAAATAAGGACATTCTAAAAGCAGACAGGTGTCTTACAGGTATCATATTTTTTAGGTTAATTATAATGGTATCGTTTCAGCAAGCAAACTCCATGAAAAAAAAAACATCTAAGGTATACCAACTGAAAGTGTGATTTGTTAATTTTACTTTGAAATATGGTTTGAAATAATGCATTAATGCTTCAAAGAAACTGCATGAGCATCAAGAGCAAGTGTTTCTAGAATGTTTATTTGCAATTAGTAAAATGCACAAAAGTTGCATTTAAAAGTGCATTTTCCCAGGTCTGTACAACAGCCCACATAAAAGCAATGCAGTAATTTTAGTCTAATACACTCAGCCTGCATCTTACATGGTTTTCAAAAGTATAAAAAGAAATGCACAATGCAAAATTGGCACGCAAAGTCCATAAGTGACTGCATAAGCACTGTGTAGATTAGTGTAGTTAGGGAATGGGGTGCTAGTAGAGTACTAATCTCAGTAGTATTTTGGCTAACATGCAGTGCTTTGCATGTGTGGCAGAACTTACACCTCTACGCTAGTTTTGTAGCTCTTTGTCTTCTACATGAGTAATGAAGAAAAAATGAAATGGGTATCAGAAATTGTAGTTTTAGCCAAAAAAAATATTTTCGCACATAACTTGTTTTGAATTGTCTTCTACAGAGCGGAAAGACTTAGTGAAAAGAAGGAAAAAAAGTCTCACTCTCTCTCTCTCTCACACACACACACACACACACACACACAAACACCTTACCCATTAGCTTGGGAATTGTGCTGTGCTTTGACATGCTCGTCACCCGGTCCTGGGAAAGGGAAGGATCCCGTTCTTGTACTGCTGGAGCGCTTTGGGGGCCGGGGAGGGGGGGGTGTCAACTCTGCTGGGGGGTCTTCCTCGTTTGAAAGTTCCCTCCATGATTCCTGTGCACAGACAACAGGAAATTTACAAAGACTGACTTCTAGTGGCCTAGGTGCATAAACAGCTTGCTGGTTCCCATATATGCCAGGCTGTCTCCATCAACAAGGTCCACCCATCCCATCTTCATAATCATTAATGCAATTAATGCCATTTATTTTTTTGATTATTGGACTAATCTAACAAATTTTTCGATTGAAATGATAAAATTTATTGATAAGCAATTATTTTCTAGTTAGTCATTTAATATAGCAATTCCCCCACACACAAATCTGAAATTCTTATTAACATTTCAATTTATTAAAACATTTCTTAAACAGAGCATTATTAACAAAAAAGGGAAATCTTAAGACATTCAATAGGATTTCTGTTAGACCGAAGTTAATAATCACTGCAATAGTTTTTACTTAATTATTTCAGCACACAAATTTGACTTTAATGTTGAAAGATGCTAAAACATGGAATGATTTCATAACTAGAGAAACATGTTTTTAACAAACACTAACAAAGGTAGCTTATAGTTAAGCTTCAGTGAGCAAGGAACAATTTAGGCTAGTGTGTAAGAGTAGTCGTAAACGATAATTTGTCTCACTCTTACATGACAGAATAAGTAAACAGAAAATATAAAACGTCTGAAATGCCACGTGTTTCTCCAGAGGCTCCGGAGCCAATTGTAGAAGGCGTCTCATTAAATATTTATGAGAGAAGTGCTACATGATTGGTCAGTGCATGAATTACAAAATAGTGTGGCACTGCTGGCACCGGCAATATTAAACAAAGCTATATTGGAATTCAGTCTATAATTGATATAGTTTTAACGGTTCCATCAGTGAAACAACTAGCCAGCTTATTAGTGGAACAACATTGTATTGTAAATGAAAACCATGCCGCGGGTGCAATAAATAAAATATTGTAGCTTTCGAGTAGTGAAGAGATTATCAAGTGGACAGTGAAGTTCAGTTACTAGCAGACTGCTTTATTGCGCAATTCTTAAAAGGACAGCATTAACATGCTTCCGAGGGGATAAAGTACTTTCCCTTACAATACGTTGCAGTTACAAAACATTCACGTAGTTTTACACAATGTGTCGACACTAAAATTCCACATCGACGCATTGCTATAATCGACATCGTCGATTACATCAAAAAATCGTCCCAGCTCTACTCGAGATGCTTGCTTAATTCAGTAAAAAATACAGATGCTCCTCATCTAATGACAGAATTCCATTCCTATGACCAGGTCGTTAAGCCAATTGGTCCATGAGAGAGTAGCCACCCTTTACCGATACTTTAAGTATGCTGTAATAGAGTGGGTTTGTGTAAACCAACTTTAGATAGTGCAAAAGTGACTATTTATAACTTTAAAAATAATAATAGACTTTGATCCTTGCGGATCAATCTGCCCCCCCCCCAAACTTGCTTTATATAGTTGACAGCAACCTGTTTAAGGGCCTTGCTCAAGGACCTCCAGATGTGCTGATGCTTAGCTCGAACCGGTGACCTTCTGATCACAGGCACAGAGGCTTAGCTCACTGAGCGACATGTTGCCACTATATATTTATAGTATTTAATATATTTATAAATGTTTATACAGTAACGCACTGTATACTACAATACACAGAATAGAGGAAATCAGTTGTAATATACCTTACTTAGGTTTGCTTACAGGTAATCGTTCTTATTTATTCTGAATAAAAAAAAAAGTGTTCAAGGAAACTCCAACTTTATAACTTTGCATAACTGCTAGATGCAGAGCTGCCGTTTCCACGACCAAAGTTCTCATACAATGTACAATGCTGACTGGTCGGAGAGCTGGAAGTAAGTCTGGGCAATCATTAAAGAGGTAGGTTAAGTGAGGAGTGTCTGTATTGCAAATTTATTAATTTTATAACAAAAATCATTACTTAATTCTTTTACTTACAAAAATATCACATTACAAACCATCAGGAGTTTTAAGTAAGATTCATCCCAAAGTTTGATAAGCAGTCTTATTGGATGCTTTTTAATTATCAACACATTTACATTAACATAAAATGCCAAACATTTGTATTTAGCATCCATTGGGAACCAATGACTACAACGGTAATTACACTAATCCCCTGCCTATCGCGGAAGTTACGTTCCAGACTCATCAGCGATAGGTGAAAATCCGCGATATAGAATTACCATATAAATAAACATTAAAAAAAAAATATATAGTTTATGCATTAAAATACTCCTCCCACACGCTTTAAAAGCGATAGCTGAAAATCCACAATATAGAAAGACCATATAAATAAACATTTTTTTTATAGTTAAAGCCTTAAATCGCAGGGCTTAAAGCGATAGCTGAAGCTCGATATAGCGGGGGATCACTGTAATAGCAAAATGGCAAGAACAGAACTGAATGAGTCAAATCAAAAAATATTATGACAATTAACAAAATGAAAATATTTGTGTGGAAGGAATGTGAAGATACTTTAAACACTGCTTGTAAATGGACTTTTGTTATAAAACCTGAAAACTTTGCTACAAAATTAAGTTTCCCAAGACTTTCTGTGAAAACCCATGCATGAAATATTATATTCTGAAGCTTTGAAAACCTTCAAAAGTTTACACATCAAACAATAAGAATGAGAGCAGCACTCCTCGCTGGCAACTCATGTCAGGCAAGTGACAGTTTAGCCAGCAGCTGCTGACCTGCACCGACGTGTCCCCAGAAATGACCCTGGCGCCCTCGATGACCGCCAGGTAGGAGAAGCGCAGCTGGTCGGCCGTCTGGATGAGGCCCATGCGGTACTGCCGCATCTCCAGGAGAACCTCCCGCACATACACGGAGGACGGGTCCTTGCGAAGGGACATCTGTGGGCACATCAAGCAAAAAAAGAACAGACTTAACATGCCTAAAAAGCCCCGTGGTCATCAAACGACCAGCTACTCATCTCCAAATAGCTGATCTGCTGGCGTTTGGGGGGACTATGGCCACCCCAGGAGCACAAGTAATATTTACCCTCATTGGTGATTTTTCAGTTGGAGGAACCAGCTAAGTTCTCCCATGCAAACATCATAGTTATTTTATAAACCGTTTCAGACTACACCTGCATCCAGTCAAGGGTGTAGCTCAGTCATGCATCCTGAAGAGGCTTCAGATCCTCCCCCCATCAGGATAAACACTTGGATGACGTACAGCAGGATGGATATATCCAGTTAAGCAGTGAATTACTACACATGCTGAAGAACATATTAGTATAAAAGTATAAAATAATGTGATGAGCTCCCTGACCGATAAGCTGTAAGAAAAATGTTGAACGGATGGATTCTTATATGTTTGCATAATACTCAGGGGTGTAATGGTACACAAAATTCATGGTTAGGACTAAACTGTTGTTTTGGACTCACGGTTCGGTGCAATTTCAGTACAGCATGGAAAATAATAATAAGTTTCACAACAAATTTAACAATTAAAAACAGCTGTAAACCAAAGGCAATATGTCTATAGATATGCCTGAATAATAAAGTCCTAACAGATGCTCATATGAATATTGTAAACATAAATGTCAAATAAATGAAAAAAGTAACATAATCATACTGAACTAAATCCCATGTAAATCCTGTGTTTCCCCATGTTCAGTACTGCTGAGTATGATTGCACATATAAAGCGATAAACACTGTAAACTGGAACTGAAAAAAATGTTTTGAAAATGGTACAACAGAATGTTGAAAAAAATCTATATTTTTGTGAATGCCTATTTGATCAGCTAAAAGGAATCCGTCTCCTTAAGCTCAATGTTGACAGCGGTGACATTACACTAGTGGTGTGTGTGACGTTGCAGTGAACAACTGTGACTGAAGTGACTCGAGAGCAACAGCAGAGAGGTGGTACACCTGAAATGGCAGCAGTATAAAGTGGAGTCCCTAAACACAGGAGAACCGCTGTGCAAACGCCCTTTTAAAGGACGTGCTGCAAAGGGAGGCAACGCATTTAACCTGGCCATCCATCTATGTGACACCCATCCTAACCTTTTCAAGGAATTCAAAGATCGACAGGTGATAGTTGACTAGTTCACTCCCCTGTTATGTCCATGAAAGAAATCAGTGTTCAAAAACCCTCTCCATAGCGGTAATATACATATTCATACATAGTCTACAGTGATGAAAACCATGCAGGTCCATTTCATTAGCAACCTGAACTCGCCACACAATTTAACCAGACTGACTCGAATTGCTGATTAATAAAATACAAAATGATGCCTGACATGCTTTTTTGACTAGTATGCTTAAATTTTATTTTTAAAGTGACCTTAGATGACTAGATATTGTCTGAACTAAAGCACGAAAATGACATTTAAGAATTTCCCTTTTTTTTGAAGGAAAAAAAAAAGAATGAAGATTATCCATATCAAAGCTATTTAGGTGTTGTGCAACATTAACAGCTCTAATTATGATTTTAGCTCAGTCTGAATTTCCTGGCAAAATTCCACAGGGAGATTATCTTGCAAAGGCACTTTCTGTCCTGCTCTTTTCGTACACACAATTAGATGATAGTCTCAAACAAGTTGGCACACTGGATGGATTTCCAGCAGCACAGCAAACTTCGGTATAATAGAGCTGACTGAGGGCGCCTTTCCACTGGACCAGGTACCAAACGCTTGGTACGAAAAATTGGTATTGCTCTTTTTCCATTAATTTCAGGTCCAGTACCAGTACCAAAGTACCAAACCACTTGCATTTGCTCAAAATCATTTCTATGGAATCCAAAATATTTCCATACACATTTTGTTCACTTTTCTCCACACTACAGACTGCAAAAAACAAAAATCATTAAAAAAAAAAAAAAAGTTTTGTTTCCTATCACAGAGTTAAAATGTTTTGGTGCTACCTAAACACCCCTCATGTGAGAACTGCATGTGCATAACATGTTATGTCGATTAGGGCTGCCACTAATGCCTATTTTACTGTGGATTCATCTATAGACTTTTACCAATTGAACGGTTAATCTAAATGATTAATTTTCCTCTAGAAAAATCTAAATTACTGTTTAATTTAAGTTAATTTTATTTTGACAACATACTGTGCCATTGCAGGGCTTTAGATGATGGACGTCAGCTTTTCAGCACCACATGGACGTCATTTATTGTCACCCACAATTCAATAAGTAGATTAGTAATCTAAAATATTAATGAGAAGTGTATTGTGCTGCCCAAAATTTGTAATCTGTATAAATTCAGTGTATTTTTATGTCTATAAAATTCAGTTAGTGGAACACTCCATATGGTACCGTTTTGGTAAATCATGGAAGCAATAAACACTGAAGTGGCGGTGAAGAAAGGGACAGCTCAGCAACCACAACATCTTTTTAAAGAGGAGATACAGTGGATAAATAAGGTAAAAAGGTGGTGGTGGTACGTTTTGCTGATTTAAAGTCCAACACGTTTTTATTGATAAATATAGTTTTTATTTTGGTTCTTTTAGTTACTGTCCGTTTTAGTTTCAGCTTTACTTTATCATAGCACTGGTTCCACAAAGCCCAACACACACAAACACACACACCACCCAGATTCTAGTCTAAATATTTTCTGAATCACTTATTCAATGGAGATTCTAAAGTAGCAGGCAGAGAATATTATCGCTTTAATAATGAGTGTATTTAGTAGGTACAATAAAGGATATTAAAAAGCTCCCCGTATTAATGGTAATTTAATAGACATGAACAGACAACACTTAGGTGGTTTTGCGTACTCTGGCTGTCTATCACCCACAATAGCACCCGTGTGTTTTCCCTTCAGATGCTCGTGCATAGCAGTAGTGCTGTCGTGGTATGCTATCGAAACTTTGCAGTGTACAAACCACCTTTTTGTTTAGTGATAATTTGAAGTACTCCCATAATTACATAGTGATATTAAAAGGAAAACATTTGTTATAATGAATTGAAGTGTGTTAGAAACCATAAAGGTAATTTTGTTAAAATACAGTGGTACCTCAGTTCTCGAACTCATTAGAACTCGAATTTCTTAAAAGTCGAACCAACCAGTTCAGAAAAAAAAAAAAACCTAGAACGTGATCTGAATCTCAGAAGTCAAACCGTGAACGACGACCTAAGAACTTGTACAGTACGCGTGGGGAAATGAGTCACGCGGCACATCTCTCAGCGGAAACAAAGGGTAACGCTTCAGACTCAGCCACGCATTCGCTGTGATAACATCGTGCATGTTTACACTAGCTGAATACATATATTTAGACAGTAAAAATACATTTAGACAATGATAGACAGTAACAGTAATTATTATTATATAATAAAATACATTTAAAAATAAAGATTTCTTATTAATTATTTTAATATGAGTAATAAACCAATAATACGTTTAATTATAATAATATTGTCGTGCCGAGCGGGGACGGAATGGAGACAAAGGCGCAGATGTCAAGGTATCGGGGAATACGGGGTTTAATTACAGGTAAGGCAGGCAAAACGCAGACGGACAATACAATGACCGGACTGGGGAAACAAACTGAAACGTGGACTAAATACAGAGGACTAATGACAACAACCGGAAACAGCTGATCACATGGGAATTCCACATTGGGTTAACGAGGGGGTGTGGCACACGGAAGGAGCGGACGATCGGGGCAGGACACATTGTTTTTTTTAAACTTTACACATTGTTTGGATACAATTATTTCCTTACTTTACAAATTACTGTTTTGATAAATGTGCTTAGATGTGTTTAGTACAGTATATGCTCTTCTTGTTTTATCCGGTTCATTTTGTGTTTAAAGAAAACATATTTACACCTAAACATATTTAGGTGTAATTTTTTGGGGCCGGGAAGCAATTAATTGGTTTTCCATTATTTCTTATGGGGAAAATTCGATCACAACTCGAACTTTTTAGTATTCGTTCTGAACTGACTAAATTCGAGTTCTGAGGTACCACTGTACATTTTAAAAAACAATCTAGTCATTCAAAATATTGATGCGGACGTGTTTTCAGCGTTGACGTCAACCATTTTGACTAATAGCAGCAGCCCTAATGTCGATATTAATATTGCACATCATCAAGCACTAATATATACAGTAAAATATACTATAATTACTCTATTATAATAGTTTGGTACAAAACACAAGTAGCAACATTCACTTTGGTACCCGTTTTGAAGTACTAAAAGGTACCTGGGCAGTGGAAAAGCACCCAGACAGTCTTGGTCTTATCAACTACTCTCTGTAGTGTTGATGTAATTTACAGGGAAACCAAAATGTTCCTAAACCAGCGATTACGAGCAACTGTAACCAACGTAACTATCTAGCATTAGCATAATGTTTTCCGTGTTGAACATCTGCTTGTTAATTTAGAATGTCAAGAAATGTATTTCATTTGCTTCATTATGTGTAGTGTACTGAAAATGATTTATTGAATGGTACCCGATAAACATGCCTACCGTTACAGCCCTAATGATAAGTATAAAAACAGTACAACTATAGTATCGGTTAACCAAATTCAAATGATTATGGTTGTGTATTAGGGCTACAACCATCGTTCTGGAGTTCACCCTGTCATCTGGTAATATCTGAAATCCTCACACAGCGGTTTTCTGGAGGATAACATCCACTTAACTAGTTTTGACAATAAAATCCATTGAAATTAGGGAATTTCAAAATCTACCAACTGATTTGATTATTTTAATCTTCTCTGCTACTGTTCTAAGGAAAAAAACTGAATACTGGCAAGAATAAATTAAGTTTGGCACACAAAATCAATATGAAATGAAAACTCAGGCTCGGTACTTACCAAGAGCAGGCAGGTGTCGACAAGGCAGAAAGTTCCTGAGCGGCCAATCCCAGCGCTGCAGTGGACCACCACAGGACCATGGTCAGAGTTTAGGCACCCTGACTCTCTGACTTTGAAGAGGAAGTTAAGGAAGGAGGCAGGAGACTCCGGTACTCCAAAGTCAGGCCAAGTCGTGTAGTGGAAATGCAGGATCTCTCTGGTCTCCTGAGTCTTTGAAGAACCAAGGTAAGTGACATCATCACTGGGTATGCACGAGGGATTGAGGGCAATATGCAATACTTTAAGGCAAATTTTGGGGCTACAAGATCCATTTGTTCCAGAAATTCCTCTACTAGCCTATACTGCTCCATATTCCCTGAATGCTCTTCATGTTGCATGTTCTGCTGATTTGAATAATTGTCTAATGACGTTCTTGCTTTGTTGGAAGATGTTGTGTAGCTCTTGCTCCTATACTGCTTACACGTCCAACTGGCCATGGAAAGCTCATTGAAGCTGCATTTATACTTATCTCCCTGACAGCCGTATATTTGTAATGGTCTGTCTCACATGTACATTGCTTTGGATGGAAGAGTCAACAAAATTGAGCAAAAATAAAAGTAAATAGATTCAGGAGGACAAACAACCAAGAACATCTGCAACTCTGTGTGCAGCGGAATGTTCAGGGGTCTTTATCACAAAGCTGGTTTAATAAAGTTTGGCTTCAAAGATAAGTTCTAGTGTAAATAAAACAAACAAATGCAATCTGAGATTAGCAGCATCATGATGCTTTTCAGCAATCTATGTCAAGCCAGGATTTCTTACTGAAACCATGATTATTTCCCCAAGCGCATGCATATAAAAGCCTGCTGTGCCCAACAATCAACCAATCATGTAAGCATAAATCGCAACAGGGCTACATATTTTAATGCAGCAGCAAAGAGAATTATTATGGTAAAATATGAATAATTCAATAATGGTGAAGAGCAACACCACAGCTGCAGCCAAAGCCCAAAAAATACAGTGCAGCAGATCGCTGAAAGGGAAGATCCATACATACAATTCAATTGTCGTGAAGATGCAGTAATTGTCTTAATTCCCAAATATGCGCTTCTTGATTATTCTTTGTCTTCTTTTTCACAATACTTTTATAGGTTCTGTGTTCACAAGAACAAAACTTCTTATCCAGCCTCTTTCATTCCTTTGTTGCTGCTTTATTTAAGCAATTTGTTTCAAAATGAAATGAGGTGTAGATCTTCAATCCATGTTTTTGTGAAATGGTAATAAGATAAAATATATACTTTTTGACTTAATTGAAGAAAAAAAAATGGACCTTTTGAAATTCAGAAGATCAAATGTCAACTGTGGTTGCCCTTCCCTTTGCTGCCACTAAGTGGCATTGCTTCAATTTTGGGGCAATTTGCCACAAAAGTTGATCAATTCAAGTTCCTCAGCCATACAATGGGTCTGCAAAGTTTGAAGAAGATCCTTCAAAGACAACGAGTTACATTTTATTGTATTCCCCATCTAGGGAATACAATAAACTATAGCCAAATTGAATTTATCTACCAATAGATTCTGAAATAAATAATTATTGCAGGAATACAACGATTCAACAGTGACAAATAGGAGTCCTGCAGTCAGCGGGTTAACAAAATTGTCTCCATGCATTTGATTGGTTAATAATTTTTTAATCAGTATAAATTAGTGCTGGGGAAATAAATGCGTTAATTTTTGTGATTAATTTGAACATCTTGACGCGTTAAAAAAAAATTGATGTGACTGACGAATTCTCCTTTAGTTATTTCCTGTGAAGTACCAAGAATTTGCTCACTTATTAATCATTTGCTTACGCTAGTTACGGAGGCAAGGAATTTTTTTAGGTGGAAAGTTCTACTTTAAAACGTTACCATGCAGATGGTACTTTAGAAAAAACGAAAGTAATATGTTCAATTTGCAAAGCTAAATTTAGTTATCATCATAGTAATTCATCACTGGCCTATCATCTGAGAGCGAAACACCTGAGTGAAGTTTCCGAGACATCAAGCACTCTTCATCAGTTCACTTTGTTTGAGTGTGCTACTCGAAGCAGACCTTTGGCGAAAGAAACTATACTGTAATGATAAAGTAAGGGGGGTTAGGCTAAATGGATAGCTAGAAACTGTTGCCCCGTTAACACAGCAGAAGACAAGGAACTGAAAGTAGTAATTTGAGTTGCGTCAGGAGATTCATTTTATAATCTGCCATACAGAAGAACTATTACAGTAAAATCCCGTTATAGTGGACTTGCTTATAACAGAATATCGTCTAAAACGGACGAGGTCCACTGATCCCGGCCGAGCGCCTTTACGAACATGCAGAAAAAGCATCGGATATAGCGGACTCGCATATAACAGAATTTCACTTATACGGGACAAACAATTTGGTCCCCATGGCCGCTTTTAGCTGTAGTTTTGTTCGGCTATGACGGACATGCAGCTCCGCCTATAAAGCGCCTGGCGTGCCGGTGATAGGCCTATCCAGTGCAGATACGTAGTAGGGATTAATAGTAGTCACGCATCTTGTCAGGTAAAGTTGGATTACTACATGTACAATATACCACAAGTGTGTCTGCTGGGGTGTGGCATGAGTAAATGGTGTCCTGTAGTTGTGTTTTGGGCATACAGCAACTCTGGATATAACGGACTGTTTTTCCAGGTCCCTTGAAGTCCGTTATAACGAGATTTTACCGTATGTCTAGAATTATCACTCCATATGAGAACGATAGGGCACTGAAAATGTGCATGTTAGAGAGAGCTCAGTACGTTGCCCTAACTGGGGATCATTGGACATCTGTAAGTAATGATAACTACCTTGGTGTCACCGTACAATTTACTGATGAAGAGTGGAATCTATTGTTATTTGCATAAACTGTGAGCAAAACTACTGTACGTAAAAGTAAAATGGTGACTGTTCAGGATTACAATAGCTGATCTGATGAGAGATTAGTTTTAAGTTTCAACTGCTATGTTTATGGAAACAAATTTAATTGTGTGTTTTGATGGGTAATACAATGGCATCTCTTCTCAGTGAAATCTGTTTATCTAGTTATAACTCAGCTTGATACTTGTTTGCAACAAGTGTAAGTAAAGAATTTTTGTTTTTCCACAGGTTAATTCATTAAAATGTAAAATCTAAAATATGATGCTCCTGGGTTTATGTTACAGAAAATGTATATATTATTCAATTGTTATTGTGTAACTTTACATTTGTAAATGTTAAGAATTTTCAGAATCAGAATAAGCTTTATCAGAATATTAATCATGTTTAATATTTATCAGTGCGATTAATCATGATTAAATACAGAAAACTCTGATTAATTAGTTTTTTTTTTTTCTAATCGATGCACAGCCATAGTATAAATATATTGATTGTGTTATCTTCTAAATTTTGAATCCATGTTGTTCTGAATCCAGTGCTGGAGAAAAGAAACCACAGAACCAAGATGCCAGAATACTTACAGATAAATTCTCCAATTCCAAATGTCGGACGGTGTAGTACGACTTCACGTTCTCGGATACCAGAGTTAGCTTGAAGTTTGTGTCCTCAAAGACCATTTCCCTGTTAGCATGAGAAGGCCAATACTGAGCACACTTCACCTGAAGAAGAAAAAAAAAAAAAAAAAAGCTTCATTCAGCATAAACCCAAGTCCATTGATCTTCTACAGCCTTCAATAAACAATGAAATCATTTTTATATCAAGAAGGACTTTCAGATCTTTATGTAGACTCAATGCACTGAAAACTGGGGCAAGAGTGTTTTTTTTTTTTATATAAAACAGAATTATTTAGACAGTCCAAATCAAAGGCACACATTTATTTAGAAGAATATGAGCATGCGGAAGTTGACATGCAGAGGCGTGAGTTTGTGCCACAGGGCGGCCTGCCGACTATCACAAAGCCTGCGTCAGCATAGCTTCAGCACTGGCTGCCTGGTAGAAACACTGTCAGTTTTAACCTATATGATTCCACTGTTTCCAGTAAGCCACCTGGTCAGATCTCTCCAAGCGAACACATAAGCCTGAATTCGTTTTATACAAAAAAAAAATTAAATGCTGCAACAATTATTTATAAAAGTATCAGGTACAGAACAATACACTCAGTTTTTTGGGTATGCACGATGATGTAGGCCATTATGTGCATTTCTTATAATGCTGATATATTTTAATGTATTTTTTATTGCAAATAATTCTAAAATTGTATATAGATGTGCTTGGACTGACTAGATATGCACACAAATTGCATCAGGACCTGATAAGATAGGACAAAGACTGTAGAATTCTTTCAAGACAGCTAAATGCTTTTTCAATGGTGTTTAAATTTTGGCATTGACAATGAAAGCGGCAGTACTCACAGAGCCCTTCTCCACAACACGGTTCAGCATGACCACGCCACGGCTCTGCTGCTCCCACACCATCTCCCAAAAGTGCCCGCAGGTGTTTGGCAAAGGACCCTGATTGAGTGATTGGGATGATCCAAAGGAGGAAGGTAGAAAGGGGGGGGGGTGTCAGAAACCCTCTCATTTCCTTCTATTCATTATTAAAATCAACAAATTTGCTTGACAATGTGCCATTTCAATGTAAATGGTTCCTTTACCTCATTTTTTTGGTCAACTGTTCTAAAACAAATCACAATAGTGGCATAAAAAACAATCGTAACTGCAGAATTGCTTTTATAGTACAGGTTTGGGCTGGCATTCAGGGAAGGGACCGTAACATCCTATAACAAGCAGGGGCACGATGCGACAAGGTATGAACAGAAATTCCACAGCAGTGAAGCACACATACCAAGGCAAAGAGTGATATCCCTAGTATCAGTACCATTCTATGCTTTCAAATTTGCTTAGTGCCTTCCAGAATGATTAAGCGAATAATCACTATGATAATCAAACATTTATGTAGTTTCTTTAACCTGAAGATTGAGACTTCATGTTTCCAAAATGTTTCTACAAATTAGGAATTTTTAGGTGCAACAAGCAAATGGGAATGTAACTGCAGCTGTCGGTCAACAGATGAAAAGATTTGAAAAGGCTAAGAAAAGCTTCATGCCACTTTCTCCATCAATGACAACTGATATACTTCCAAAATTAATACTTTCATAATGCTCTTGCCCTTCACCTACTCTGACAAGAATACTGAGCATGTCTTGCACATAAAAGATTCTAGGATCTCAGACCGTTATATACTCAGTGCACATAATTTACAGACCTTACCCATTATACTGGACCAAACTAACGCATTTTACCATTTTTAATCGTGCTGTAAACCACATAAAATCCAATAAACAATGGTCTGTTTCTGGTCTAGAATGCTTTTCTAAAGATTTTGCTGATGTCCTAAAGATCAAGGATGGAAGGTCGAAGATTCTTGGAGATCGTTGTAGAGGGTTGGGATGCAAACCTTACGTATATACACCAGGTTCTATCCGACATCTCCACATGGACCACAACTGTTTTCACATTGAGAGATAGCTAGCTACCACTAAAATTAAATCAATATAAAATAACAAAGAAAAAACAGAAATAACAAAAACAAGAACACTAAGAAAAATCCATAACAGGAGAAATAAACATGCCTCACCTGTGTCAAGATATAGCTTCTTTGGGTCTCCTGCACTGAAATTAAGCTGGCATTGATGTAGTCATTAGTTCCTAACTGCAGACATATTCTACTGTGATCAACTGAAAGGAAAAGAATAATTTCTATTATTTCTTTAGTAGATGGCTGTACACAATGCGATTTCCCTTAGCATGTGACGTAATGAATGATGCACAAAGGGAATGGCAAATACACAGTATGTTATTCCAATTTCCTTAGGCTAAAGCACATTAAAAAGGCTGTGTCAATTCAGTAAAAATAAAAAAATAAATAAAAATGATCAATAGTTCTTCTCATTCCACTAATGGGGTTAAATAAAACTACATTCAGAACAGGCTAAGCCTCTGTCCATTATCAGAAGGTTGCTGGTTCAAGCCTGAAGTTGGCAGAACAGCAATGGTCTGGGGGCCCTTGAGTAAGCTTAGGCCCCAGCTCCACGGGGGCGGCTGCAGGTAGCTGTCCTTCACCGGCAAGCTTGCTCTCACCTACATAAGGATCTGTACAGTATATCATGGAGAACAAGATGGGGTAGGCGAAAAGAGACCTTCCCTAGTGGGATCAATAAAGTGTTATTATTATTATTATTATTGAAAAAGTGAACCAATATTATTACATGCCAAATATAAAATTCCTATTTTATATATTTTATAGTGTCTTCTTCCTCAAAATACTGAAATTCCCCACACCCTCATCAATGGCACCTGGGATAGTCTACCAAGAAATTGACAGTGATTTATTAAACCCACATATTTAATTCTGGCATCCACTCAAGACTTCATGGACTCTAAGCCACAATAAGCTAACATTTGCTCAAAGGGGCCATTTCTCAATGGGGCTCAAAGAGGCCATGGAACAGGTGTGACCTGACCACCGTGATCAACATTTAAATATATGTTAACCAAAGATTAACATGATCAGAAAAAGGCCCAGGACTATAGCTAAGGGAACCAACTAAACTTTAAGTGTGGCTGTAGGGGGCTCTATAGTCTTTACAGCAGAATCACATGGGCTCAAATAGCTTCACTATGTTTTCTTGAGCCTACAGCTAATGTAGCCCATCAGACACCCTGCTAAATTATCCCAACTGTGTATATTTTTTAATACCTCAGAAATTAGAAAACAGATTCCAATGTAATACTCACAGGGGCTGACATCTCTGTAGCGATTCCTGGTTTTGTTTTCAGGTAGTCTGGCAACGGCACATGGAAACTCAGTTGACTGATCACGGATTTCCTAAAGAAGAAGAATGAATGATAAACAATATTTACACATTTTCATTCAATCTAGAAACTGGCAATATCAGCCCTTGAGAAACAGGGAAACATTTAGGCCTCTGAGGCAAGAACTAGATGTGTGCGAGTTTATGACAGTCAATACTGGTTGGTATTCGATCTCTGAAGTTTTCATTGGCAGTATATGCAATAATGAAAAGTAAAGCCCTCTCCAATTATTTAACAAGTGTTAACCAGTAAACTATTCTGACTTTTAATCTATTATGTACTTAACTGTTAAAAGGTTTACCAAGATCGCTGCATATAAATTATGAATTTACAGACATCTCTATGACCTTAACTCTCACCAGGAGAACAGAAAATTAGACTAAATTTATTCGCATGGCTGTTTTACTAAGACTTTACCAAACAGAACATTTTGGGGAGAATAATTTTTTTCACTTTTATTTTAGTAGTAATAGCATTAGTAGCAGATTAGGGCTGTTTCAGTTTCCATAAACAAATTACATAAAAAACACACACCCAACTGCCTAGTTGTGACTGTGATTAAGAAATTTCGAACTGCTCTATAGTCTTTACAGAAGAATCACATGGGCTCAAATAGCTTCACTGTTTTACAAAATGCTTAATTTAACATTTCATGGTCAATAAAAAATGCCACTGTTCAAAGTCCTTATGCAATGTAATTAAAACGGTCAGTCAACTGTAAACTTTATTAATATGTAATTATAACAGACATGCGGATCTATTTGCATTAATCGATTACGCAAGATCTCATACACAAATACACTAGCGGACCTCGATTCACCTGAACATAACATGTCTTTAGGCTGGTTATTTGGGAAAAACCCGAGTTTGAACGTAAGAAATAAACAAAATGGCGCTGTCAAAAATAATTAAGAGCTATATAGTGATATCGGGGAAGGAACGATCGGCTTAAAAACACGCCACACCCACGCAAGCATGCCACGGGAGCACGTTATCATATCTGTATTGCAATGCTTAATGTATTACTGGCCATGACTTGTTGCAGATCACGAAGAAACGTGGACAACCAACTTCATTTTTAGCTAGACGATCTCGACTGGGCACGTACTACCAAAGTGTCTGATTAAAATGACCATCCCTAACACAAGCAGATATCTTTATGCAACGCAAAACGAATAGTTACAAGGTAACATGGAATTTACATGTGTTTATGCTGTAGGTCAACTACCTAAGCAAAACAGATGTCATTTTAACTAACAGAAATGAATTACGCTTTCCCGGGTAATTCGTATTATCAGTCAGTGCCCATTGATTATACCTACATTGGCATATACCACGCCAGCATGGCAACTAAACCACACCGCACTGATCGCCGCCTCACACAACTTTAACGAGGCGTATTAACCAGCTCGTTCCGGGTTACTAGTAACTGGTAACAATGGCCGTGGAATCGCTTACAAAATACACACATAAATCGGAGCTTTTAAAAATAAGTGCTTACAGCAGCTGACCGGGGCTGACAGCTGCACCGGACTTAAATATAGCCTTAATGCTGGCCGAGTATTTAGATCTACATAATCAGTACTAGATAGACGGACAGATGGACAGAGTACCTGGAAGATGACATTCCAGCTGCCATGTTCGTCGATCTCCCGAAATTCGGCCTCCACCGCCGCTTCCATGCTCACCCTACCCGTGTGTGACCTCCTCCCTTTAGTAGATTAAAATACAATTCATGCAAAAGTACGTGCTTTCCGCGTGCATGGTGTGCCTGATCGCCAGAGGAGATTTCCTAGTGAGATACTCGTTCACAGTGTCACACAGTCCCAGCGAAACCATATGAACCCTTTAAAATTCGCGTTTTAATTGGGTGTAACGGGAAGATCTGCGTCCTCATTGGTCTGAACAATGGGCTGGGCTTGGCGGTATAACAGTAACGTATCAAAGGGAGATCAGCAGGGCTTTCTGGTAGTAACAGATCAGAAATTAAAATATTTGCATACACGCAACCGAATGCAGCACTGCATATTTGGTGTGAAGCTTTTTAAATGCAGAAGAAGCAAGAACATCTGAAGCCAACAAATCTGCAAATCATGATGTCCAAAAATGTTTACAATTTTTCTGCTTTTAAATTACTCTATATAATTTAAGAATTATGTCACTGCCCATAGAAAAATATTCCAACCCATGTGAGAAATATTAAAATTGGCATAATTTTACGCAATGTTATTTCTATTTAGATACGTTCCACATGAAAAAATACCAAAATACATACAAATTTGTTGGTACCCTTACAGCTCATTGAAACAATGCTTCATTTCTCCTGAAAAGTAGTTCACTTAAAAGTAATTGTCTATTGTATACCTGCATGAATTTAGTATGTGATAGAAAAAAACTATAAAATTGTGAAAATAAATTACTTATTGTTTATTTTACAAAAATATGCTAAAATAGTATGGACAGTTTTGTTAGTACTCCTAAAAAGATTATTTATCCTTGCATTATAGTCATGTTTCAAACTAAGTGTTTAACCTTAATTCGTATCACAGGTGCCTGCAAGTTTTTCATCAGCCATTCAGCCTATTTAAAGGGAAAGAACATGCTAATGTGTTGTTTGGTATCACTGTGTGCACCACACTGAACATGGAGCAGAGAAAGCAAAGGAGAGCGCTGTCTGAGGAGCTCAGAAAGAAGATTATAGATAACCATGTTAAAGGTAAAGGCTATAAGAACATCTCCGAGTAGCTTCATGTTTCTGTGAGCACAGTTGCCAACCACAGCACTCAAAAATAACTGAGAAAAAAAAACACTGGACTATTCTTAAGTGATCCACCATGAGCCCAGGTATTATTCCTATTGAACATCTATGGAAAGATTTGAAAATTGCACTGTGGAGATGCCACCCTTCAAACCTGAGACAGATTAAGCAGTTTGCTCAGGAAGAGTGGGCCAAACTACCTGTTAGCAAATGCAGGCATCTCACTGTGAAGTACAGAGATCGCTTGTTGGCGGTGATTGCTGCAAAAGGTGGTGCCACAAAATATTTAATGGTACCATCTATTTTTGTCTGTGCCATTTTCATTTGTTTTTTTTTTGTGGATGGGTACCAACAAATTTGTCCATGTCTGTATATATCAGCCAGATGCATGGCTTTCATAAAATGGATGGAGAACCTTAAATGATTCAGGGGGTCCGTATGTGAGCCTCTGGAACATTCCAGATACCTTGGAGTGGGGTCCGGTGTCTTGAGACCCGGCCCCAAAGTATCCCAGCCCTCTGTCTCATCTCATTATGTTAGAGACGGTGCATATCACAAAACACACTTCTCTCTCTTGGAACGGGTTGCATGACAATATCACAATCAAAAATTAAGCAGAGCAATCCTTCTTTGCTGACCCAACTAACAAAACCCAGCATTGCCCTAATAATTTTATAGAATATTCCCAAAAGGCACCATTGCATTTTCCTTTGCTCTTTGATTTGGCATTTAATACACATAAAATCTACAGAAATGGTCATAACCTGCAGTCCTCTCCCTATTGATTCAATTCCCATTCTAAAGCCAAAACCAATTACCATTTCTATTCCTGAGTTGTCATTCTGGTCATCAAACAATTATATAATTATTAGACCTCAAATTCTCCCAACCAAATGATACAAATATACATCTGAACTGCGCTTACTGTTATTTGTATACAACTTAGTGTCTATAATTTTTAATCATATAAATATATTCAAAACTGCAATATCAGTTGAAAGTTTGAGTTTCCTTGCGGGAAATTCTATTTTGTGTTTTACATTCTATATAATGTTTCTTGAGAATGAAAGCACAATTTGTTTACAATATATAAAAAATTGTGCATCATAAAAGTGATTGAAAAATAGAAAATAGTCCCCCCATGCACTGGAAACCTCAACATAGCCACAGTATTAGCTTCACAAATATTTGGTTAAGGAATTTCAGGATGAAATAACCAAGAAAGTTGGGAATAGGGTGTAAGTGGGTTGCTGTCTTTGGCTCTTTTGTACAGACTGGGGTCTGGAGACATGGGAACCTACGTCATTATTCTGAGTTATCCTTCACTCTCCATTTTCACAAGATAAATACTGCATAATTCCAAGAGGTGTTTTGGGTTATCTTGCTGCAGTATGAAGGACTGTGCAAGCAGACATAACCCTGTTGAAATGACATGCCTTTGAAGTATGCTATGACATGCTGGTGGAGATCTGCAATGTGATGCTTACCATCTCTGTGTTGTGATAATCATCCCCTGACCAAACAATTCCAGACCACGTCACCATGCCTGACAGTGGGTACCAGAGTTTCAGATCTAATGCATGCATCCTTTGTGTGCTTTACTTATACAGACTAATCAGTAGACTGGTTTCTATTCCTGGTGGTAGACAAGTGTATTTAAAGTTAAGATATTTATGTTTTATGGAGGGAAACTCAAACTTTTCATTACTACTGCATATTTTCATAATGCATCACAAAATATTTTGGTCACATACTTTGGTTGTACCTTAGAAATGAATTATTAGTGTGAGCATTGTTAAAATGGGACACTTTCTGAAAATTTGCTTCCTGCAAAAATGTACAGAATCACCTCCATGCCTTCAAGATTCAAGAGTCAAGACTCTTTATTTGTCACATACACAGTTACACTAGTACAATGTGTAGTGAAATGTGCCCTGATTCGGTCCTGAATCCCAACTTGATACTGTTCTAATGACATTAATGCTCTATGAACACTATTTAGAAAAGAAAATAAAGTATCACTAAACACATATATTAACTGCAACGTTTAACTAACATTAAATAAATAAAACAAATCCTACAATCAAGTCTATAGCCTTCAGATCAGTTTTATTTGCATTTCCATTCCCAACCTGCAGGGGTCCCCCCAAACTACAGGTCACTACAAACAAAGTGTGGGGCCCTGCGACTGACTGGTATTCCATCCAGGGCGGTTCCCTGTGCCCTGCTCCATAGGACAGGTACCCTGCAGAAGATGAGCAGCTGGAAGGTGAATTGATGGATCATGAAAACCTGGTAAAATTGGAATTTAGACATTCAGAACAGTGACACATAAAAAAACAATGAACAAAGAAACCGCCCACCCATCTATCTTCCAGCTGCTTATTCTGCTCCAGATTGTGTGGGGAAAAAGAAATAAAAATGCTTTTTTATTATTTATTTCCTCGTTGTTTTCAGCGTCAGTCCCACAGAACTGCAGTGGCAATATCCTTATTAGTGTAGAAAGCAGGAACCCTGAGAATGTAAAAGGTAACAAACATGGACTTAATACTCTCTGTGTTTTAAGAGGGAGAGAGAAAAAAATGCATGTAATTACTCCCCTTCAGTCTCCTCTCATAATTATTTCTTTCCAAATTAAACAGCCTCCCATTTTTCGCACTAGATAGCAGACTTCCTCTTTAAGAAGACGATTTCTGTGAATCACACACCTTGGATATAATTATGAATGTTCATCTCAACATAATGCTTACAATTACGTTACCTCAAGGAGGAAAATGGTACTTTCAGTTTATTGTATTCATGTCAAGATAAGTGTCTGATGCATGTTCAGTGATAATGACTTTAGAGAATTTTTTTATATTTTTATTTGTAATAAAGAATTAGACTGAGTCTGCATTTGTTGTATTTATCCCCACAAGCATAGTATTTCTTTAGTTATTCAGGCTAGTTTTATAATCTGCTATCTGTAAATTTCTAATATATTCTTCTGAGATGAATCAGCAGGTAAAATGTCTAGGTATTCAGATCATATTTCAGGTAGTCACAGAAATCCTGTACCAATAGATTTGACTCACTGTGGCAAGTGTGAACAACAGATACCGCAGCCCAGCATTCCTTTGGTATTAATATAAAATTCCACTGGGAACATTATGGGATCCTGTGTCATTATCAATAGTGGAAAGAGTACAAGAATAATCAGTAAATACCTTTTTTGGATTTAGATAAACTCCCATTCTGCAAATGTAAATGTGGGCAGCAGTGGCTTGATGGTTAGGGAAGCGCACTTGTAATTGAAAGATTGCTGGTTTGAATCCCTGACCAGCAAGACTCCACTGAGGTACCCTGAGCAAGGTACTGCCCCCAAGAACTGCTCCCCAGGCGCTGAATTAGCTGCCCCCATTATGTCACATATGGGTTAAGTGCAGAGGGCACATTTCACTGTGGTGTGTCAACAATGACCTTTGATCACCAAAATGTTTGTGAGTGCCACCTTTTCTGACTAATACTCAGTCCTGGGGTGGCACAGTGGCTCAACCTCCTTCCTCCAGGGTTGCAGGTCCTGCCTCTGACTCTCTGCCTGCTTCATGGGGGGGTTTCTCCTTGGTCTCCTCCCACAGTCCAGCAACATGCAATTAGATGAATTGGTGTGTATGACTTTCCAGGGTTCCCCCAGCCTTGTGATAATCATTCTCCGCCTCTTCCTAACCCAGAGTCATACCACCGCCTTTATCACATGCAAATGACACAAAATGTTCTGAAAGTAAACATTCCAGAATGGCATCAGGCTCTTTAATAGAATTCAAAGCAAAAATGTCAAGCTATACTTACATTGTAATTGCTTTATTTACATTGTTGAATGCACAACCCTTCCCATATCCTCCTGAGACCCCACCCATTCATTTATGTCCATTGCAGTGGACATTTTGTTTTTGCAAAACAAAAAAAAATATTTTTCACTGATGTAAGGAAACATATTTATTCCTGTTGTACACTAAAGAGGACATGCTGTGAAATTAAAGATAAAATTGAAAAAATCTAAATTGTAATATGTCTTATTTCCTCCAAAGACAAATAACCTAAAATTGAAGGACACTTTTTTCCCTTGGGTCTCAGGAGGATATACAATTTGGACAGATTTAACAAAAGCATACAGAAGTCATCGTGTATTGCTGCACCAGAATCAGAATTTCTAGATATTTATGAAGTATATTTGTTACAAGGCCCCAATCCACCACACATGCATAAAAATAAAGTATAAAAATATATGACTTTTCTCAGCAAGAGTGCCTTGGATGGTTTTATGCTCACTACAAACTATGTAATCAGATCACACGATCAGTAGTTTTAACAAATATTTTTGAGGAGTTTTTCTATTCTGTAAATTTAGAAGCCTAGGGATCTTGGGCCCCTCAACCCCCACCCCCTACCACACACACACACACACACACCTGAGTAAAACATATTTCCATGTCTCATTTCCATGAATATCACTCTGCAGTTATTTGTGTCATTTGTATGTTGTTCACTGACAAAGAAAGGCAAATTTCAAATATACAGAAAACATGCTTTTCATTATACCTCAAATTTAAACAGATACAAAACTAACTGAAAAACAAATACTGTCTATATATTCTTACAACAATTATTGAATTATACAACTCAGTTTTTTGGTAACATCTGCCTGTGAGGGTCAGAAACAATGCTGTTGTTTTTCCTCTGTAGTTTTTCAAACTGTTTCTGGGACACAATCAGGAAGTGGCAATGGAAGCACAAATGGTACCCAAACTGTTCTCCTCTCAGAGAGCTGGAACATGTGAGGAGCATCTTCAGTGATGAAAAACTCACCGCCCCATGATGCATGGATGGACGCTATGTGACCCATGTTCTTACTGCAATCACTGTCTCCAAGTCACATGTTTCAGCCTCACTTGTCCTACCTGCACTGTACTATACATTCTTATTATTGTTAATTCAGTTATTATTACTTATTATTTATTTCTTTTTCACTGGACAACAGAAACGTGTCCGAGATCATTGTCTATAGTAAGAGATGTAAACATTGCATTTTTTAATTATTTGTCTTTATATTAAACTCTCTGGGAAATTAGGGAAATAGTGTGTCTACAGACAAACATTCATTTATAATTTCAACAATGCTGACACTGGAGCATTGACAAGGAGAGAACGAGATAATAGCTTTGCAATTAACGCACAGATTTGTGTGGTTTCTGGTTCTGCTAATCAACCATAACATCATGACAAAAGGCGTATTGGTCCCAGTGATGCAAAAATAATCGAGGCACCTCAGAGAAAGAAACTGCAGCTTTCAAAAGCAGCATGGGAAGAAAGCAGCATTAAGTTGGGGCTGGAATGAGCCTCTGGCTTGTCTTTACTAGAACAGTAAAAGTTAAAGCTTGGCTAGAGGAGAGCTCACAGTGGCAAAACTTTGACTTGGTCTGAAATGACATGATTCACTCCCATCTCAGCTAATGGCATCCCAGAAGTCCTAAAGGTTCTCTCCAGGCTGGTACTGGGGCTCAGTGGAGGTGAAGTAGTCCTCCAAGAAGCTCTGCAGATACTCAAAGGTGGGTCGTTCCTCTGCTTCCCTCCGCCAGCAGGTTAGCACCAGGTCATGCAGGGACTCCGGGCACTCGGCAGGGCATGGCATTCGGTAACCTCGCTCCACCTGGTCCAGCACCTCCCGGTTCACCATCCCTGCAGTCGGAAGGAATCATAAGGAAGAATCCATGGAAAATCTGAAACCTTTAGAAACAAGGTAAACACCATTAACAGCTGATTGTCTGTGAGTCTGTTTTGTTCAGTTCTGTGTTTTACACACATTAGAAAATGCCATGTCCTCTCATTGTTTAGATGACTGGCTCTTTGTGGCTTAATGGGAGCTGATGAATGGGGTATACCTGGGTATGGCACTCTGCCCTTGGTCATCAGCTCAATAAGAAGGATCCCAAAGGACCAGACATCTGACTTGATAGTGAAGCGGCCATAGAGTGCAGCTTCTGGTGCTGTCCATTTGATGGGGAACTTTGCTCCTACAGTATGCCGAGGTGAGGAGCATATCAGCTTGTGGTTAGAGTTTAAGGAGATAATTAGCTGATGTGTCTATTTATTGTTTTTTTTTTTTTACAATGCATAGTGTAAATCTATAAAAGTCCACAAATGGAACAATATGATGCATCATAAGGATGTTTTTTAGATATAACATGAAACAATCAGTATAAATGCTTTTAATCCGTCCCACTGCTACCACCTTGTCTGGCTGTGTACTCGTTGTCCTCGATGAGTCGCGCGAGGCCAAAATCAGCCACCTTGCATTGTATCTTTTCTCCCACCAGGATGTTGGCTGCCCTGAGGTCCCTGTGCACGTAGTTCATCCTCTCCACATAGGCCATTCCAGCAGCAATCTTGGAAGTTCAATGGGAGTCAAAGTCAGAATCAGAATTCACTACTATTAGCCTAGATCACTCAATGCCCCCTGCTGGTCCCTTATGTCCCCTGAATGCTCTTAATCCTGCTCTTTGTCTTTGGACTGAATGGTCCCTTTAGGTTATAAATCAGGTTTGCAAAAAATGAATATTTTGCTAATCAATTAAACATGTGATCAGCTGATCAATAATTGTTTTAATATTACTACAGATCCTTTTGAGAAATGCTTTAATCCAAAGATATTTAGACATCTTTCATTTCACTCTATACAGCAAGGTTTTTATTTCAGAAGTACCTTGCTTGGAAAGATGGGTTCATCCTGCAATTTATGGCATTTGATACAGTCTTACTCTCACCTGCTGCCCATCACATGCATCTGACACACACTGACAGCTAACACAGAAAGTCTACGGCAGCTTGACTACACGTGGCACTGCCCAGACAGGATTACTACTCACCTGTGATGCCATATCCACCAACTGTGGTAGCCTCAGCATCTTCCCTGTGTCTCCTTTAAGGAAATCTAGCAAACTTCCTGTGGGAAAACAGGAAGGCAGCCATCAGGATACTCAAGAGGACAGACAGTAAATATATATTCACCCTCCATCAAGGCTGAAGTCTTTGAACATGAAAGGGAACCACAGGAACAACTCTCTCCAAATGGAAAGGCAACACTAAAATGCCACCAAACCCTCTACATGTAGCACCTTTCCATACATCAAACATCATACATCATGCAAACCAATGAGGAAACTGAATGAAATGTCTCTGATTCCACTGACAAAGCCTACAGAGAGAAGGAGGATATCAGTCTGACATTACCATGCTGTTAAGGGCAATGTCACCCTGGGGAACAAAGTAAGAGATTAACTCGAATTAATGTGACTCCAGTTTCAGATCATCACTGTTAAAAATAAAATCATGTGCTGGCCTTAATCACTGGGGTTTATCAACTACTTAGCTAGAAGGAGTATAGGTCATGGGGGACTGACTGACTCTGGCGATTAGGTGCTTGTAACTGTCTCCAGTAGGTTATGGGTTCTAATCCCATGGCCAGTAGATGACACTTCAGCAAGGCCCTTAACCCAAAAAACTGCTCCAGGGGTGCTGTATAAATAGTCATGTGCTCTCACCCCAAGCTTTGCTCTTGCCTGCATATGTCTGTGTGTCTCATCCGAGAGCAAGATGTGATTCGCAAAGACTTAAGATTTCTTATGTGCTTGGACAATGGCAAATGAAGTATCGTCTTTGCTTTGGGCACCGACCTTTGGCCATGTACTCCGTGACGATGTAGATAGGCTCCTCAGACACCACAGCGTAAAGCTGCACCAATTTCTCATGCCGGAGCTTCTTCATGATCTGAGCCTCTTGGAGAAAAGCTTCCGGGGACATGGTTCCTGGTTTTAGAGTCTTTATGGCCACGCGTGTTGTGCCATTCCAAGTTCCTGCAGCATCACAAGACAAGATCCCCTAAAGTATTACAAAACCACTTTCAGGGAATTTATTTAACGTTTCTTTACTGTGACCAGATGATCTAAAAAAAAATTGAAAAACTATTTTGCCCAAGGTAAAGTTTGTTTTTGCTCAGTTATGAGTGAAATTAGATGATTTTTTAAAAATTTGGTAAAAGGAAATGTCACAGTTTTTCAGTTTATCAGAATACTTATCAGGCAGACAAAAAAAGGACTATTTAATACGTTACCAAGATGTTGTTACTCATAAGAAAGCAATTTATGCATGCTAATAAGACATTAAATAAACAATTCAGTGATTAGAATTATTCAATAACTCCTTAAAAAGTCATTACAAACAAGAACTTAAACCATGATTCATCTTCTACACATGCTTATAAATGAGAGCGTTGTGGTCAAATCCCAATATTGAAAAATACAGGTACTTTCCGATATTTCCTCCTGCAGTACAAAGACACGCAGTTAGACAAACGGAAAAATCTCTAACTTTCCCAATGAGCATGACCCTGTGTGTGTGTGTGTGTGTGTGTGTGTGTGTGTGTATTTATGTGCCCTGCAACCATCTGGCTTCCTGTCCAAGGTGCTTTCCTGGTCCTACGCTGCCTAAATACTAAAAAGCTGTCAATAGACATCATGCATCTTACAGTAATGTGCCTTATGCTCACAGCATGGCTGAGTTCATGTGATTCACAGAGGAAGAATTCAATTCATTTGGTTTCCTACTGTGCAGCATTTCGCAGCTCATTAAGTCAACATGTAACTAGTTTAATTAGTTTGGCGCAAGAAGAAACGTTGTGCTTTCAAAACAAGTAAAATAAACAAGAAAAGGTCATTCTTTGCATAATCAGGTTTACGTCTGTTACTTTCAGAATGTCCCTGCACAGATGTGTTTTTTCACCTTCTTCAATGTGCAATTTACAAAAATTACTAAAATTTTAAACTAAGTTTTCTTTAATTTTCATTGAGACTGTATATAGTACTTGCTATATGTTTGGGTCAATTAACGGTTATGCCAGTCATACATTATGCTATACTATCTCAAATTAACAATGTTATTACATCATAAATTAGTATCATAGTACACTGCAATAAAATAAAAATGTAAAAAGACTGGGAAAAGAAATGATCAGGAAATGTGTAGCATACCCATCCAGACCTCCCCAAAGCAGCCCTGGCCCAGCTTCACGTCCAGCCGCAGGGAGTTACGCGGTATTTCCCAGGCATCCCGGGACAGGCCCTGGGTTTGAGGCTTCAGGACTGGGCACACGTCTGTCAGGCAATAGCAGAGGCCGTCTGCATTTTCTGGGAAAAAGTTAAGGATGAAACTTAGTGAGCAATTTACTTACCATGGTTTATGCTTGTGACTGGTCAGGCGTCACACATTAAAAACCCTGAGGTCTGCAACTACTGGAAAGAGATTTTGTGAAGAAAGTTGATTGATCTAGGGCACAGGTGTCAGACTCCAGTCCTGGGGGGCCGGTGCCCTGCACATTTTTGGATTTTCCTTCGTTTAACACACCTGATTCAACTCCTTGTGCTAATTACCACACAGCTGTTGAGCTGAATCACCCCCTGTTACTGATAGCTAGCAAGCTGTATAAAAAAATTTAAAAACAACATTGCCCATGATTCTTAGAAGAAGAAAAAAAAAAAGAATATTGTTGAACTTTCTGTAAAAGAATTTTGGGAGCACCATAATCCCATTTCAGCCAGCAGTGCTGATGTGGCATGAACCCAACCGGGGGGGGGCGGTCGGCCTGGAGGTTCTCACTCACTGCGGTAGTGGCTGATCAGCTGCTGCAGAGTCTGGAACTGCGCTCGTGACGTGATGTAGAAGCCGCCACTGTCCAGCTTGCGGCTCTTATAGTGTTTGACATTGAAGCCCTTAGTGATGTCATTGTCCAGAACAGATAGGCAGTAAGCACCTAAAAAAGGTTAACAAGATGGATCATTAGCATAAAAGATAAATGTTTATTTCTTACAATAAGTTTACAATATCAATATATGACTAAATTATATTGTCATCAAAATTGGCTTTTAAATTTACTAACAAAATTAATAGAAAAACATAAATATCATCACACATAAATCCTGTTTTTATAACTACTTTCCAGTCACGCCTGGAACATGCCTACATAACCTCAGATGTGCAATATTTCTTAAACAGTGTTGGTTTACAGTGCTGCTTTACAGTGCTGGTTTACAGTGTGTTCAACATTGTTTTACTGTAGCATTATGGTGCAATATTCTCAAATGTGCAATATTTTAAAATGTATATATGTGTTTTACTTTTTTTTTTAACAGTGTCTTTACAGTGTTTTACAGCATGCACCTTAATAATGCATATTTCACTACATTTTGCAGTGTTTTACAGCAAGCACCTTAATAATGTGTATTTCACTGCACTTTACATTGTTTCACTATTACCTACTTTTCAACCTCAAAATGTTTGAAAGTGGGTATTCTATGACGTTTTACAATGTCTTCTTACTGCTTATTTTGTGTCCTTTTTACCCGTCCTGGCTTTTAATTATTTCCCTTCTTCACTGCTGACTGTAAGAGCTTCGCACAAAATTTCTACATACCCATACCGTCTGTGTGTGTACAAATGCCAAATAAATCTCTCTTCAATCTTGAATCAAATCAATGAACAAATAAGCAAAAGTGACTACAAATATTTACCAAACTTGACCTAGTTGAATAGGCATTGCCCTTAATATATTGTTGATTCATAAGTGGTTTTATGACTATGATTTTGTAATGAACTACTCAGGAAACTTCATCACTGAAACAAGCACCTCCAGCATCTTTGTGTTCCACATACCATCTGCAATGCGCTTTAAGTGCCCCATAAACAACACACGCATCATAAAACACTGAAATTAAGTATTGCAACATGCAGGTCATTTCTGAAATGTGACAATACTCACTCCTGACTTTCAGAATGTAAACACTGTGCTTTGACACTAAAGACACCCACAAAATGACAATTAGGTCATGCTTGTGTTACACACTTACAACCGGAATGGGACAGGCTGGATAACCAACACTACTGGCTGAGTCACTGATACATCCAATAACAGAAGCAAGACTGTTGGGGTTCATCATTATTTGATTAAATTGAATATTCATGCATAAACCTCCAGCCCAATACAACAGGATTGGGTATGCTAATACGAAAATAACATGAAAAGTAATTCATGGAATCTTTTATTTTTAGTCCTTTAAAAACAGAAAAAACATCAGTCTTCAAAATCCAATATACACACATACATCCTTATCAATATTTTATAAATAGCTTATTCAGAAGAGGCAGAGTAGCATCTTAGGTCTTAAACCCAAGCACAGGCCCTTAACAACTCAAGTTAAATTTCCAGTAAAAGGTCTTATGTTCTAACTATAATTGGGCTTAGTCAGTCAGTAGGACACTCACCCTTGGTGGTCTCACTTTCTCTCACCAGGAATGTTCCTCTACTTTCAGAGCTCAACAGGAGCCTCTCCGAGTCACGGCGAGTAATGCTTCCAAAAAACCACCTGAGGCGAAAGGGCTGATAAATACACTGGCGCTTACGACCACGCGGCTGCAGTCAGAGGAGATACATTAAACGGGAAGAGAGCAGTGATTAACCGCCATGTCTGACCAACAACAAATGAGCGAACTTTAGATCTACGGCTTATTCAGTGTCACTCTTATACAGCAATTACTGATTCGTAATTAGAAGCCAGAGACAAGATAACGTCAACTAATCAAGCTACGATGGATTTAATAAAGTGGGCCTAGAGAAGATTAAACATGGGTGTGTGTTTTAATAGTATCTGGCAAATGATGCTAATTTGACTCAGATTCTTTCAGGGTGAGGAGGATTAAAGAATTACTCTTCAGCCTGGATGGAGTCCAAAGGGGCTATGTAGTTGCTGGGAATGTAGCCGCTCCCCCCGGTGGTCAGTGAGCGTGCGAGCCACCAATCCCCCTCCCTGCAGATAAAGAGAAAAATAACAGCGTAAAGGAATAAATTACACACGGATTGACACATCCAGCCGCCTCCCACAATGAGCTGTCATGCCACGCAAGGAGTTCCATTAAGCTTTTAACCTGATGACTACCTCTGCTGATCCCAGAGGGCAGTGAGCATTATTTAGAAAGACAGACAAATGGGATTTCTCAGGAATTTCCCCCCTCCCCCCCCACCCATGTTGAGCAAACACACATACCAGTGAACAGCGGTATCTGGAACATCATGATACGTACTTGCTTGGGTCAGTTTTAATGGGATATGATGCTTCTTCATGGAGCAAAATAGATGCAGCTTTTTTAAATTGGTAACTTGGAAAGGACTTCTAGCAGGAGGCACTGATGCAACCAGCCAGAAGAAAACTACCCAAATGGACAAAAATCACTTTCATTTTTTTTTTTCCAAATATCTTACAAACCCAAAGGAAAATATATAAAACGCACCTTTAAGAGAAAACCCACTGAAGTCACCAGAAAATGTCAATGATTTGATTTGTACTCCACATATATAGAGGATTTATTTATATATTGTATACATTTTGCTTTGTGCGTATTTTACCATTTTCAGTGTTTTCCTGATGGTGTTCAGCCAATTAATGTTACAAATATTTAGACAACATTCCAATATTAAGAGTCCCTTTTCCAGGGTAATCTGAGAAGACGGATATATGCTGAATTTATACAAAACTACAAAATGCCTGCTTTAAGCAGCAAACCAAGAAATATTACACTCAATTTTAATTATTTTTATTATTATTTTTAGTTAAGCAATTTTTTATAGTGTCCTACTTCTGTAAATATGAGGAACAATATATGAATTCAAAAATTTTCAGGGGAATTACCAGAAATTTGTTCTCTATATAATACTGTCCATATATGACTGAAAATAAACCAAAAAACCCCACAGTCAGAGCCATGGCAATCTCGAACCCTGGTGCCTGAGGAGTGAGGCAACAATGCTAACCACCCTGTGACTAACTATAATAGAAAAATATTACATCAATAAAACCTGTGCTTCATAGGCCTGTGACAATTCTGGACTTTAACCCAACAGAAGCCAAACCTTTAATAGTAAACTTCATTATGCGGATCTATTGTGTCTTTTACTAATAGCAGTCCATAGTTACAGATTAAAAGGTATTAAATTAGAATCAGAGTGTGTGAAAGTTAGCAGAGAGACAGACGGAAACTGATGAACATGGTCTGTGACAGTATCTTAGTCCTCTGATGCTACTCTTGTTGCAGTTTGTGTGTGACGTACAAAATAACAACAAACAAACAAACATGCATTTGTGGTGCATTGGGGAATTTAGCCAGAATCTATATCTTCTTACGTGTTATTGAGGATCTGCAGTCTCTCGCCTTTCTTGAAAGTCAGATCTGAAGCTGTGCGCGATTCATAGTCATACAACGCTACAAAAGTAGTGACTGCTCCTATAGGGCAATAGAGGCAGAGATTCAATATTGCGGAACACATCAAATCATACCAACAGTGTAAACATACAAATATGACAAATGATAGAACATCATTTATTTTCTGAGTATATTAATAATGAGAATTTATTTAGTACAGTATGTGCATTGCAGTCTTAACAAACCAACAACACACACAGCTTTGATACTTGCCAGGCACATACTAACTGTACACTCCGTAGTTTATATTACTACCAAAACACCTGAAAGTTCACCAAAGCTCACTGGTATAACTGTATAACCATCCAATAATTAGTACCTGTAGCCAGGGCCGGCCCTGGGTGTTCTGGCACTGTAGTCAAGTATCTGCTAATCACCCCCCCCCCCAACCAAAGCAGCAAAAAACAAATTTTTGTTTATTTTATATTAAAACCATTTCACAAACATGAGGTATCTGGCTGTTAAGTAGTTAGCTCACATTTTTTTCACAAAATAGTATTGAAATATTAAAACTAGTGTAAGTAACTGTAATGTCACGGAATGCAAACACGGGTATTTCTTCAGATTTTTTCCACTTGCTCTTTTTCGCCCCATAATCAAATGGCACTTTAGGCAATCGCCTATGTCACCTGCAGGGCAGGCCGGTCCTGCCTGTTATTGCCCTTTTCCTGAATCACCCCACCAGTCCATGACTGAGAAATCACCCTGAGGTCATACCTGCAAGGTGGCCGCTTTGGGTCCCGGAGCTGGGGATGCCACTGGGATTGACGCCCCCGAACAAAGGCAGCTCTGTATTGGGGGGCTGCTCGCCCCGGCCGCTGTCCCCGGTGAGGGCACTCTTGCTGGGCATTTGGCTTGGATAATGGAGGCTGCCCCCAGGGCCTGTAATGCCGTCCAGGCTCCGAGGCCTCTGTCCTGCTTCCTTACACTTGCTTTTGTTGCCGCCCATCGCCAAGCCTCCTAATTAGCCAGATGAATGGCTCCTGCTGGACGAGTTTGACACTTGATTTTATGTTGTTGCAGAATCTTAATAAAATGACCATCTGCATTCACCAATGAAAGTTTCTCACGAGACAACATATTTGTTAAATATACAACAATAGAAGCACATATAACTCAAGTTATGTGTATTGATATCCATCCATCTTATGGATCAAATGCTTATCCAGTGTAGGGCTGAAATGAACCAGGCATGGAAACAGCCTGGAGGGGCCAACAGCCCAACGCAGAGCATGTACATACACACACACACACACACACACACACACACACATGTAGGGTAAACATATCCTAATGGGGACCGCTCATTCATTTCAATGGGAAAAATGCTAACGCTAACTATGACAACCTTAACTCCTACCCTGCCCTAACCATAACCATAAGTAACCAAACAAAATACAAGAGATTTTGCATTTCTAGTTTTTTCATTGTAGTCACGGATTTTTATAAAATAGAGTCCCCAAAAGGTAAAAAAAAAAAAAAAACGGGTATTCATCACGTTGTGGGGACATTTGGTCTCCACAAGGTAAGATATACCTGGACCACACACACACACATACACACACACAATCACACACTGGGCTCTAACTGCACTACCCACTGAGCCACCAGTCAACCATCTTATGAGATGATAACACTACATATATCATTTTAATTACGTTATGTAACAGAGTTCTACTTAGCTGAAATGAATAAGTAATACAGGCTGTAAGCAGACACCAAAACAATCATAAGGATTTTGAAAAAATATTCTGCATTAATACATTTCCGCCGAAATCCAGAACCTTGCTGCTGTCTTTGTCAAAGCAAATTTATGGGCAAAACTTAAAAAACTAGCTATGAGGGTATGAATAATTAATGCAGACAGTGTTACTTTGATTGCTGAGTCATCTAAATTGTAAGAAAAATAATTGACTAAAATAGAGACCTCCTCCAATGTACAGAGAAGAAACTAATTCTGCCAAAAAGCAGTTTTATTTACCCACAGCACTGCTCATTATACCTGGTTCCAGAGCTTCCAAAAGGACCCTGGTGATGTAGCAAATTTCTAGCTAGAGAAAGGGCCTTAAGTACATTGGAAAGTGTTTCCAATCTACCTCCATGTTTATGCTCTCATTACTCCACTTACTCTACACCAGAAAATGGCAGTAACACTTTACTTAAAGCAGTCATGTATAATGCATTATAGACACCACTATAATGCAGCCATAAAGTATTATTATCACAGCTATAACAGTTTATAAAAAGGCATAACACATTATGGTATACTATATTCATTATGCATTATGAATGCTCTATGAAGCTGCTATCTATAATATACTATAAATAACTTTACAATGCAGTATAAAGCATCCTTAATGCTTATACTGGCCATTATAATGCATTATGAAGGTATCAGTACTGCATTATAGATGAGAACTTCATAGAACATTCACAATGCATAATAAACATGGCTATAATGTGTTGTGCCTTTTTATAATATTATGTATAATACTTTATGAATGCATGATAATGCATTATGAAGGTATCTATAATCTATAATGCATTATGATGACTATTTTAAGTAGTGTTGCTGAAAATGGCTTCTTCCTACCACAAACAGTTCAGTAAGCTGGCAGCAGTTATTTTCCATTTAACCGTTTAATGTTATCTCCATTATTCAGTCGTAGAAGATTTGTTTTTAGCTAGACATGCATGAAGCAATTCAGGTAAACATTTTGCTCCTGTAATTACCAAACCACTAGTCAGAGGCAGTGGAATTATGTTTCTGCTGAACAAGCTCAGACACATCGTATACATATCTAAGCTGCTGTCCTTGAGAAGCACTCTAATGTTCCTGGCTGGGTTTGCCCCACCATTCATACCTTCAGAAGTTGTGATTACTGCTATGTTTTGCTATTCAAAGTGAGAGAATAGAGCAGATGACACCCATCCATCCATTTCACACACACACACACTGATTGTCAAATAATTAACACATTGACACAAATCACACAAGACCTTTCAGATCCGTCTAATTTTACTATGCAAATTATTATATGTAAAACATTATTGAGTCATGGGAAAAAGTATATCTTCCTTCAATTATATGTTTTTTATTTATCAGGGCATCACCAACTTTTATAAACAAACAAACCAAACCATCAGTGACAAAAAATAAATAAATGATTTAAATATTTTGTGATTTTTTCCAAAAGGAAAGCCTCAGTTGTGGGGTGACAAATAAGTAAACCTTATAATTCAGTAACGTGGAACCACCTTTAGCAACTACAGCTATCTGTAGGAGTTTATCAGTCTCTCACATCATTTAGGCTCAGTATTCTTTACAACATGGTTTCACTTCATTGATGTTTGAAGGCATTCATTCACGCACAGCTGTCTTAAGACCTTGCCACATCATCTCAGTGGTGTTGGGGTCTGGACTTTTGACTTGGCCATACCGACAGCTTGATAGTTTTCTTCTTTAGACATACAGAGAATGATTTGCGAGTGTAATCATTGTCCTATTGTATAAGACACCAACTACAGCCCAGCTTAAGCTGTATGACAGATGGCCACACATTTGTCTCAAGAATATTTTGGTGTGAATTGGAATTCGTGGTCATCTCAATAACTGCAGGTTTCCCAGGTTCCATGGTTACAAATCAACCCTAAATCATCACCAATCCACCATTATGCTACTGTCTGTTTGAGGTGACACACTATGTTTGGTGCATGATGACCAAACATCACCTTGGTCACATGGCTCCAAAGGATCCAGAACTTTTCTGGCTTATTCAGATGTATTTTGGAAACCTAAATTATGCTGCTATATTGTTTTTAGAGTGGAGGGGCCCGCCCACATTTCATTCCATTCATTGAAAACCAAAGTTATTCTTTCTAATTGTTCTGTCATAAACATGAACATCTAACATGCTCACTGAGGCCTGTAGCTCATGCGATGCAGCTCTTGGGTTTTCCTTGATATCTCTGAGCATTAAATGGTCTGACCTTGAGCTGAATTTAATGGGATTCCCACTTCAAGGCAACGGTCTTGAAGGCTCTCCCTTTGTAAACATCTTTCTCTCCGCAGAATGGTGAATTTCAAATTGTTTGCAAATGGCTTTATAACCCTTCCCAGATTGATGAGCAGCAACAACTGCTTCTCTGAGGTCATGCCTGATGTCTGTTCTTCTTGGCGTGACGTAAACACAACCTCAAGGGCTCCAGGACATCAAACTGCCACAAGGTGTGGCTTTATTGAGACAGTCACACTTGCTGCTGATTTACC
Source organism: Paramormyrops kingsleyae (assembly GCF_048594095.1). Lineage (NCBI taxonomy): Eukaryota > Metazoa > Chordata > Actinopteri > Osteoglossiformes > Mormyridae > Paramormyrops > Paramormyrops kingsleyae. The sequence continues at coordinate 32,100,875 of NC_132804.1, forward strand.
TGTGCATTTCATTAGTAACACCTGGCTGCTAAATACTCTCCTATTTGTGGTAGAAGCAGGAATGGTGTACTCATTCCCACACGCTTCCTAAATGTTGGCTTACTTTTTAGAAAAAATCATGAGATATTGAAATCTGTTGTGTTTTTCTGTAGATTTTAGAGTTTAGATTTGTTCATTTATAGAGGAAGCTGGATAGAACCACACAATTGTTATTTAGACCTGGATAATTAAAAAATATGGAAGTGAACGAGGGTGTACTTTCTTTTTCCCATAACTGTAAATACAGTTGATTCCTCATAACGGCACATGAGATAACGTCATGCTCTGCTTTATTGGACAGTGTGCAGCTGGTCCCTTTTCAAATGAATTATTTTCTATGGAACACGCTTCAGTTAAGCACACTTCTTATATCTGCACAATCCAGATAAACGTAACATGTCACATGATCACAATCTCAACAGTACAATATGAAACATTTCAGATAACGACAAAGGCTTTTATTTTTGATAAAATGCACTTTTACTCACATGCTGGCCTCAAAAGCAAACCTAAAAAATGACTAACAAAAATAACCCATAAGCTACTTATTAGTGCTGTAATGGTACAATTATTCATTGTGCGCCGTTCAGGTACATCGTTTTTGGTTTGGTACGCACAGTGAAATCAATGAATACTTTGCATGGGACAAGCAGAACCTAAATTCACAAGCAGATGTTCAATATGGAAAACATTATGGAAATTATGGCTTTCAGCTGGTTATGACTAATGCTGGTTACTGTCAGTCCTATTTAGCAGTTTGGGATCATTTTGGCTTCCCAATAAATTACACCAGAAAGAGAGAGTAGTTGATAAGACCAAGACTACCTGTAGGCTCTGTTATACTGAACTCAGATATGTTTCTGGAAACACATCCAACATAAGACAAAGGCAGAATCCTTTGACTTCCGCATACAAAGACCAAATGCATCACAATGAGGCTGTCCCATTTCAAAGGGTCCTTCGAATACGGGATGTTTCTCAATACCAACAACACAAAAATCATCCTTTTGTTCTTGCTAACTTGCCTCCCAAGAATGAATCTGGAATCAGTGAAATATGAGGTCACTTTGGCGAGGATGCTAACGATGTATCCTTGATATTTGGGTCGGGGCAAGAACGACATTGCGGACTAGGAATACATCCTTCTTTTGCCAACAGGTAGATCCTTCTTTTGCAGCCCAACATATCCCAAGATTCATTGTGTGGACCTTCGGGGGACGCAGCCTACAAGGGCTACACAGGCTGCGTCCTTCAAAGGATGCAGCCGCTCAACTCAGAAACAGCCGATGTCATCTGAATGCACATACAAACGGAGCCAGGAGGAAACAGCTCCTGCAAGTTAGCTTTCCCACAACATTTAAGGCACTTTTGTCAGAAAATTAATACTGACTACAGCCATAGGGGTGTTTATCGCCACAGATAAAATTTCAAAATTTCAGCACCATAATTGTGCCGAACCATGAACCCAAAACAAGTTTGTACCAAATCGAGAACGTTGTGTATTGTTATACCCCTGCTACATAGGTAGCATATTTGTCTTTATTTCAAGAGGCCTGGTGCAATGTCATATACAGCAGTAAAGTACAGTCCAGACACAACAAAACAATATGAGTAGAAAAATCTAAAAGGTGTAGTGGTTAGCACTGTGGTACACCAACCATCACAGGGCACACTCACACACCAACCACCACAGGGCACACTCACACACCAACCACCAGAGGGCACACTCACACACCAACCACCACAGGGCACACTCACACACCAACCACCACAGGGCACACTCACACACCAACCACCACAGGGCACACTCACACACCAACCACCACAGGGCACACTCACACACCAACCATCACAGGGCACACTCACACACCAACCACCACAGGTCACACTCACACACCAACCACCAGAGGGCACACTCACACACCAACCATCACAGGGCACACTCACACACCAACCATCACAGGGCACACTCACACACCAACCACCACAGGGCACACTCACACACCAACCACCACAGGGCACACTCACACACCAACCACCAGAGGGCACACTCACACACCAACCATCACAGGGCACACTCACACACCAACCACCAGAGGGCACACTCACACACCAACCACCACAGGTCACACTCACACACCAACCACCACAGGTCACACTCACACACCAACCACCAGAGGGCACACTCACACACCAACCATCACAGGGCACACTCACACACCAACCACCAGAGGGCACACTCACACACCAACCACCAGAGGGCACACTCACACACCAACCAGCACAGGGCACACTCACACACCAACCACCACAGGGCACACTCACACACCAACCAGCACAGGTCACACTCACACACCAACCACCACAGGGCACACTCACACACCAACCACCACAGGGCACACTCACACACCAACCACCACAGGGCACACTCACACACCAACCACCACAGGGCACACTCACACACCAACCACCACAGGGCACACTCACACACCAACCACCACAGGGCACACTCACACACCAACCATCACAGGGCACACTCACACACCAACCACCACAGGTCACACTCACACACCAACCACCACAGGTCACACTCACACACCAACCACCACAGGTCACACTCACACACCAACCACCAGAGGGCACACTCACACACCAACCATCACAGGGCACATTTACTGTACAGTATGTCTTAAGTTATCGCTTTGCAGAAACAAGTAAGTCTCATTTTTTATGGAAGCAGATTAATGGAGTATCCAGTAAGCCATAGAAGTATTGGTAGGATTGTGCTGTTAAAAATAAAGAAAACGTCATTCACCATAACTGCCAAAGGTTGAGGCTGTTAGACGTTATTGTATGCTACTGCACTTAAACAATCTCTTTAATTTCAATTTTGATTTAATTTATTCAAGATATTTTTTACAGTGTTTGAGGTTATCCATTGTCACATGATAAAGGCCAGGGTATGACATGCATGCTGTGAACTGTTAGTTCAGATTCAGTAAAGCCACATGATGAAGCTTGCCTGCGGTTAGCTATACTGTACTTTAAAATGCATGCCAGCCCAGACTGCTAATTTTCCAGGAGGAGCGAACACACAAACATCTCTGCTGATAGTGTTTGCTTAACGTGTACTTTCTCAATTCACTCAGCTTCAATGTAAAACAAACACATTTGGTAAAGACAGATAACAGACGTGTAAAGGTTATATTTCAAAATAAATCACCTTCATAAAATATGGAGATTGGTTGGTTTTCAAACAATGAAATAAATAATACTTTTGTTTTAATGACACTTGATTTAAAAGTTTTTTTTTATTTTTTTGATTTGTTTTGATTTGTTTAACAAAGCATTAGCACATTTAAACAACGGTCAACAGCCATACAGCATATTGTTCCCAGATTTCATTTGAGCCAAGTAGGAGCTCTGCTTTCCAGAATTTATATAAAATCATACATGATGTGTTGTAGGACTGTGTGAACAGTTCATTAAAATGGCCTGTTGAAGCCCTGATTCCATGGTACCACTTTACAATAAGGTTCCGTTTCGCCACTTATAAATGGAAGTAACTCATTAACAAAAAGAATACTGTGTTATAACTTTTTTATAATTGACTACGATTTATAAAACATTACAGCTTAATAAATAACCTAATTATAAACCATACATAAACCTTTTGTAAAGGTAGTCTTATTGTAAAGTGGTAAATCCAATATTACTACTTGCAATGGCAAAGACTTCTTAAACTAGGATCTGACCTCATGGTTTATGTTTATTGACCTCCCTAAAGACACAGCACTGACATGTCATGTAAACTTGCAAACAAAGTCATGTAGCAAAGGCCATAACTGTGGAGAAATTAAATGGAATCGGATCCTACATTCTTCACTTGTACCTTTAATTATTAACTGATAGCAACATGGATTAAACCCACTTACTATGTCATGGCGCATGCAAGCTTTCAATTAACTGCATTCAATATTCAAATGGCTACAGGTATCCAGGTTTTATGTTTACAGTTCCAGCAGCTTTTTGTTTGGTATACTTCATGGTTCATGGTTTAATGCTAAAGTGATATTTAGGGTAAAGGAATCTGAATCATCACTTCTAATTTCTAAAAGAAAGGTACTTGATAGTCTATTAAGTCCGAAACATCCATCCATCTGTCCATCTTCCAATCGCTTATCCTAGCCAGTGTTATAAGGTGCTTGAAGCCTTATAGAACAGCATCACATCTTGTTTTTTAAATCCATGCTTTACAGACCATGAAGTGTTTTTTTGTGCATGTGCACCTGGACCATGTGAATGGGCAGAAGAAAAGACAAACTGAAGGAGTGACACATTTAACCTGTGATGGAATAGTGATACATACAGGGGACAGTAAGTTTGGGTTCAGAGTGCGGAGTCAGCCAGCATGCAGTGCCCCTGGAGCTGGGGGTTAAGGGCCTTACTCAAGGGCTCATAGACATACGACTATTGTGCTGAGGCCAGGCCATAAACCAGCAACCTTCTGATCACAGAAACAGAGGCCTAGCACACCGAGCCACACATCACTTCTTCTGCCCATCATGCAGCTGTCCATAACCCTACTTCTGTTGGCTTTTTCAACACCGGGGACTTCTCTCACACCAATGCCCGCCTCGCCAACATCGCTGGAACAATATGACTGTCCACCATATAAAGCTGGACCGATCAGTGCGTTGATATTTCCAACTGTGTCTCAATTTACAAGATCTTAGACACCACTGCCATTACTTCAGCTAATAGACCTGTAGTGTCATCAAGATTTGCCAAGAAGCAACATGCCCTTCCAGAAAATTACATTTCTGGGCTTTTCTGCAGTCCTGCAGGCTATGATTTCCTACCTCACACAGCTGCTGGTCCAGCTTATAATCATCTCCTGAATTTACTGTTATGGCTTCCAGTGAGCTGGACCCTCTGCATGCGTCATCAGGCCACCACGACTTGCCGTCATACATCTTTAACCTCCAGGAAAAGCCGATGAGTTTCATCGCTCTTGGCTTCCTGTCACTGGCTGTGAGCCCATTTGAAGCTCAAAGCCTAGCATGAAGGGTGAAGGGAACAGCTCTGTTGTATATATTATACCACATCCCATAAATAGTGCTATTTTCAGTATTGTGCGGATGTCTGACTCTGCTATAAATCTGTGCACAAAATTTTCTCCATGCAAACCTAATTCTCTACGATTCTTGATTACCTCATTTAACTGTATTCAATTACTGTGCATGCACTCATTTGGTTACAAGCATCTACTTAATGTATTAATAAAGATTCATACTGGGGGAAGCAAAGAATGGACCGTTTCAGGTGAAACATTTGCCAGTTAAAAATGCTACCTGGCAGTGGTAAATCAGTAGTGCAGTGCTATTCCCTGAGCTGGAATGCAGATGGTAAATGTTCAGGCAAGTTACAACATCCACGCCCATGGCTAGGAATGTGCCGTGAGCATGTACTGTAGCAGTGCAAGCAAGCTGTGTGCTTTCCATGGGTGCTGCATTGCATTCTGGTACTTTCTATACCTACTGGCCCTGTCATAACAATGTGGAGGAACCCAAAGATTGAAGTAACGTGTTTAAAACGAAGAGCAACAGGCCCATATTCAAGTATGCAAGAAGTCTGGGAAATTGTTCCTTCTGTTTACTCTTTAGTTATTGTTTTTGTTTAATACTTACGTTAGATAAATAAGGGTGGCAGAAGAAGAGATATTCTACAATAATATTTCAACATAACGTAGTCAATTATGACACTGAAAGGGTCTAAACTGCACAGCAAATCAGAAGGTGGAACAATCCAACATTTAACAGTACTTGTTTATGTCACACAAACGCTACCAAAAAAAAAAAAAATACTGAAATATTAATATTTGCTTTATATCATAGAGTTATTGTTTGAATCTACAAGGTGCTACACTGGTATTTATTGAACCTGAAACTTCAAAATCAAAATTTATTGCAACACACTGTATAATGACTAAAGCACAGCAGAATCAACTGGATATCAGGTGCGCTTCCGGTACTCTGTCATTTTTCACAAATAAAAAGTATTATATCTCCAAATTCCCCCTTTTTTTAATTGAGCAGGACAAACTTCCTCATTATGTAGAAAGGGGATTATAAATAATTAAAAGAGGAAACTAAAAAGCCAGATGTTGAAATATTGAGCCCACGTCCATTGACAGAAATTCTCTGCCACCTGGCAAAATATCACTTTGGGCCTCCTCAGTAGATTTTGTGGTTGGGGGCCGGAAACGCCTCCCATTTGACAAAAATATAAAGACACATTTATGGCATCAGATCTCACCTACAAATTTGCTTTTTTATTTTACACTGTAACACAGTAGTAGTAGCATAACAGAAAAACCCAATAAACCGCCTACTGTTTTTAATCGTACATGAGACTGGCATGATTAACAATTAACTGCTTATCAGGATGTTAATAAGGGAACGATTTGACAATGAGAATAAATCCAATCTGTGGACTTGATCTTTAAAACTCCAAAACATACGTAAAATTTTTTGGACAGATGCGTTGCTAATATTTATTAGATAATCTGAATTATATCCATATTTCTAAGGCATTATATGGACACATAAAATAAAACAATAAATTATCATTTCAACATACCACATTCCATTAATCCATAATTTTGAAATAATATTACAAAAACATTTATAGCATTCATTTACACTATTTATGTCTGCTCAGTGTATACTTCTGGTCAATAAAAACAGGGGCGATTACAAAAGGTCTCCACTGGACACTCTGCTCCGATATGCATGCACTTCTACAAAATCTACAGGAAGGTATATACTGTCAGCAGATACACACGTAGAGACGTCTGCTACGTGTGCTATACTCTAAAGGAAATAATCTTGTAATCAATTTTTTTTTGGTTAATTTGGATAAGAAAAACTTTTAGCTGTTGTAATTAATGCTGGTAGATTTCTCTGATTTCTTCATGTGAGCAAACTAGGTGCCATTGACTTTATTTGTCACTCACGCCCCCGTCCAGGACTCTACTGTCACATGCAGATATGCTTCAGACATCATGTGGTGCAGTGAAAGGGAAGTGATGTGTAAGAAGGTACTGGTTGTATCGCAATAATAATGAAAACACTGTCAAAACAAATGACATCAACAGGAATCAGAGTTCAATAGCACTCGTGGCTCTCAATGGAATTTTCTGACTAATGAACTCAACAGCATAAAAGCAGTGTAATGAAAACTGCCCCCACTGGCATCTTGTACATGCTGTACCCCAGTCTTCTGCACTGTGTTGCTTGGGATAGACTCCAGGTTTCCTGTGACCCTGACCAGGATAATCAGATAGAAGATGATTGGATGAATGGATGGATGGATGGGTGGATGGATGGATGAAAAATTGTCCCCACTAGCTGATTTATAGTCTACAGATAAAATTTTCTGTGCCACATATTGCATATTGTGATGCTATCCTAACAACTGCTCAGACACAAAAGTATCACTAATCATTAATATGTTAGAAAAATAAAAAGAGGATATATATATATATATATGAGTGTATATATATATATACACTCTTGTTCAATACATGCTGTGCAGTTAACCATCGAATCATTGTTCTTTTTCCAGAACTAAGATAACTTACAGGAACAAAAATGTTCTGCTACATATGGCCCCCATGCTGTATAATTTTGTTTAAGTATAGGACATTTTATTATACTTAAGGCAGGAATCATGACTCATAACTATAGCAGACAGCTTTATCCAAAGCAACTTACATAACACTGCTTAATATTTCATTTAGATGTCTTCCTTAACTGTGATCTGCACCACTTATGTTTCTCTTCGGACACAATCTTTCTAGTTACAAGTACAGCATCTCAACCACGAAGCTACCTGATGTACTACAATGTCAGCCAACAGGGCAGTCAACAGTGGACCTCAAAGACTAATATTCTGCGGCCACAAAGAAAAACGAGCTGTGCGTCTCTGACGTCCGCCTTGCACGGTGTTGCATCATCTGTACTGCAAGATTCTGTTTCCCCGTTCCTCTAAGAAAACCGGGACAAGCATGTGCCTGTCTGCCGGCCTCGGAACCCAAGCTTGCCCCATTCCATAAAGGCTCCACACCTAATTAGAAGAGCATCCATGGTGTAGCTTTCATGGATTCCAGAACATCTGTGGTTAGATGAGCAGAGGAGATGCATTAAGTTGCATGGTAATGACAGTGGTGATGATGATGATGATGATTATTATTATTATTATTATTATTATTATTATTAGCCGGAGAAGCACTGCAATACAGAAGAGTTGGATCAACCCATAAGAATCTGTACTTGTGTATATTAGAAGAAAGGAAGTTCAACATGCTGTCAGATCCAGGCACATGTGTGCCACCATGCAGGATTAAAAAGAAAAAAAGATTACATATAGCGGAAAGTATGCTGCATGATAGGAAATGTCATGCAGAATAAAACAACTTTCTGGCTGGAGAAAAACTGTTGAATGGGGAAAAAACTGTTTTTTGTTTGTCTGAGAATGAAAATAAATTATTATATTTGTATTTTGGTGAATAATATATGAATATATTTCATTCTAATAATGATACCCCTAACCAGTTGGACTGCTGAATGACTAAGTAGAAATATTTTACTCTGATCATCAATCCATCATTTGTTGCCTCCCATTGTCTACTCTACTCCTTATCTTGCCCGGAACGTATGAATGGATACAGCTACTACTTATTTAACAAAGAAAAGTAATACAGCAGTTAATCTTAATATAATATTTAATCTAAATTATTTATATAGCAAATTTAGTTCTAGTCTAGAAAGAAGCAAGTAGAGTTCTACTCCATGGCTACTAAAAAAGCACTTTAAGTGGACGTTTAAATGCAAGGAAGGGAAACAATGATTAAAGGTTAGTTAGCAAACCACCATGATCGAGCAACATAAAAGAAGCTTTCAGCCTCCCGATGATTAAATTCCACATCATGCCTGCACTAGACAGCTTTGAGTTCTCTGGTTCGTCGCATGATTAAACACCCTGCAGTCCGCACACGTCAAGAATCATCACTGTTCTTCACCGGAATAAACGGTTGTTAAATTTCCACGCAAATGCAACGCAAATCACTAAATCTTATCATATAAGTTTGTATAGGTATAGAAATGAATTGATTTATACTCAACCATTGAGCATCAAGAAACTATGATCATTTTCCGTGAGGGCAATGTTACTTGCATTTGTTTCTAAATTCACTCATATAAGTAATGTAGAAATATGGTAATTGTAGACGAGAATGAAAAATGATAGATCAAACGAAAACTGATTAAGTAGATATGTCTTTGTGTAAAGTAAATATAAACACATCATACACACACGATTTCCCCGGTACCTCTTACCATGCTTAATACGTATATATAGTGCAAAATAATTTAACACTTACCTTTGGAGTAGGTAGTTGATATGTCCTGGGTCAGACAGGCTTTATAACTTTTTTTCGAAAGAGAATAATTCATCAGTTAAATCATAATAATAATAACTTTAAAGTAACACAGTACTTTCTTCGATGGCAAGAAACATTATGCATCCACGGAATCCGCACCTGGACTGTCAATCACAGCCGGATCTAGATATAAACAGACAATACAGATAATACAAAACCATCAAAATGTCAGTGGTGTTTATTGCTCTGTAAAAACGTGCAACAATATGTAACTACTAAAAAATATTTGCGTTATAAAATATAGTCCTTTAGGACAGGAGAGGAGAATGGGATCTACAGTACTAACTACAACCGTAGGACCTAACGGGTAAGTTGTGAAACATAGAAATAATATAGAACTAGAAGGGAACGAACTGGAAACGCCCTCTTTACTTTGAACTTCTCAGTATGGCGGTAGGTGCACCCAGGAAGGCTGGTTTCTCGTTCAATGTGATGCAAATAGACGTGCACTTTACAAACCGCTAATAACAAAACTTTGACCTTTTAAACCCTATAAATAGTTTGTTGATTTCAGGCATTTCCCAGTTTCAAATTTTCTCTGCCTATTCAATGCACACTGCCTAATAACGTGATCTTTTTATGTATTCTGTATTATTATTGAAAAATTAAATTAATTTGGATAAACTAATTATCAGATCCAGTTATTAAAGTTATATTTTATACTATTAAACCATCAGTGGAGATTTGTACAACATGCTACGTTATACCAACATTTCACCGTTTTGTTGGTGACTTGACAGCATTGTTCCCAAATCTACCATAAATCAGCCCAGACCCTCCTCATAAATCTCCTTGTAAAAAAGTTATGTGCTGCAGGTCAGGGGTAAAGCTCTCTGTGGTCAATTTCTTCCATGGTATCACCCATGGCCTGTGACCCAACGCTTGGAACTGCAAATAGATTTTTGCCTTCCAAGACTGTGATAGCTCTGCTTTGGTTCCTTTCCTGGAAATACTGCTTCTGTACAGCAACACATTTCCGCAGTCTGTCTTTGTTCCAGATTAACGTGTTAGGGGAGAGTGTTAAATGTACCACACTACTGCTGAGGTCAGTGATAGAAGATGCTCATCTGGCCTTTGCATGGTGGTTGTGTAATTCTTGTGAATTTGTAAAGAGCCCTCTATCTCAAAATAAAAACACTTGATTCGGTACTCTCTCTTAAGAGAAGGCAAATTCATGTATTAAACTTCATCCATAATACAACCCTCCACCCATTTTGCAACCTCCTATCCAGGCCAGGGTTTGGGGGGTGTGGTGTGTGTCTTATCCCAGACAGCAAAGGACACAAGGAAGGGGTATTACCCCCAGGATAGGATGCCAATGCATTGCAAGACACACACACAGTGCAGGGCAGGGCAGAGTGTTTTCGAGGGGCAGGTGTTTGAGCAGTTAAATTTGCCAGTGCGGGGGGTCCCCTCGGTAAAATCTGAAATGGTGCACCTAGGACTCAGAAGTGAAGCACTGTTGTTTGTCCAAAGGGACAGGTGCTCAGGTGATTCCCCACCCGCACTTCTCTGTATAACAGTTTCACACCATGGATTATTTAGAGAGGCTGCATATCTTTGAACTAGTGGAGGAAACCCAGACAGGTTGAGACCTTCTGCCCAAATATGTTGCTAATAAATCTGAGAAAAGCAGAATCACACCCTTAAATTAGCTTTACAATTATGTTACATTTAAATTATGGAGCTAAATCACATAAGTCAGTTCAAGTTAACGTCCCAAGTATTGGTAGCCCATCAAAAAGACACATTTTAAAGACAAGTACTGTACTCTGCTGCAGGACAGTCTGTGCACACATGGGTGAAAAGCAAACTTTTTTTTTTTTTTTTTACTACCTCTTCCAACGTCTGTTTCCCACACGCCACCTGGTGGACACAGGCTGCAAGCTCTCATTCTTCATACTGCATAGTAGAACACTATGTGAAAAAAAGACTAATATGGGCTGTATTATGTGTCTTTGATAGACACCTGTTCAGAACAAATGAACAACAGTCTCAACCAGTCATCCATAGATAATCTGCCTCTTATCTGAGGTTGGGTCACAAGGACAGCAGTCTGAGCAAGGATGCCCAGACCTCCCTCTCCCCAGCCACCTCCTCCAGCTCCTCTGAGGGGATACCAAGGCGAGAGGTGTAATGTCTCCGGTGTGTCCTGGGTCTGCCTTGGGGCCACCTCCCATTTGGACATGCCAGAAGCACTTTGACAGGGAGGTGTCCTAGACAGAGACCCGAACCACCTCAGCTTATTCCCTTCAATGTGGAGGAGCAGCAGCTCTACTGTTCTGGACAAAAGTTTTGAGAATGACACAAGTATTGGTTTTCACAAAGTCTGCTGCCTCAGTTTTTATGATGGCAATTTGCATAAACTCCAGAATGTTACGAAGTGATCAGATAATCCTTTTTCCATGAAAATGAACTTTATCCCAAAAAACCCATTTCCAACGCATTTCAGCTCTGACAAAGAAGGACCAGCTGACATATTTTCAGTGATTCTCTCGTTAACACAGGTGAGAGTGTTGATGAGGACAAGGCTGGAGGTCACTCTGTCATGCTGATTGAGTTAGAATAGCAGACTGGATGCTTTAAAAGGAGGGTGGTGCTTGAAATCATTGTTCTGCCTCTATTAACCATGGTTACCTGCAAGGAAACACGTGCAGTCATCATTGCTTTGCACAAAAAGGACTTCAGAGGCAAGGATATTGCTGCTAGTAACATTGCACCTAAATCAACCATTTATCGGATCATCAAGAACTTCAAGGAGAGAGGTTCATTTGTTGTGAAGAATGCTTCAGGGCGCCCAGCAAGTGCCAGGACTGTCTCGTAAAGTCGATTTAACTGCAGGATCGGGGCAGCACCAGTGCAGAGCTTGCTCAGGAATGGAAGCAGGCAGGTGTGAATGTATCTGCATGCACAGTGAGGAAAAGACTTTTGGAGGATGGCTTGGTCTCAAGAAGGGCAGCAAAGAAGCCATTTCTCTCCAAGAAAAACATCAGGGACAGACTTGATATTCTGCAAAAGTTACAGGGATTGGGCTCCTGAGGATTGAGGTAAAGTCATCTCTGATAAACCTCCTTTCCGATTGTTTGGGGCATCTAGAAAAAAGATTGTCCGCATTCATGTGTGGGTTGCTTCTCAGCCAAGGGAGTGGGCTCACTCACAATTCTGCCTAAGAACACAGCCATGAATACAAAATGATACCAAAACGTCCTCTGGTAAACCTTCTCCCAACCATCCAAGAACAGTTTGGTGATGAACAATGCCTTTTCCAGCGTGATGGAGCACCGTGCCATAAGGAAAAAGTGATAACTAAGTGACTCGGGGAACAAAACATCGACATTTTGGGTCCATGGCCAAGAAACTCCCCAGACCTTAATCCCTTAATCTGATTCCTTAATCCCAATGAGAACTTGTGGTCAATCCTCAAGAGTCGGATGGATAAACAAAACCCCACAAATTCCGACAAACTCCAAGCATTGATTATGCAAGAATGGGTTGCCATCAGTCAGGATTTGGCCCAGAAGTTGATTAACAGAACGCCCGAGCGAAATTGCAGAGGTTTTGAAAAAGAAGGGCCAACACTGCAAATAATGAAATGAAATGCTCGTAATTATACTTCAGTATACCATAGCATAGAAACATCTGACAGAAATATCTACAAACACTGGGGTAGCAAACTTTGTAAAAACCACTTTTGTATCCATAATCTTTCTTTCAGTCACAACCCAAAGCTTGTGACTATAGACAAGGGTAGGAACGCAACCTTATCAGTATCATGTTTAATATGTCCAACATTGTCCTATGTGTTTATAAATTACTAAAAACAAGGCCTTAAGTCAAGTGTTATCAGCATTTATTGGGGGCATTGTGCTATAGGGGATTAAAACGGATCATGTTAAGGTTTCCACTCCCTTCCTGCTTGTACTATACAGGATTCTGCATGCACTTTTCTACTAGATCTCACACTGCCAATAAACTTACAGGAGACAGCAATACACATGTGCCCCGCAGGAATTTCATAGTTCTGATTTACTGGTTTACTTTCTCACACCTTCCAGTTCTGGGGGTTCATATGCTACCGGTGGATGTGTGTATGGGTTTTTCTCTGTTTTTATGGGTTTTCAGCAGGTATTCCAGATGTGAACTAGTGACTATCCGTCACATGGGTGTGTTTAAGAGTGTCCCATGTCTTTTAGCCTGTCTCATAATGAGCCTGCACTGGGACACACCGTAGATGGGAATACCAGCCCATCAGAGAGACCACACACTATAGGCAGTTTAGACATGCCAATTAGCCTAACTGTTAACGATGGGAGGAAGTCCATACAGCAGAGGACGAACATGCAAACTCCAAACACACAAAGCGTGTGTCAATTTCACCCTTGGAGGTACAGAGGCTACAGTGGTACTTAGCAATTGTGGCATCCATTTACAATAGTATGAGTCAAACAAATAAAAATAAATACAATGTGGAATGTTATTGGTGTATTACTATGTACAACAATGACAAAACGGAGACAGGCTTCAGGAAATTAAAAAACATATGTGCAGTTAATTTTAGTTTTTGAACATTAGGCTTAAAATTTCTTGCAACTGTAAGACAGTGTATGTATACACATAAACACACACACACAAACATGACCTTGTTACAAATAAAACATAGAGATTACAGCTGAATTTTATTTTTCTCTACATATTTTTACAAAGCATATCCAAGTGGAAAAACAAGGCAAAGTCATGTTTGACCTTTTAACAATCTATTCTGCAGAAAAGCGGCACATTGTAAATATAGCAACGTAAGATTTAAAAAATTCAAAACACATTATTTGACTGAACAATAAACCAGAAGGTAAATACAAACAGGGTCTTGACAAAGGAAGTAGTGTTTTAATTGGTCTAGATTACTGTTTTATAGACACAGTGGTTTCCTTGACAGGAGTAAACTTATACACAATATTTCTCAAAGCCAAAAGAACAATTAAAATAAATATTTATGGCTGGATTTCTGTTTTTAAAAACCAGAGTAGTGACTAAAATCTATTGCTTTGGAATGAGAGGTCTGTTTGTAAGAAATGAAAGATTTTCCGCAATTTTCTCGAGGGAATTTTTAATTTGTTAAACCATTTGTTTTGCCTGCTCAAAACATCAACAAATGTCTTCAGTTTTTAATTGGCTTATTTTGCACAAAGTTGAGGGCTTTCTGGTTCATGGAATTATAAGATTTTCACTGTTTTTCCAGACAACTGCTCTCAGTGACGACCCCCCCCCCCCAAGCACAATCCTCAAAAATCCTTATTTTACCCAGTCACTCATCTTTTCTTCTTGCTCTCTTTCTTTGGTTTCTGTCGGGGCTGAGGGACAGATCCTTTAGCTTTCTTGCTCTGTTCTGTCCCTTGTGTGTCAATGTGTTCAGCCTCCTCCTATATTTAGGATTTAGATAGCACTTAACCCATCTGAATTAACAACAATACACTACTCAAAAATGTATCCGTAACCAGACAACAGAAACGGTCATATGACAGAAATGTATCTAAGGAAAATGTGAGCCTCTTACCTGGTTGTGCACCTTTGAAGAAGGTATTATCACGGCAAGAATACATACAAGCTGAAATATGGCACCCAGGAAGAGACCATAACGCAGGACATTTTCCAGGAAAGTCGGTTCGGGAACCTCAGGGGGTGTTAGATCTAGCTCCGGCGTCATGTTCTGTTTCCTTCCTTTTCCCCCTGTTTCGTTATCAGTATCAGTTCACCTAATATCATGTAATATGACACATATTTATATGTTGTATTAAAGGTTAATATTAAATGCAAATTGCATTGCATTTAATTTAAAATTCGTATGTACATGATAATCACGAGCAGCGCCCGAGAATCAGTTAACCCGAGACTGCATACAAGACTGTATACAAGACTGCAGAAAACGAGTTCAGGCTAGTGAAAACTAAGAAATAAATATTATACCAGTTTGTGTAGCGTTAAATAAAACTTGGTTCAACTGTAAAATGCAACAAGTAACACAACAAAGAGGCAAATGTGAGCGTAATTCATAATAAATAGCAACCGTTAGCTAATTCAATGTACAGATGCAATTCTGAATCGTAGTTAGCTCAGTAGCTAACTAACCTGGATAAAATGCAACCTACGCATTAGGGAAATAAAACATATATTTTGATAACGGAGGTGTGTGGTAAGTGTGTAGTTGGAATTTCATATAAAGCACTGAACGGGCAGTAAAATTATAAACTTAAAAGTTACCAGACAAGCAACACACCTACCAAAACACCAGGCTTCGGCGTCCACCGGATGTTGAATCAAGCAGCTTCCGGCCGTTGCTTCACGTTATTCTGCCGTAACTGTTACTGGATACATTTTTCCTTCACATCTGTTCTAGAATTGCATTAATCGCGTTGTGTGGTACTGTAAAGAAGCCTGTGAAACTAATCCAGATGAGCTACTAGAGATCCCACGCGTCTTTCAACCAAATAGAATCTTCTCAGAAGTCTTTCCATTGTCGCCGTCTGTTGTTCGCATTTGTAATACCACTTACTGGATTCTCATTTAATAAATACAATCAACCTTATTATACCGAGAATAGTTCATATTTACATGACCACTTTGCAATCCACAGTAAAACGATATTTATAAAATAAAACATCTGCATTAAGGTTGTATTTCGTTCAAAGCAAATAAGATGTCTTTGTAATAATTATATACGTCTGATAATTAAAGTCCCTAAAGTTTATATAAGTCTGATAACTAAAGTTTGTGAAGGCCTGTTTTTTTAAACTGAAAGTTTTACCTTAACATTACACAACAAAGTTACACAACATTGTAGGGATTTAGAAACTTTTGAAAAAATGCTGAGAACTAGTAAAATATTATCCCAAAAATAAAGTCTGATACACCACTGATGAAGTCTGATAACTGAGGGGTAATTTTCACTGCACTGTAAGTGCATTTGAATGCATTCAGATACCTGACAGTAAAGTATCAAATTGCAAATCTGAATACTGACTGGCGTAGGTCTGGTTTCAATACTGGTAGGTTCCAAATCAGCCCCAAACCCCCCGCCCCCCTAAACACACAGGGTATTCCCCCAGTATTGGTAGGGACATGCCCAAACCATCCAGATCCAAATCTATGCCATTAGCCAAAAACAATTACACTATATACAAACATTTGACACAGTCTATAGTTAGATATGGGTAAGATATGTGTTCAAATTTAAATTGTGTAAATTTACCCATTCAATAAGAAAAAAATGATAAATGTAACATTACGGACACTGGAACATCAGATTGGCAAATTTTGTATTTTTAAATTGTAATTAATATACAATAACAAAACAATCAATTTAATTCATCAGTAAACGTTTTGTAGTCTGTCATAAAAAAACAATATAAATGTGAAAACAAAGTATTTTAACAAAAGAAATAACTAATAACTAACATGAGATGCATAAATATAATCAGTTTGAATTTGTTAATATTAATAGCAAACTTTATCCAACAGCAAAATTATATTAATAGCAAAATTACCAAATCTTTTGAATTCCAGTTATATGGTGGCTCACTGGTAGCACAGTTGCCAGGGCTGGAGATCGGAATCGCCATTCTTTGTGTGGAGGGTTGACATTTTCTCCCTGTGTAATGCGGATTTCCTCTTGCAACTAGGCTGACAGGTGTTTCTAAATTGTCCAGAGGTCATGGTTTTGTGTATGTATGTTTGCTCTATGATGGACTGGCATCCCAGTATCCATCTGTGCCTCCCATTCCATATTGCTGTGCTGGAAACGATGCAAACGCTGTTTTGAATAGGTAAATAGGATGTTGTTTTTAAACAATGTATGTTTGCTGTCCATTATAAATGTTAAATAATGCTATATGAATAGCATTTGTTAGAGCATTATATTAAAGTAAATATGTAGCATTTATTGTAAATTATATTAATGGGTAATGGCTAAAGCATATTCCTAACTCAAATTGGTAATTATGAAGAGAAGCTTACAGGGCTTTATTACAAATACCACTTCCAATTCCAGTACTAGGCCATTCCTAGTATAGCCTTTGGTATGTCTGTTTAGTATAGAGACTTATTTGAAGATATGCATTAAAAGCAATACATTGTGAATATTCCTATATAAAGTGTATTGGACATTTCAGTGTCCCAAAACCACAAGCAAAATGTTACTGTGTGAGATTTGATATTAAAACAATATACGGACAAAAGTATTGGGGCACACCTCTTAATCATTGAATTCAGATGATTCATTCAGACCCCTTGGCACATGTGTATAAAATAATGCACCTAGCCATGCAGTCAGGTTTACAAACATTTGTGAAAGAATGGGTCATTCTGAAGAGTTCTAAACTTCCTCTGACATTAAGACCAGCACAAAAACTGCGCGCCAGTAGCTTCATGGAATGGGTCTCCATGGCCGAGCAGCTGCATGCAAGCCTCTCATCACCAAGTACAATGCTAAGCGTTGGATGGAGTGATAAAGCAAACTGCTACTGGACTCGGGAGCAGTGGAAACATGTTCTGTGGAGTGATGAATCATGCTTCTGCCTGGCAGTCTGATGGACAACTCTGGGTTTAGCAGAGGGGTCAGTCTGCTGTGTTCAGTACATTCCCTCCCACTTGGATGCATCCATCTTGTATGTCACCATAGTCTTGTTCACCTTATTTACACCCAGACCTCGTGTCACATCATAGAACTCAGGACAATATTTATATGACATTGTCAAGGGTTTAGGCCACAATGACCAACCATAAGACATATTTATCCTTCAGAATAACAAAATAAAGAGTGGTTTTCAACCTTTCTTAAACCAGTGAGCCTAAATAAAACTATATCAGAGCTAGGGGGCCCATAAATAGGTGATCACATACTGTAAGTAGCTAAAATCTAAGGATAGGAAGGGGTGGTCAATATTTCTTGTTCTGGAGAGGTCTTGAAGGTATCTGTTATGTGGACCCCAGCTTGAAAACCCTGCTGCGTGCAACATTTCATATTGAATATTTGCAATATCCAAGTATATTACATGAGTGAAAAAACATATACATACATATTCACTGCAGATCTGCTCACATTCAACACAGAACCGGCACACAGACTGTCTCACAAAAGCCATCGTGAAGATGCAGGAGTACAGCATTTTGCAGATAAAAAGGAATAATTGACCCTACACTGATTACGGCACTGTCATGTAATGGACATATGAAAAATTAGCATTTGTTAACACAGACCATGATATTCTGTATTGATGCATTCTTAATATTTGCATATCTCGCAATTTAAAACATTCATAATTGTGCATCCGAGAAAAACAAAATAAACTATATAATGTGGAGCTTTCCTGTACAGAATCATTGGTACGTATTATAATAAACATCAACTCAGAGAAAAAGTCAACAAACTATGCCATTTGGAAGCACTGAGATCGGTGTCAGAAAAAAAAATCACCATTTTTAGCCAAGCTGACTTCATTAATGAGGTGACTGTCCAAATGCCCAGGAGCGTTCTGGAGGCTGAACTCCTCAAAATATTCATCCTCTACTTTTGACCTCTGCCGTGGACTGTCATGTCCTTCCTTATGATGTCGTCAACTAGAGGGAAAAAGGAGCATAAAATGGTAATTGAATATATGGGTGCATCCATAAAGATTTATTTACAGGCTGAAGTTCATCTGAAGGCATTTCGTTCTTCATACTCTCTTTATCCTGTAAAATGTTTCAGCAACATCCAACAGAGGAACAGTTTAACTTTGGCACAAAATGTCTCTCGGTGGCACAAAGTGGGTGGGCATAGAATTAACTGCCCTTACTTTTTATGCTGGAATTCAGCACGAAGGCAGTTTAGTGGTTAAGCACAACCTTATAATATATGTTGTCTTAAGGCAATGTCACAATCCACCGTTACAGAGCAATAACAGATGCGTATTTGTATCTAAAAATCAAAATAAGTTTTATTAGAACTTATTCGGGTGCTGCACTACCTTGGTGAGCCCACGCACAGGAAGACAACCACAAATTTGAAGACATGTCTCTTCATTTATGTGGGGTCTCTTTATTTGCTATGACTTCCTGTTGTTCTGTAGAACAAAGTGGCCAAAGAGCAGACATGGAAACTTTTACTGTGTCATTGTTTTTTCAAGGTGTAATTCTAAGAAATATGTCTGATATTGCTGAAATGACAGCAGGGAACCCATTGCTAGCCTGTTCAGGTTCTCGTTAACTTTTTTATTTAGCAGTAATAGGAACCTGTACTGCTATGGATGGTGGGTGGATGGTGTCAACCTATTGTGGAAACTACTTATAAAATCAATTCTTTAATTATATTTTCACAGATAGTTAATACTGCTCAACAGATTCATTAATGAAAACATAGTTTCCCAATTAAACCTTCATTAAGACGTGGCTGTATGATAATACAACTTTTTTGTATGTCAGTATGATTCTATATTTTATGTTGCAGAAACCATATAAAAGTAACATTTCTGACCCTGTTAGAGTATTTTATATGCTTTTGTGAAACACTAAAGTCAGATATCACCTATGTTGGATGTGTGAATCGATGCCCCCATTAGACTGAGCGACAGACACAATGTTTGATGTAAGATACATGCTGATCAAATGTGGCAGAATGGAGCAGATAGCAAACTGAAGAGGGTATGTCAGTTATCTCTAATACCCATCAGAAACCATGCGTCACTGTTAACAAACATAACGCCTCAGTGTATTTTTCGGTGTTCAGTTCAAAAGTACAATTCAACCCATGTAACAAAGCTCATGGACTTAATTGTGTCAAGCAGAAATAGAATTAAGTGAGTCCTTTATTCATTAACATATTAATTTTTTTACATACATACATACATACATACTTGAGTATTTAGGCATACAGGTACCTTGAAATATGGTGTAACCTTCTAGCCAGCAGAGTTCCACACTATCTGATGGCTTCTGTATACTACATTATATAGTATATTGCAAAAATTAGAAGCACAGCACATAAAATGGTACAAACAGATCATACAAGTAAAAGACTAAGTTGGTGTTTAAACCGAAACAAAACTAATGCTAATGAATCACCTGTGGCCAGATTTTTTGTTTGTTTGCATGTAATCATAAACCAGAGGTACCACGACCTATTTAAAGCTTTGACCTACATAGTACGATGAAGGAGGAGAGCTCGTGGCAGCCGGGAGCGGCAGATGCGCCTCTGCCCCCCCGCCCCGCCCCGCCCCCACCCACCTACTGCACTCTCAAAATCATAAGCGAGCAACTCGGAGCTTCAAAGGCGGCCCCTACCTCCGGACACCCACATACGGCTGCCTGCAGCAAAATCTCACACTCCTTACTCTCTCTTTACATTCACATATTTAGTGATTTACAGAGGTTATTCATATCTTTACTGAGATTGTTCAACTCAAATCACACCTTCTGACCTTTAGATGTTAGAAAGGACACTTGCATCCTAAGATCAGATCAGTTTTTGTACTTTTCTAAAGAATATTTAAGATGTAAAACATTACATAAATGTACCTATAGGTGTTTGGAAAATATATGTTTCATGTTTATAGCTGAATCTCACTTTCTGCAGAAGTTTCGTTATTAGTTTGATTTAAAAAAAGAAAGTTTTCTGACACAGATCAGCCCAATCCTCTGGTCTAAGCACTTGTGAAATGAGCAAAAAATGCAGAGATTACTCATTACGTAAAAACCCTATGCGCATTTCCTATTAAGATGATGTTTTGGATAAATCTGCCAGCTGATACCGGCGTTTATGCAATCTGTTGTTCTTCAAAGAAAAAACACTGAATGGACAAAAAGCAAAATTTAAAGCCTGCTCACCGTCATCCAGGTAGGCTTGGTCGAGGTTCTCCTGCTTAATGTTGACGTTCCCAGAAGCAGCTGCTTTCTTGTCCTCAGGCTGGGGAAACTTCTGCTCTGGGAGAGGCCTACTCTTTGGGAGCGTCTGACTGTAAGGCTGAGGCTGGATTACAGGGGGGCAGGCTTCTGGTAGAGCTGCTGAGGCCGTGACAGCTGCCTGGGGGCAGTTGTTGGTGTATACAACTTGCTTGTGCTCCGCTTGCGAAGCTGGGAGCATCTGGCCAGGGTGCAACAGCTGGACTGCAGGGGCGTTGACGCATGTGGAAAGAGCTGGCGGCATGGCGTGGACAAGCATGGGATGGTGGACCTCTGGGACTACAATGCCCAGCTGGTGGTAGATCCCTGAGCTCCGGCTTCCCGGAGAGAAGGCAACAGGAGGGTTTGGCTGCTGGGGACAGAGCTCAGGCCCAGGCAGGTTAGAGTGCCGCGGCTGGCAGTTTGGCACGGTGGCACCAAGGCAGCTTTCCACGTTGATCCGGCTGAAGGGGTTGTGGTAATAGTCATGGGCCTGAGGCGCTGTATAGCTTGATCGTCCACACAGGGAGCCATCCAACGGCTCTGTTTTAATGTAGGGAGCTGAAGAGGAGATATCAGGCAGGAATTAGGATTTATGAATAGTTTTATGCATAGTAGTTCATATTTTCTCCAGTAATTCTCTCAGTAATTTCTGCATACCCCATCTTGCCCTCCAAGAGAGACACTGACACATTTTATATATACTGTAGGAGAGCAAAGCTTGCAGGGCTAGACATAAGGATTTAGGAGGGCACAGCCACTTTGGCCTTGGCTATTCATATTTTTTCTAGGGCACAAGGCCATTAAGCCTGGGCACAAGGCCAAAATCTGGAGTAAATTAGCTAGTGTGCAGTGGTATTGTTTTTTGTGAAGTCATTGACAAATTAAAAATTTGAAAAAATATTTTTTTCATTTATTTAAATTTCATAGGACACCTCGGGCCTTGTGGAGGAATTTTATTTCCATAAAGGATGCATTTTTTTATTTTCAAAAAAGCAGAAACTTTCCAAAAAGGCATTGGGCCAATACTGAGTCACTAATTACCAATTACTGTAATTACCAAGTTTAGACAACCTACGCAATACGACCTTCGATTTGAGACAGAATATATATATATATATATTTATAGATATATATAGCTTTATTTCAAAAAACAAAATCCAACAATAAAGGAGCCGTCAATATTTTTGTATTTGTTTGCTCAGAACACCCGTATTCTTTTAGTGTACATGACAATTGACTTGACGTTCGTTTTTTGCACACTGCACGCTACCAGTCCTATATCCTCCCAGCAGAGCTTGGTACTTCTCTGAGTCAAATCTGCTCTGCCTCGGCAAATGTTTTTTTACAACACCATCTGACACTTACCTGAACAAAGTAGATAATTTGCAACATTTTGCAGCAGTAGCCGCGAGTTCAGCTTGCTTTCTTTTACGTTCTCGATCTTTGCGAGGCATGGTGACAGCATAAGCAGCAGACGACAACTACACGATGATTACCGAAGAGGACACCCTATCTGTTATTCGGAAACCGTCGGATGGCTTTTCCAATCAAAAACGTAACCCCCGATGATGCACCATTGTCATTGCTGTGGCTCCATAGTAGGCTGGACGATACATACCGTACCAGCCAATCATACAACGAACACATGATCGTATTAGTCCAGAATTCATTGCGGTTCATTCAGTAGTTGGGAATTACGAGATGTGCGGGTCGACCTCGTTTCTCGTATCTTAGGTTGGGTTCGGGTTCAGTACAGATGCATCGATTGTTGACGAGGTAAAGTGGACCGTGTCGTGCGCAAGTCTTTTGTGTAATGAACGTTACTTTCGGTAAAAAGGGGGCATACGGCCAGACAAACATTAAAGGCAGGCCAATCTTGGCCGTAAGGTACTTCAATTTTGAGGAGGCGTGCGGCCAATTTTGAAAGGCACGACGGCCATTGGCCGCGGTGCCGCGGCTTATGTCTAGCCCTGAGCTTGGGGTCAAAACCAAGGGTCCAGCAGCCCTGGAGCAGTTGAGGTTAAAGGCCTAGCGCAGGGCACAATGGTGATATGACTATCCAGCCAGCAACAGGATTCCAACCCACAACCTTCTGGACCTGGGCATAGAGCCCAAACCTGCTGAACTACATACTGCCCCCTACAAGTAGAGGTCGGTACCTGTCAAAGGGGTGTACATGAAGTGCTGAGGCTGACTGCGTTTCTTCTTCCCGTTGATCACACAGAAGTTCACCTTCACTGGATATGCGATGGATGGGTCTCGGTAGGAGGGAACCTCCACAAACAGCATGCTCTGGAAGTAACAGTCTATTGTTAGCAGTGTTGGGGAAGTTACTGACGAAAGTAACCCATTACAGACAGTTCAGGTCCAGAAAGTACAAATCCAGACCAAGGTGTTGCTTCAACCAAGTCTTTATACTCAACTGGTTGGTTGAAACATAACCTTGGTCTGGATTTGTACTTTCTGGACCTGAACTGTCTGTAATGGATTACTTTCGTCAGTAACTTCCCCAACACTGATTGTTACTGAGAACAGCACATGTGCGTTGAATTTCAAAGTTTCAGAAAAGTATCAAGGTTTTCTGACGTAACAAGTTAAAGTAACTAATGTGGTTAGTATTGCTATAATGGGAGAAGGAAACCAGTACAAAGAGCTCACAAGCCCTCCATAAAACTATATTTGCATTCAGTGGGTGATAATGACATATGAAGGAGATGTATAAATTGCCCGGTCTTTCATACAAGGCTCAGGCGAACAATAGAACAATCCACGCAAACACTTACAGCCTGGCTTTTGCCTTTGTCCACAGTCGCTTCAGCCTTCCAGATGTGATGTCCTTCTGTAAACACACACACACAAGGCATGTCTTAGCAGAAAGGTACACGATGGTTTTTGGTTAGTGCCATTATCTATCAAATAATTTCTACAATATGATGCAATTTTATGCAATAAAACTTTGTAGAATTGTATAAATTTAACTACTTTTACTTATAATTGCAAATGCTTAAAACCGTAGTGTGGGCTGTAGATATGGGATGATCAAAGGCCAGGAAGGTATAAGAGAGGCTATCCTGAGCTTAGAATGAATGCCCAGTTACAAGAGTAAGCAGCATAGTTGCTCCTGCTCCAGTACTTCATAGACCTGTACCTGGGCATTCACTGGAGGCTCAGCCTAGCTGCATTCACGCCTAGTTGACTCCTCAACAGCATGAATGTTCATAATGTGCTATTTGCTTGATGTTCATGTCACTTTTGAACAAAAGCGTCTGCTGAATAAATATAAATGGAAACAAGGGAGTATGGATATCAAATACATAACCTTAATGTGCATGAGGAGGTATAAAGTTCTATATCAGGGGTATCATACTTTCTTAAACAGTTCATACATAGGGGCCCCCTACCACTAATGTGTATTCACCTAAATAGCTAAGAAGTGCAACATTTCTTGCTCCAGGAAATTTCCCTTTGAATATTTTTGGCTCTGGTAAATGGGGTTCTCCTAGTATGCTTCTTTGTGTGTACCAGATGACTGTAACAATTTCATTAATGTACAATACATTTCTGCAGACCTCCTACAACTGCTGTACGGGACACCGGCGGATCACAGACCATTGGCTGAATATCACCGTTTGATGTTAGTGTAGCCACCACGTTACAAAAATAAACATGAGGGGCCTTTTTGAAAACACCACAAATCACTTTAAAGACTTTAAATATCGGTCTTAAACACTGAATGTTTAATGCATTGAATGTTTTACTTTTTGAGATTTGAAAAGAATGTTATTTTCTTAGTTTGCAGGAGTCGGCTTAGCTTAACCCTGAAGATAATTCTGTAAAAGAGCTTTACATGGAAGTACCAGCAGGGGGAAATGATGAGCGATGAATGCGCAGATCCATGACACCGCCTGAGGTTGATTTCTCAGAATTTCGTCTTCAGGTTCTCAGTCTTTGCGTTCCTTCTAAGTAGCATGTGGGTGGTGCAAGTAAATATCATCTACTGTGTTTTGTTTCGACAGAGTAGGGTTAGGGTAGTTCCCTTCACTTTCATACCCAACCAGCCACGATTGGAAAATTGTAAGGAATAGTCGTTGGTGCATAAATACAGTAGCACTTCTCTGAATATGACATTCTTTTGCACCCCCATGCAAATGAATAAGTCAGTATAGAGTGACAGTTCTACATATAATTCACAGAAATGGGTGGATATTGCTTTTCTTTCAGCAGATTGCTACAAATGATACACTCTGGGGAGCGCTTACAGTTCTGAAAATGGAAAAATGAAGTTCCATATCAAGGTGATAGTACTTTACTGTTGGAAAAAAAACATTCAGAGATTTCCAAAATCACTAAACCAAAAAACCTTTAAAATGTCAGACCTTCATTTTCATTCAGTGGTGGTTCTACACTGTATACTGGGTAAACCAAAACACATCTTATAGCCAAACACGTAAATGGAAGGCATATAAAGTAACCTAACCTAAAGATTCTGCTCTAGAATAATAGCAATAATATTTCTTTCATTGGTATATTTTTCCCCCAAGCGATTATTCTAGAAACTGCACACAAAATTTGTGTTCCACAAGTCAGGTAGTCCAAGCGTGTACATTTCACAGGATGACACAGTTGCATATTTATGAGAAAGGATCTTTTTAAATGATGTGACTTGTAAGGAAAGGCCCTCTCAAACTGAAAAAATAGTGTATACAGATATGACTAAAGTATGGTGGGGAATTCCGGAAAAATATTTTTATCATCAAAGTGACCCATTTCAGCAACAACTGTTTTGGCACTTTTGGGACAGATTTAAGGTGAAATATTACTCTAAAGAAATATCAAGTAAACGGCAAGCTTATTTATCAAAATTTCAAATATTTTTAAAAGACAACATGATTGAAAACCGTTTATGATTAAAAGGATTCTTTCTGAGGCCAACAGACTAATCAAGACACCTTAAAATGCCCTAATTATTTAGAAAGCAGGCAATTAATTATTAATATCATGTTAAAAGACTGAACCGATAATCCTGGATTTTCTGGCATTTAACAAAATATGACAACAACCAAAAAAATAAGGAAAAACTGTTGGAGAATGTCATGTGACATTTAAATATAGTATTAAAAGTATCCCATTTTGATTCATTTTAAAAAGTTTGTCTTTGTGATATTGAAAAATACAGTCCTAATGGGAATAAGGTGAAGATGTATCAATTTTACGATTAAGAAGATGGTAAAATAGCACACTTCATATTCAAAAGTTAAAAATGTTGCCCCTTAACTGCAAAGTTTATGTTAAATTAATTTTGGTTCAGAAAATCAGTGACAGGGACCTAATGCTCTTTGAGAAGGGAGAGGTTCAAAGACCCGTTGACAGAATGTGAAGTTTTCGCAACACATTGATAACTGCCATGGAAAATAAAATGTCACGTGAGTTACAACTTCAAATGAGTCCACTGCTGCCCCTGAAGACCTGTCTTTTATGCAGTTTGTTTTTCTCCAGCTAAAACCATGAACATTTCCTTGCAGGAATTTCTTCTATAGCTATTTTAACCTAATTTAGCGTTCTCTCTCAGCTTGGGAGTTGACAGCAGTATGAGGAGCTCTTGAAAACCCTCCAGAAGCTTTTGTTTCTGTTTCTGTACATGGTTTGCTTATCTCTCTCTGGCATCTGAGTTCCAGTGTAAATAACAGCCAACTGATATGAAACCAAATAATGTCAAAATTTGAATTGATGTATGACAGGCCTACATTAAAACTGATAACCTGTCAGTCATATAAAATTCTAAAAAAAACTGTTCCATATTTACAGTTACAAATTCATCTGCATAACCTGATTTTAATACTAATAATAAATGCTGTTAACTATTAACAATTTATTGCTAATTATATGAGATTCTCTTGGCACAAAGGTCAGACTTAAAAATGACTAAATAAGTGTACCCCAGACTTGTCTGGGATAGGCTCCAGCCACGCCCTCCCCTTGTTAGAAGATGGATGGATGGATAGAAGGATGGATGGATAACATTTGAACAATACTGTCACTTTTTACTATATTTCTCTTACTATGTAGCGTTTCTGATTGTTATGCCATACAACTGTACAAGACATCCAGCAAAGCAAGGATGAAGGAGCATGATGCCAAAGTAGGGGCATTAAGACCTGGGGGATGTTCCATAAAGCAGGATTTCTCGGTTAGCTGGGTTAACTTAAGATAGAAGCCATGATCATCCAATAGGAATGCTCCTTACCTAAACTTATATTGGACAATCAAAAGTTCTATCTTAAGTTAACTCAGCTAACTGAGAAATCCTGCTTCATGGAACACCCCCCTCCTTTGTGGAAAACTCCCTGGGGCTCTGTAAAACTCACCGCGTGTCTTCTCCATGAAAACCACTTTGGAGTCCAAGGTGAAGTTCTGTCCAGTCAGGATCATCTGCTGCCCCCCCAGAACTGAGCAGCTCTCTATGTCCTGCTTCTCTACCATCGGGAGCTCGTAGGCTGACCTCTGGGCTGTGGCCAATGAAGGAGATGCATCATCACATCAGGTCATGATTCTCTAGGAAACTAAATATGAAACCTTTTGTGTAAAGTCTGTCTTCTTACCCATACTACTATAAGCTGCCATATGGCCAGTGCATTACTCAATAAAAACCATATTGTAATCTCCTAAAGGCAGTACAAATTATGGAATAAGTAAATATGCAAGCATCGAATCCAAAAAATTCCAAACAATGTAACTGAGAGGCGAGTACTTGTATAGTACATTTAATGAATGACAAGCCCACGCACAATATAGTCTCTGTGTTTGTAACCATAAAAAAATCTATCATAGGAAAGCACACCAGGAACTGAAAAGGTGTTTGTAAGGTAAAACAACCTCCTAATAATAATAATAATAATAATAATGAACTGACCAGAATAAACAGTTAGAACCGGATAAATGGGTTGGTGGATGGATGGATGGATTTATGGATGGATGATTAATTAGCAATTTTATACATGTTGTTTTTTTTACAAAATTTCTAATTTTTTTTTTTTTAGGGCAACTTGAATCCTGGGAAAATCTTTTTTTACATCCCATCTTATCTCCTATATGTGTTTCCTATATGTCAAAAACAGGTGCATGTATGTAAGGGAGTCAGTGACGTGTGATGGGACCTACAGCACTCGATGGGATCGGATGCCACTTGCAGTGTGACAAGCTGGCCTCCAGGCTGAGGTATGTAGACACGGAACACCAGGCGGACGCATGTGTTTTTACGTCCGACATCCGTCTCGCCTTTCCTCAGCTCGATATCTGCGTTCTTCAACTTCAAGATGCCCACACAGTCGATACTGCCAAAGACACAGGAACGTAGTTGAGTGGTAGATGACATATTAACAATGATTAGTGTTAAATGATCATTTATGGCTGCTATTACAAGTAGATCTTATCATTACTCCCCTAATTGCTCAGCAGGAGTGTTTACTGTGACAAGAGTAACCATAATGCTAAGTACTGGGAAGAATTAACAAAGTATAAAAGACACAGCACCTTGTGATTCAATGGGTTAGGCATCTGTGCCCATACTCAGAAGGTCACCAGTTAAAATCCTGTAGCTAGCAGAGTGATCATATGTCCTGAACTCCAGGGATGCTGGGTAAAATGGCTTACCCTGTGTTTTGACCCCAAGATTCACCCTCACCTATATACCCAAGTGTTTCATAGGTGCCACTTTTACCACGGTTACTACACATTTGGCTTACACCTTTTTACTTACAGAAATACTTTCTTCCCCCAGTGATTAAACATTTTGCTTAGACATGACCAAAGCCACCATCGTTATCTTGGAAATTGCCCATTACTAAGCCCAAAGGCCAATTATTAGTTTAATATTGTCCACTGCTAAGCCTATAGACCAGGCTTTAATCATTTTAAGTGACATTAGTTAGTTATTATAATAGCACATTGATTTACTACTGTGATTCCCCCGGCAGGCATTACATTTGCTCCTATAGAAAATCAAACAACACCCTTCTGGCCAATCAGATTCAAGAATTTAAAAGTGTGGTGGTTTCAATGACCAGTTACAAACCTATAGAAACTGCACACTCTCAAAAGGACTTCCTTACATGGCTTCCATGTTTTTCTTGGGCTCCAGTGGAATCTCCAGAACTTTCGTTCCATGGAGCATCTTCTCAAGGCTGACAGTGTTGACGGTCTTGCCGGTGATGCGGTGGACCTGGTAGAAAGCGTGCGGCTTGAGGACCCGTTCGTCAGCTGTGCCGATGAAAATGTGGAGCTTCAGAGGGTCGTGACCTCGGTACCCATGGAGCTGGAAGAAAATATTATCAGACCTCATTAGCTGCAGATCCGACCTCATTAGCTTCCCTCATATATCCAGAGAAGGACCTGGAAATACTCATGAGTATAGAATTTTACCAAAATGGCCCGAGAAACACATTTGTCTACATACAATTCTTCACAAACACAGTACCAAAAACATTCATTTTACATTTTTAATTTTTTTCCATGGGAAACAACCTAGAAATTTCACATTTATAAAAATGAGAGCGATCTTGACTCTGCTCATCTGTATTAGGTAAGAGGCTATGAGTGTGACATCACCGTACAGTAAGGACATTTTCTGCCAATTCAAATATTTGCATTTTCATATCTCATTACAATTCCTTTGAAAGCATGAATCAAGTAGAATAATGAATCAGACAGCCAATCAGAGGCCAAATGAACATGAAAACTACACAGTGATTGCTGTATTGCAATTTGTGAAAAGTTCCCACAAAAATACTCGTATCACGAGATGCAGTAACATGCAAAAGCATAATTAAACACATAACCCTATTTTAAGTTCAATATTCAGAAAGTGAAAAGAAACATGCATAAAGTGAGATTTAACTGCCAGACCGTTCTTCATGTCATATTTCCTTAAAACGTTTTTGCACATTTGCATAATCAAATAACCTGTGTGCTACTATTAAGCACTTGAAATGCCCGCGGAAGCATCAGACGCTGCAGTGAAAAAAAATAATAAAACAAAACAAAAAAAATAGACGCTCTGCTCATAAAGTAATGTGCAAAATAAAGGTGACACCTTATACAGCAGCAGCAACTCATACACAAACTGAGATACTGAAAAACTGGAGGAGGAGGAAGCAAGTGGAAACCACAAAGTACAAACCTGCAGCGAGTAGAGTGTCTGTCTTAGAAGACTTCAAAAAAACCCATGTAAATCCAAGTACAAATTCTGCTTACAGCTAAGGGGCAACTTATTGAATTTCAGTTCCTCTAAACAGAATTTACAGTTCAGCTTTTGACTTAAACAGTGCATAATGCATTATGCAATCGTATTAACCTGCTTGGTGTCGTGAACAGAAACATTATTTAAGAAACAGCTTCCAGCTTCAAGATGCACAAGATGAAATAAGTAAACTGTCACCTAATCTGTATATTGCCAAGCTAAAAGGCTGAATTAAGGAAGGAAATTGGAAGATGAATGGAAATTTCTCTTATGTTATGTACACATTTATATATCTATCAGAATTCTTTCCTTTAAACTTGTCAGTTACTAGGTTACATCAGCAGAGAAGATTTCACTGGATAGTAGATCGATCATACACAGACTTTTAAAGTTAAAAACTATAGCTGAAAATGGGCAGAATAAGCTATATATATAATTATATATATATAGACACACACAGACACACACACACAGAGCTCACGGCATCACAGCGTATTTTGGTTTTTTCCACTGATCAAAGCCGCAATGGTGCTTCTCTGTGTCAGATTAAAGTTAGAGATAAGAGAGAGCAGCAGGGAGTATGTTATACCCCAGAGGGGGTAGAAATACTGTAGGACACAAGAAAAGACCAACTGTGACAACAGTCAATGAGACTTGTCCTGATTCAGACATTGTTGGTGTTATGTAATTTTAATAATGGCGGAAGCCTGGTAAATGAACAAATGACTGTGAAATAGATGGGAACAAGGCCAAGTGCTCATGTGTTTACATGACACAGATGAATCACATAAAGACAAAAAAAGGAGTATAAATCTGTGTAAAATACCACAGACATTCAGTAGTGAGGCTATAGTCTTGTGTAAATAAACTGGTATGTGTCATACTGAATCATAAAAA
This sequence comes from Paramormyrops kingsleyae, assembly GCF_048594095.1. Classification (NCBI taxonomy): domain Eukaryota; kingdom Metazoa; phylum Chordata; class Actinopteri; order Osteoglossiformes; family Mormyridae; genus Paramormyrops; species Paramormyrops kingsleyae. Next base: position 32,132,461 of record NC_132804.1, read on the forward strand.
ATATAACAATAGGGACTGTTAGCTTGTGATAGCTCCTAAAAAGGGCCCTTCACGATTAACAAACTTTGGATGTACATTAAATTAATCAGTGGACATTTGAAACATCAATTCCTCTCAAACATACAAGGTTGCCAGAGTAACCTTACATGTAAACTAAAAAATTTATATCAACAACCTCTCTTCTTGTCTTTTTCCAGATGTCTCAAAAATGCTCAGTTTAAGTTTAAGGGTGAAAGATTACTAAATTTCACCATGTTAACCATTATAGAAGATATAGAAGATTCTCTTATTCTTCAATACATTCTTGTATAAGAGTAGAATCATAGTAAGGAGCACCTGCATAGATACTACCCTGGCACCTTGGTGCACTCACGCTATGACACGCTGCCACACTCACGCAAGCTGGAAGAGATGTGTTGGACATGTACTCTACCTGCACCACTGGGTGGCCTCCTTCAGGTGCTTTGACCGCGCCCCTGCTGCCCTCTGTCTCGTACTGGGCGCGATGGTGAGGCTTTGGCTGGACCTCCACAGAGAGCTCATAAGGATCATGGCGGCTGGGAGCTGGTCTCTCCAGTGGGGACTGGGACGTGACCGAGAAGCTGTGGAGAGAGGACAGAAAAAATATTAACCAGGAAGACAAACACCATACTTTTCATTTAGGCTAAAACTGCTGCGTGAAATGACAGACAGCAATGCCCCCACTCAGAGCTGGAGAGCAGACTCCTCCCAAATCACTGCCTAAAACCAAATACTCTCAGCACTGGACCTCTTAACATTTTGATTGACAGCCCAACCTTACAATCAAGCCCAAGTCTACAGACACCTCAGATCTTCCCCTTGTCCTTTTAGCTTAGCAAGATATCACTTCACTTCTCTTTATTTTTTGCTCCTTTCCATGAACTGCATATTCTACACGGCACTAACTAACCAAAACTGAAAAAGATTCTTTTTATTTATTTGTAAAAAAAATAGAAGTGCCTTTGAGGGTATAGTTACTTGTGACTGGGCCTGTACCCTCAAGGGTCTGCCAATTGTACCCTAGCTGTAGGCAAATGTACCTTTTAGTCTAATTTAAGGTACTTAAATGGACTCTGATGAACATTTTTATACCATTGGGGGAACAACTGTACCACGGCTGTACCCTATGTTCTGTCAGTGTATTCTGTTGATCTGACAACTTTTTACAACATAAAAGCACAGAGTATCACTTTGAATGTTAATCTGCAGGATTCCACACACCGGGTGTCAGAGTGCTAATCAAAACCATAGTTCTGGGGGTGTGAGACCACAGCAGAGTGGCAGAGGAGGCGGGCAGAGGAGGGGCGATCACCCCCTAACCCATCACGGCAGGGGGCCCTCTGCAAAATTTTCCAAGGGGGACTCCCTCCCATACTCCAATTCAACACCCCCCCGCCCCCACCGTGGGACCCCTGATGTAAGACCCCTCCTCCACCCCTGCATGGTACTACACACTTAGCCACTGAGTCCAAATAGTTAAATTCATGCAAAATGCAGCAAATTTTTAGCTATTTGTTCTCATATAATTTGCGTTCAAACAAAACAGAAAATGTAGCCTGTGACATGAATGTGCATTTTATCGCCACATAAATTTGCCCAAACAAAAGCAGAGTATGGATGGCTGACATATGACAGTTAAATGGCACATCAATTCACCCTGTTCCATATTTGATTACCTGCAGATGCCAGGGAGAAGTGGACTGGGCCAAGAAGTTGGCATGACATAATAAGACTCCATCGTTGCTGCGGTCCTCATATCCTGTTGGTAGGTGGACCCTTCCTGTAGGATCCCTGGGTACGACAGGTGGTCGACTTGGGTCTTGCTGACCTTGGTGGGGGTGTAATCCAGGGAAACGGTTTCGAAACCATTGGCACTGTGGGTCAAGCTGGCAGAGGGGGCATGGATGCTGGTTGGGTGTGCCTCATGGCCGCCTAGCTGGGGTGATGAATCACGGGAGTGGTTGGGGCTGTGGTACATCTCATAATTGCGCTTGCCTTGTGGGGAGCTGCTACGGGATCCAGCCCGGGGGGAAGGGGAACGGGCCCCCCGAGAGCTCTCATCCAGCAGGCTGGTGCATGGTGAACCCCCAGGGGAGGTGTGAGGGGAGCCCGAGGCTGGGTGGAAATTTTGGAATCCGGAGTACAAGTCTGCCAGCACCTGGTTATTAGCAGGGGACACACATGGAGAGGCCCAGGGGGACGGAACATCTGAGTGGCAGCTAGTGGAGGAATTGCTACTGGCAGGACTTGGGCAGACTGGCTCCCGGTAGGCGCTGCTCTCATGCCGAGGGACAGGCAGCGAGTATCCTGGGCCAGCGGGTGCTTGATCCCCCAGGGAGCTCCTACTCTGATGATACTGCTCGTGCGATAGTGTAATCTCAATCCTCGGACTCGGAGCAGCTCCCCCAGGTCTGTAGTGCTTCAGGTATGTCTGGTCGTCATACCCCGCAGCGCCCTCAAGGAAAGAGCTGTCACAGGGAGATTGGCCACGAACCTTGACATCTTCGGAGAAGACCCCCGCATGAGGGTGCATGGGCGCTAAAACAGAACCGGCGGCATTCTGGGGAAAACTTATTGTCTCATCTGCAAGGAAATATGGGGTGGACATTGAACATCGGTCTGGGGGTTTTAAAAATAAACAGTACACCTGAGTAACCGTACAGTAGCTGTACTGATACAGTACGTCAAAACACTATGGCACATACACATCGCAAACTACACCAAATAAAAGTGTTATATAATAGTACCGAAGAAAAGGATGTTATAAAATGTTACTAACAACATTCTGCTGCTTTCAAGTCAAATGCATCCTAGGAACATGTCAACTATGAAGCTTATCTTTAATGATTCTGTATTTAAATGTAGATAATGAAATGGAATAAATGTTGATAAATGAAAACGTTTGTTTATCAAAAACAATAGAAGTTTACCAGGTGCCTTTTTAAATATACACGACAGATTTTATTAGTTTGTAAATCAGCCTATACGGCTCATTACTTTTCAAAAACGATATAGGTCCTATAGCCTACTATAGAACCGCCTGTACAGTACCCTCGTTGCGTCGATAAAATAAATTTTCACAGGGAAAACAATATAAAATTGATATGAAATTATGTGAAATTAATTGATTAAGTGAGTTAGTCCTCTTTTTTTCATCCAGGTAACTTTAGTGCATTTATATGTATCGCACAGTAAACCAGTACAGTTATTCACACTTTCACTTTTAAACTATACCTACTAATGTAATTTCATTACTATTTCGAATAACAGGAATATCACAATATCATGGGAAGACAGGATCCATTACTTTAATTTTAACTTTATCTAATTGTACAAACCTTGTTCTTCCCCGTCGAAACCGTACGCAAATAAATAATCAAATTCCAGTTCATCTTGTGCAGGATTGGGATCTTTGTCTTTGTAAAAGGACGTCATCACTCTGGCTTTTAATGAAAAACCAAACGAGTCGTAAGAAAAGTAAAATGCAAAATGGATTAATTATAATCTGCGAAAGTCTAGCAGTCACCCCAAAAAGAAATGTTATCGTCTCGCATCAGCTTCCTGTTTCGGTATAACCTTATAGGTGAGGACTACGCATATATTTAAACACAGGAAGGTGGAAAAGGCGGTGAACACCCACCAGTAAAAAGAAAATGACGAGAATAGTATAAAAATTAAATGCTTTCGCCAGAAATTTCAGTCTGTCACCTTTGTATCACTATATAACGTTGACTTCTGGACAGCTCGGGTAATTTATACATAAAAATATGTATTGATAGTTTCACCGCCCCTGAGTGATTTACAGAAAACATCCTGCTGATTAATGGCCGTCTGTATTTCAGTAATTTATAATTTTTGTGTATGTGCTGCTATTAATATCACTACTACTGTTTGTCTTTTTATTATATTTATTATAGTGGGCTATAATAATTATAGCATTTGATTCGTCACCCAGCTCATTGATTAATTCATGTTATTAAATGAAAAAGTGATTTTATTCTTGTTATAGTCGCAGTACAAACCTGAAAAAAAGAAAACTTTCCAGTCTTCTTCCTTTGTATTTCTGTGGAAGCTTTTGGGATCTCCGCGGGAACTGTACGTTAACCCCCAGACTCAGCAGCATAGAGTACCGCAGAGCCTACATTGGTTCATTTTGATCTGTCAATGCATTTAACTGATTCAACATTATTTTCGCCGAGCTGCCAGATTGCCTGGTGTGTTGACAGTAAGAACAGTGATATTATCTTAATAGTGTTGATACGGGCGTCCAATCTGTATAAATCTATGGCTTAAATGTTTTTGCTATTCTGGTAGGTAGCCTAATTAGTATTTATCATCCTACAATAGTGTTTAAGTTTTAATTAACATTATTATGTCATTCCTAGCGTATACAAACTCTCATCATTTTAAAAATGCGTTTATAAACAGGAACTCTAAATTTAAAAAATCTTTTTTGTATCTTAGTTGTAATTGCCAATAGCCAATATTGTATTTTTTCTTAAATTATTATTGTTTAGTTCAATTTAAATGTTATATTTATAGACTGATAGTGTTTTATCTCTTCTCCATACAGACACAAGAGTAGTAACTGGTTGCATTCGTCGTTATTGATTGATCACTCATTTCACAGTGTTGTACCTCAACTTAACGGTACTTATAAAATACTATCAGCCATAATTTTACATGCTTGCAAAGCTGTAACCATCATTGTTTAAAACATGACATTATTATATAATGCACTGGCAAAAAGTATGTAGGTAGGCCACTGTATATCCTGACCTCTGCATCCTGGGCAATAGCACGTGGTTCCTGCAATGAGTAAGACAGTAGGAGTGATGTGGGATGCAGGATGTAGGATGCGAGTAGCGGTGCCGTTTTGCAGCACTGTGAAAAATGAACCTGCCTTCGTACACTTCGGAACAAGGAGACATTACAAGACAGTTTTGCTTAAGACATTCTGACATTAATTGCTATGCTGACCTTTTTCCAGCATTGAACCAGGAACAATATTAACTTAAGGTCCACAGAAAATAATGTATATGCTGTTACGAGAGTCTTAGTGCAGGTACAACTAAAAGTAAAGATTTTAAGTAAAAATTAATTGAAATGTTGTATTAGTTCTGCTCTTCTTGTGCATTGGTGAAGGTGTTCATTTCACAAACACTTTATTTTAAAAACACTGCCTGTATTGCTTTACTTAGTTTTGTATGATGGACTATAGTAGCTATTCAAACCATCCCATATTAGATATGTCCAATGCAATTCATGAGTCCATCGAGATTATTGATGACTGTTGTCAGTCTTTTGCAGAAATTATCACTTCTTTTTAAGCCATAGATATAGTCACTTCCATTAGGGAAGTTATACTGGCTGCCAAGACAACTTTTCTGGTAGAACTAACCAAAACAGGAAGTTTTTGTCTTCCCTCTAATTTAACAGGTAAGCTAGTTTGAAAAATTTTCATGGCTTTATTTGGGACTCTGGATACTATGTTGGCCTAACCTTTTTTTTTTGCATGTGTGTTCAGTTTTTAAATTATTGAATATAGTTTAAAATTATGGATTTCTACCACTGGTAGATTTTATGCATCATGTATTATAGAAACAGCAGTTAAGTTAAATATAATTGCTGTTAAATTAGCTCGGCTGTATTTATCAGATTTGTATCTAGCTCCCTAATTCCCAGCACTTCTCTGTTATACTGTGAATGGCCAAATGCTTGCCGGCGTTTTCTGGTTGCGGCAGACATAGGGGAATCCTAAACATGGAATCTATTTGTGTCTTATTTGTTATTTGTATGAAAAGTCAGTGTGGAAAACTTGCATGCAACCAAAATAACGTATCATATAGCAGATATAGGTAACTATGTGCAACGTTCTATCATTTTTTTCAGGGGGGCTTAATTATACCAGTAGAAATAAATGTTAGGCAATAGATTTATTGTTAAATATGCTATAATTCCTACTATATGGGCTCACTGTATGTAAACATTATATATGTTACTTGATTTGGCGTGCCTTGAGACTTATCCATCCATCCATCCATTTTCTGTACCTCCTTGTCCTATTCTATTCATTAAATTAAAAAGTACTAAAGAATGCTAAATAATGTTTCTGAAAGAAACATTCTTTCAATAACTCCCATATTAATCCCCACAATCAAGATCTATATCATGAAACCACTGACTTCTGTAATTTAAACTCCATTAGTGGGGTGTTACCTCCGTCAGGAGTTTTAAGGAGTTGTAAAGACTCTTTGAAAAGTATTAGATTAGATTGACTTTATTAATCCCACAATGGGGACATTTCTATTGTCTACAAAGCAAGCAGTTATTCTAAAGGGGGAAAGCATTTGGCTATGAACTCATTCGTTTTAAATAGTAGTCCCACTGCTTAGCCAAACTCAGTGTAATGCTGAAGGTCATTAAACCTCTTTAGGATATCCTGTTTCTGGAGGAAAGTGACACAGAGACGAAAGACATAGCAAGAAGTAAAAATAAATTAAGGTATCTTTAGCAATTGTGAGGATGGGAAGAGAGAACATTTCTGGAAGTATATCTGAGACAGACGTTTGTCTGAAGGTGGGTAATTCTTTAGCTCAGGTTTCTCTAGAAGCGACTTGGAACACACTGAATACTGGTATAAAACAAGTTAAGCCTCTAAAAAACTAATGTTGAATGCCTATAATCTTTTATCACAGAGCACCTAAAACAATGATATAATGTCAGGTTATTGCTGCAGGGGAGGGATTTACTGGATTGTTTTTCAGTTCCACTATAAGAATATATTTAGCGATCCTGCAGTTTCCAGCTCGTTGCAGACTGTTTCAACCAGTAGCAAATGCACATACTTAATCTATGATCTTCAAATGGGGAAATGAAATTAATCATATTAAGGAAGTCAGAAAGAAGTCAAAGTCCTTTGAATAAGCGATGAGTCATTATCCAGTCTAGGTTTGCAGGATGGCCCAAATGTGATGTTTTTGGCCTGTAAATTTTCCTCTGCCTCTTCAGACAGACTTTGGCTCCATGTGATGGACAATGAATAGATGAGTGATGATTTAGACAATGCAAATCCTATGTGATACTCTTGGATCTGGCATCCCTTACCATCCCCTGTGCCTCCCTGGATACTGTCTAGATTTACCACAGCTCTGTACCAAAAAGCTCATCCATCCATTTTCTGTAACTGCTTGTCCTATTCAAGGTCACGGGGGCAGTCTAGAGCCTATCCCAGTGGCTACGGGTGCAAGGCAGGGAACAACCCAGGATGGGGCGCCAACCCATCGCAGGACACTCACACACCAGGCACTTATGTTGTTAGACTGGGGAGGGGGGACTACACAAGAACACTGGGAGAGCATGCAAACATGGAGCCATGGCAGAGACTCAAACACTGGAAGTGTGAGGCTGCAGTGCTGACCACTGCACCACCTGCATCAAAAAGTAGATCAAGTAGATGGAGAGAAGCATGAGAGAGTCAGACTGACTGAATTGTAGCAAACGTAATAATTGTTATCTGAAAGGCTTCAACATTAATCTTTTACTGCCATTTTAGGCTAGTGATGCACCCATAAGGAAATTCCTGGCTAATGCCGATAGCCGAATATTTCGAAAATTGACACCAATACTAATATCGATACCAATTGTTTGGGAGGTTCTGCTTAAATTTGAAAGCTTAAAGGGACCTTGACCCAAATAAATAAAAAGATAATAATAATTACATTCCAAAAATATGCAAAAGTCTTTATTGTTGGTGAGAAAACACCAAGTCTGGCATACGACAACAATCCCAGAATACGACATTTTGTAACCTTGTACATCTAACATATTTATAACATTTATAACAGAGAAGGATCATCAAGTGTGACAAACGCCGTAATTTTCAGAGTAACATCTCTTGAGTTTGCACTATCTGCACTGAATTTTCTTTTGCTGTTAAACGCTTGCATTACTGGCATCCATCCAGTAATTTTCTATACCCACTTTGTCCTATGCAAGGTCGCCGGGGCCCACATGATGGCGCCATCTTGCAGTAAACACTTTCAGCAACTCAACTCACAAAGGTTTTTTATGAAGATCAAGAAACAAAGATTTCTATAGGTATTTAGATCAAAATAAATAATATAATGTAATCAAACACTCAGGGTGGTTCCAATTAGGCTAAGGCTTCTTCTGCAAAGGATTCTTCACAAATTGCCAAAAATCTGCAAAACTGAATATGTACTGAATAACAACAAATTTCCCTATATTCCTATTAGCAATATATTAAACTTTGATAAACAGTCACAAAGAACATGTAAATGAATACATTTTATGCATTTGCTCCTTAGAACTGCTCCTGCATTTACTTTCAGTGTTGACTGTTTACCTTCTCTTTAATAATCTGCCTTTGGTGTCGCACAAAAAAAAGAAGTTTAAGAAATGTCCACTAGGTGGCAGTACTAAGATCACCACATGACATGCCCCCTCCTGAAGCTTGCCTGCAAGTGTGCAGGCTGTGGCATTGTGTGGGCTGAATAGACTGTCTTGCTTCAGCACATAAACCTTAACATTCTGTTCTTTGCTAAGGTGCTTGGTGGGAGTGGAATGTGCTAACTGCTAATTTCAGGCTGTCAATAATAAACACTTGAACTGACCTTTCGCTATGAACTGGACGACCCTGCTCAGCACACGTGTAACATGCTTCCTGTCAGTGGGAATCTTTATCCCCTGACAGAAGCCGGGACTGTTACAATATTTGGTATTAGGAATGATTACCACTTTTTATCAGTATAAAGTGAATGTTTAATAACAACAATAATAATAATATTAATAATAAAAATAACAATAATAATCTCCTCTGAAATGATTGAAGGTTCTGTTGTTCTTTTTTTCATACAGCATGTTTTGTATATCTGTCTTCAAATTACTACTGTGGAATAAACGTAGAGAGTTCATGGCTTTCGATAAAAAACAGGTTGGGATAACAAGTTTGTGGATACAAAGTCTAAAGAGGCGTTCCATAGTTCATGACATGAGACCTTCAGGAGGTGTTACACAGAGAAATCGATTAGGATGAAAGAAATTCTGTACACAAAAGGGGAAGAAATCGTCCTTGGTAGCTTGATTGCAGGGCAGTTATCAGTCATGGCATCAACATGTCATATTGACTAGGATGCCATTCAATGAGTGGCCCCACTGCATAGGACATTGGTTTGTGAGTGCAGACATCAATGGAGCATTGTGGGGGATTATTAGAGTGAGTGGCTTAATATTCACTGTCTGAGATCAGCATCAGCGCCAATTAACCTATTTTTAAAGCCATTGAGACTAATGCCCAGCAAATTGTCCAGAATTAATATGCCAAAATATGGCATGCTAAATTGTCTTAATAATGCATATTATTTCATGTTTAAATGTGAAAAATAGATGACATAGATTTATTAATAGAAGTACACAGACCATTGTTAATTTCATGAGCCTCTCAGCTTGATCTAACACCTTTTGTGAAAGATGATCATTTTATACCATTACCCAATTCTTAAACATGAGATCTGCACTCAGGCCCGTGAAGGTGAGTACAACGGAAATACGGAAATAAGGCTTTTCTGAATCATAAAAAAATGGTCAATAGCAGCCTATCTAAGTAAGTTCAAACTAGTTGGGTCACATCATTCAGGCTTTAGAACTGTTGATCACACTGAAGCACCAGCTTTTAGGGCTGTTAATTGCACTCGACTATCTTCTGACAACAGCTCTTATCTCTGCTCCTTGACCCAAGTGAGGCCTTCAGTTACACAGGCCTATTAAACTATCCATCAGGTTTCACCCGACCTTTTTTAAATGGATCCAAATGCTATTGCCTTAAATAGTACTGATTTAAATTAGCTTATTCTTAATTTCAAAAAAACAAAACACAATTTTATTAAAAACAAACAATTGAAGTATAGCGTTCCAAAAGAGTTTAAAGTCGTAAGCTATCTTCTGCCACTCAGTTTTGAGATTCACTGTAATCTGTAAAGAACGATTCGCTTGATTTTCACTTGATTCACTGACAGCTGTTTTATTAGCCATTTGCTACATTAATTTTAAAATCATTTTGTAACCAAGATGGTGATAAATGTCAAAATTTTAAACAAAAGAAAAAAATTCCAAAAAAAGCTAGGAAATATCCGTTTGGTGCCTTTTTTCACTCAGAGATTATTATGTAACATTAGTTTCTTGATTTTACATTAATATTACTCAGAATGATAGCACATTTATGCACGTATTTTTAAAAGTCATCCAAATAGCTAATAGATGACAGATGACACAACAGCAGACCATCAAGGGGCAGCAACCTTGGAAGGGCTCATAAGCCCCTGATGAACTCAGGCTATTGGTTAATATTGTTATTATTGCACAAATCGAACATCTTGGCTTCACGTGCTTCGCAGAGAATTTTTGTTCTTCTGCTCCCCCTAGTGGCAGCACTGATGACGTGCAAATGTTGGAAAACACTTCTCGGCAGCCCTGCCACCTATGCCCCCAAGCTGCACCTGATTGCTGGTGTATCCGAAGGTTAATGTTACCAAAGAGCAATTGAAACCGGAGGCCACTCACAGAGGTATTAAATGTCTGTGGGGCTGCAAGGGATCTGGGTGTTTGATTTCCATCCCTGGGCACGGAGGTCAAACGGTACGATTTCCTTTTTTTTTTTTTTTTTTTTTTTTTTGCTTGGGGCTCCTTTCCTTGCAGAGGTAGCTGGAGTTCATTCTGGAGAACATGTGTACCTTCCTGAACTCTGCATTAAAACCTGGCTTCCTAAAAAAAGGACAAGGGGCCTCAGTCTCCGTTGTAGCCCAAAACTGGGAAGTCGAGTAATTAGTGAAGCAGTGGTATAATAGCATACGAACTTTCAGAGATACTGGCAGGTTGGCTTCATGGAACACTTGCCAGGTCAGCACGACCACTAAACACGGACCAGCCAACAAACACAGCATTTGAAAAAGCATCATAAAACAGCCAACATTCAGAAGGACCTTCTCTGAGATTTACAGTGTGCGTTGGGCTTCCAGGACACAGCACTTCACTGAAAGTTGTTAAAGAGCTTCTGCTCAAGCATGTGTTTATAACAGACTGAGAACATGTGAGTCAGATTTCAGCCTACCTTTCCAAGACTTTGAATCCCTGTTATGTAAGGGGATTTACATGGTACAGCTGCTGTAAACTCCAACATAGCTGTTTGTTTACTGTTTCATACTACATATAATCAGAGATATGAAAGGAAGACACAATATTTACAGCCATTTTAATCATTTTAATGATAATAACAATAGCAACAACAACAATAGTAATAATAATAATTATTATTGTTATTATTATTCTTATTATTATTATTTTGTACTTAATCTACCTAATCTTATAAATATTCAAGAACCAAAACACTAACCCTGGACTGTAAATACAAAAATTTCTCCAAAAAATTATGGAGCCAATCTCTGACTGCTGTTTTATGAGTCTGTTTTGCCATGACGTCATTAACAAGTTTCCCAGGAGCGTGTGGCCCTCTCACCCCCCTCCTCTGTCCTTCTCACACTGCCCCTCCCTAAGTTCTGGCACGTTCCGCAAAGACAATGGAGGTGCTGGCAACACACTGGACAGATCCAGTTGTGCTGACACACCCTGGAAGTTATGACAGTAGCACCATGCGTACAATGCCCATAAATAAGGATGAACTTTTGAAGGATGCACTTTCTGTTAGGTACACACTGCTCCATGTGCTAACACCATGTGCAGGGAAAGATGGCAGGAAGATTTATTACATGTGACAAGATACACCACGTTCCTGCTATGTACGTCATTGGGAAACACTGAAGGCTACAGAATGTATAATGACAGTCTCTGTACTAAAACACCATTTGGTATAATAAATAATTGTAATTAGTATAGTATAATTAATTATTTTCCCTGTAGTATTCTTGTCCTGAGAACCTGGCAACTTGCACAGGTGAATGACTAGGGGAGTTAACCAGAGATTATCATAGGATTGCATTTTAACATAAAACACCACAGACATCACAAGATTTAATGTTATGACAGATTCAACAGCCAATCTTTCACTGAAGAGCCAAAACCTTCCTAATTTAGACAAATAGGAATACTACATTAAACCTACATTAAACATTAAGTCTTAAAACGTTAATATATAAATCGGCTTGATGCTTAAACCTATTGCACACAATTTAGCAATGATATTCTTACTATGGAGATTGACAACCGTGCCTAATTTCAGACAGAATAAGCTGTTTTGGAATTAATTCATTTATTAATTGAACAGTGGCAGGGTAATGATAATTAAAAACCTTGACAAAATCGTACTTTGACCTTTAACTACACATTTGTACCTATGTGCTTATTGCATTTGTTTATGCTATAAAAATACTCAGACTCTTTGTAGGTTTAGTTGTATATCTGATTTTTTTCCTCCACAAATATTCCATACTCGCTCATTTGTTTTTGACATCTGCACATGCTCCATCTCACATAGTGACTACATAATTAGTAGCACACAGTCTAGCAGCACATTATATTTACGATTTCCTTGAACTAGGCTTCTGCTTTAAGAGCATGGTCTGCTCTGAATCATGTAGCGCATGCCTTTCTGATGTAATATTGCATACGTTCATTCTGCTCAGGGCTGAACTGAGGTCTGCGAACAGTTTCCAAACACACTGAGACAAGCCTGTGTTATAGTAAAGGGGAAAACATTAAACAATACTACATGTTACTTTTACTATACTTAGGGTAGCAGTCTTTCTATCTTTCAATCACTTCTTTAAATATATAATGTGTTTAAATATACATATATACAGTATTGTGCAAAGGTCTTAAGATAGCAAAGAAGATGTTTAAATCTTGTTGGTCTATATATCTGTCAAAGTGTGTTAGCTCAACTTATCTCCTGAGGGAAAGCTTTGTTCTTCTAGCCGTCAAACAAGATAACAATAACTGCTTGGAGAACAGAAAGCATTTTTTATAGTGTTTCCATTGATTTGTGTATATTCTTATATGTTACATTACGTTTTTGTCTGAGCAAATATTTATTAATTACCCAAATAAATAGATATCTTAAATATCTTCTTTGACAGTTAAAGACTGTTTCACAGTACTGTGTAATATTATGTGTTAGAAGAAAATATGAGTAACTGATACTGGCTAATCACAAACTGCAGCACAAACATGTCAAGACGTTTGCCATATGAGAACTGGCTGTGGCACTGGGTCCTTCTCCTGACGTTATTGCAGTGGCAGAGGGTAATGTACACATACATCCGCAATGACGTGTTTGTCCGAAAGCCCTTGCTGAACTTATTAACCCCAGGGCATTAGTCACTGTGTACATATCTATATGTTTGTGAAGGTATTTGTACTTTTAATATACTTAGATCGATTTGCTATGCAACTATGTTAAAACATCTAACTGCATTTATTTTCACATAAGATCTAAATACGGAAATATGGTGAAATAATGAATAAAACAACATTTTGGATCTGATACAAAGGTATATCCCTATAGTTAATACAGCAACATTTGTATAAAGCACGAATCATATACTTATAAAGATTTTAGTCAAAGTATTCTTGCTCCTAGGTTGTAGAAGTCTCTCATTAGTACGAACCAGAATATCCTGGTCGCTTTTGCACCCAGTAGCTGCTTTGGGGTTGAAAGTCCTGGGGTTAATAAGGTTTTGTCAATAGCCCTTTAAGGAAACTTGCTAACTATGACCCTTGATCATGTGAGTACAAACAGCAGCTGAATTTTAGAGGAGCATGCCTTGGATAGGTGGGAGCAGGGCGGATGGGCTCCAGCTGCTCAGTTGTTCTCACATTCACTGGAGACTCCATATCCAAGGCTACCTCTTACACAATAAGCCACCAGTCTTTCAGTACATAATAATATTAACAGATGCACACAGTGGTTCTTTGTTGGGAACTGTATTAAAATAGGGAAGGAACTGTATTGATTTTATAATATTTCATATTTTTATAGCGAGTATAAAGGTATTTTTCTGCCAAAACCATCTTTTTAGCTTCAATTCTGGGAGGCCACTGAAGCCTTATCAATACATATAATTATTAATAATTGTGTCACAATTATTGGCATCCTGGCACTTTTGGTACATCATATAACCTCCATCTGCCAACAGAGACTTCTCCTACAATGCTTCATGAGACTGGAGAAGAGTCTGAGGTCCTCTCTTCTGGACTGCCTTCTTCAGTCATCCCCCATGGTACCATTAATCCTAGTAAGGTTCCCAGGGCCTTTGGAGAACAGAAACACCTCACAACATTACAGATCAATCACCATACTTAGCCATGGGAATCCAGTTCTTTCCTGAATAACCATGTTTTTCACCAAACCCACCTTGTCTGTTTGCTGCCAAAAAGCTATATCTTGGTATCATCTGACTGTAGGGTCCAGTAGTGTGAAGTGAGCTACTGGCATTTATGTTTGTGTCAAAAATAAAGAGAAGGCTTTCATTTGTTGGCATGGAGGTGGCATCTAATAGTAGTTTTGGAGACCTTGTGTTGAGTACCTGAGATCATCATAATTTTTATGACGTCACAAACAGTAATGCCACTAATGCTAACAATGAAATATGCTAATGCTAGCAATGAAAAACAAACAGTAAAAACAGAATGGTCTCTATTTAACAATAGCTGAGGGCTAATATGTAACACGGGGAAGATGAGGGGGGCTTTCTAGCAGGTTCTTGGAAGTCACAAGACAACATTTCCGAGGGTAAATGTGTGAGAAAAGTATCAGAAAATTGATTATATTATATTGTATTATATTATATTATTGTAAGGAAAAGTAGTAAAGATGCCCCAATGTTCTTGGTTGATCATTTGAATACAGATAATGTTAGCAAGTTATGATCATGGGGAGAAGTCTGGGAGAGAATGGGGGTTCCATTTGGCACCACTAGGGTGCTAAGGAAGATAATTCAATTGACAGTGGCCAGAGAAGTAGCTGAGGTACCATTTGCTCTCACAGGAAATCTCCGTCCTGTCCTGCCCCCTCCCTGTCAGGATCCTCACACTCCAGGGGGTCACTCTTTATATGCAAATGCAGTCATAACACCTACACACAGCACCTTGTTGGGGAGGGTCTTTTGGGGTATAAAGTGGGGTGAAGAACTGCCCTTAATTTGTATTTGAGCTGCCTTTCCATACCTAGTGTACACTGTATTACATTATATTATTTTTACTGTTCAATAAACCACCGTTTTGCTGAAACTGCGGAGACTCTGCAAGAGGATTCCTTATAGTTATGTTAATCATATCATTGTACTTTGAATAGTTCATGGAGTATAGATAAACTTTTTCCCTGTAATTTTCTGTCACGCCCTGCCCATCTGACCCTTCTGTCTCCTTCCCAGCATGGCTAACGAGCCATGCTGTTGATTGTTTGTCTCTGGTCCCTGCCCTTGTGTTTCTCATTCCTGCTGCCTCTCAATTGCTCCCTCATTAACCTTGTATAAAAGTACTTCCCTGTCCTGTGTTCCCCAGTCCAGTCATTGAAATTGTATCCCCATATTGCCAGAGTTTAGCCTCTGATCTTGTTTTTTGCGGTTGTTCTTTTGAGTCCAATAAACCCCATTGCTTTTGCCCATGCCTGCTCCTGCTTTATTCACCTCTGTCATATTTTCAAAAAGACATTCATTTTGCTTCAGGAATTATTCATTTGATTATCAGTAATTAATGTGGAAAAAATGCATTAGAAACATTGTGGCAGCACATTATAAATGAGACATCTGCTATTTGCTTAATAGGTTTGGTAGAGTGATACATTACAAGCAACTCGGGAAACAATAGGAAAGAATCCTGTCATTAGGAAGACAGTGTATGAAGAAGCCAGTTGAAGACTAGCTGAATATCACATTGCATAAAATGTGGCTTGAACAGTTGACAGGTGACTTGTAGTGTTGTAGTCAAGACCGCCTGAACCGAGACCAAGACATTGCCGAGACCGGAGGGTATCAAGACCAAGACACTGCCGAGACTTGAGGGTACCAAGACCAAGACCAAGTCCAAGACCAAGACCAAAACACACTAAGGCGAGACCAAGACCAAGACTGGTCGAGACCAAGACCAAGAGCGAAAACAGACTAGGGCTAGAATCGACATCACATTACTCAGATCAACTGTAGAGAAAAAAGGCATTGCTGTAAAGTGTCATTACTCATTAAATCAAATTCATGTTATCTTTTCAATTATATTGTCCATATGTCCATATGTCTGTCATTTAAAATCTCCCAGATTTGTCATAGTTACGAGGCCTGATGGAAAATAATATTCTCAGCAATCCTCTCCTATAACCATTTTATCAGACCTCGTCAAGGGAAAGAGATGGGATGTACCAGAAAGATGTTCATATTAAGTCCCTTATACCAGGGAGAGAGGCCTCGGGTAAGCTATGAATACGGCTATGTAATGATCCTCTGCTTTGAATTGAAGAGAATGAGCCTCCAGATTGACTTGCACCTCCAAGACCGTGCTTTCTAATGAATGTAAAATACCTAATTTAATTGACCTATAACTATGCTATTAGTGCTGGGCGATAAAACGATCTCGATTTTTTATCGATAAAACATAAGGACGATCACGATGATACACACAGACTATAAAACTCGATCAACCAAATTTGCTCCGTTTTAGAGAATGCGCTGAGACAGACAACTCGATGGCCTATCGAGCAGAGGTTTACTGAACGCCAGCACAACAGCCAATCACCGACGACATTGTAATTTTGCCCATCCTCCCTTAAAGAAGCAATGGGTGCGTTCGACTGCAGCTGATGCAACGTGGAACGCGATCTGCCGGCGGCTGCAGGGGTGGAGTATAAACTGACTGCAGCCAATTCCGACAACTTCTACTCCTCGTAGTCTGTGAGACCTGACTGCAATGGCAGCACTGCCAGAAGGGTGTAGATAAATCTATACAAATATCACCTGCATGCCTTCTTCACAGATTGGGCGATCGGTATGTCTTTCTGATAGGCATGTCTGATAGGTATGTCTTTCTGATAGGTATGACTGATAGGTATGTCTTTCTGATGGGTATGTCTTTCTGATAGGTATGTCTTTCTGATAGGTATGTCTTTCTGATGGGTATGTCTGATGGGTATGTCTTTCTGATAGGTATGTCTGATGGGTATGTCTTTCTGATGGGTATGTCTGATGGGTATGTCTTTCTGATAGGTATGTCTGATGGGTATGTCTTTCTGATAGGTATGTCTTTCTGATGGGTATGTCTGATGGGTATGTCTTTCTGATGGGTATGTCTGATGGGTATGTCTTTCTGATAGGTATGTCTGATGGGTATGTCTTTCTGATAGGTATGTCTTTCTGATGGGTATGTCTGATGGGTATGTCTTTCTGATAGGTATGTCTTTCTGATGTCTTCAGCATGGGCGCTCTGACCGGTCTCTGGTTGTGCAGCCCCACACACAGCAAACTGTGATGTGTCTTCTGACACCTTTCTATCATAGCCAGCATTAACTTTTTCAGCAATTTGTGCTCCAGTGAGCTTTAGGCACCCATGACCTTGACACCAGTTCACTAGTTGGCCTTCCTTAGACCACATTTTGAAGGTATTGACCATGCATACCTGGATGTGCCTTGTTGGATATGCTCTGACTCGGTCGTCTAGCCATCACTATATGGCCCTTGCAAAGTCACTCAGACGCTTCTGCTTATTTTTCTACCATTGGAAATACATTAATGTTGTTTGTACTTTGGGGATGTTCCTCAGAGTCCTCAATTTCCTTACCTTAAAAGATACAATTACCCTACAGCTATATGGTACAATTGGCAGACCAATGAGGGTAGAGCCCCAAGTGACAAGCAAATGTAGTACCACACACCCATATTACAGTTTTCTCCAATCATTTTAACGCGTGTCTCAATATCATGTCCACTTTTTCAAAACACTTAACACATGCACCATACCATTACACTATGTGAGCTAAACTATGTATACTTTTGCATTGCTTTGACACAATATGCATTGTGTCAAAGCAATGCATATTGTGTCCTTACCCCTCCGCTTTCATTTGCCCTTTGCTTTCCGGGACCTTCTGATTTACAAATGAAGCACTGGTCATGTGTGTTTGTGTGTGCGTGCATGCATGTGTGTGTGTGTGTGTGTGTGAGAGAGAGAGAGAGAGAGAGAGAGGAGAGTGTGTGCCCTGTGATGGCCTGTCATCCTCACCAGGGTGTTCTCTGTCTTGTGCTGTGGGCATCCTGGCATAAGCCATCTGTTGATTGTTTGTCTCTTGACCCTGCCCTTGTGTTTCTCATTCCTGCTGCCTCTCATTTACTCCCTCATTAACCTTGTATAAAAGTACTTCCCCGTCCTGTGTTCCCCAGTCCAGTCATTGAAATTGTATCCCCATATTGCCAGAGTTTAGCCTCTGATCTTGTATTTTGCTGTTGTTCTTTTGAGTCCAATAAACCCCTAGATTCACCAGTCATTGGATAAGAAGTGATGGGGATTGGATGGATGGATGGATGTATGAACATTTTACATACTCAGCAGACTTTTTACCCAGAGTGATGTGCGAGGCAAACAGCACATTACAAACATATGTGCAGCTAGGTTGAACTTCCAGTGTTATTTTTCTGAATGTCCCAATGATTTATTCAAATTCACATATAATATAAATTTAGAAAATGGAGGTGTTTTATGGCATAAATGGCACAAAACAAATTAATCAATATATTTATTGTATCTTATTGTTATTTATTGTATTTTATTGTTATTGCTTATTTTTTTGCAACAACCTCCAAAAAAATTCTAGTGTCATGGCCAGGCTGAATAGAGGACACAGGAGCAGGAATCAGGGCCAACAAAGGAGGTTTATTTACATGAACTGAACAGAACTGGAAACAAAATGGGATCACAGGGGATCAATAGGGAGGCTAGGGCAAGGGCTACAGGAACACAATGTTAATAACAGAACTGGAGATTATTAGACTAAGAAGCACTTAAATACTGTAGTAACCAAGGAACAGACAGTAGGCAGTTGGGTGTGATTAACAGGAGGGAAGGAACGCCAGGGAGGAGACAGGAGGGTCAGGCAGGGTAGGACACAAGACAGTACCCCCCCATCGTGTGCTGGGTAGGGCACCAAGGGGCCACACAAAGGGATGGACAGACAGACCCTGGACACTGGGCAAGACAGGGCATGACATGACAGGACAAAGCAGGACAGGGCAAGGAGGCTGGATGAGATCAGGCAAACTCTAAAACTGGGGCACCGAACAGGCAGGGACCAGACCAGGGACCAACAGGAGAGACACGAGACAAGATCAGGAGTCAGGGATGAACACTGAACCACAATGAAAACTCAGGAACAACAGAGATGGGAGGTGATACAGGGGCACACAGACCATATCTAAACAAGACTGGCACCACCAAACATCAGAGGGGCAGAGCTCCCTGACAAACAGGACAGGGCAGAACTGGACAGGGACACACCACACCAGGGTTGGGATGATGGAGCCAAACATCAGGGCAGACATGCAAGGCCAGTTGGGCAGGATCAGGGACACAGGACCAGACTCATGACATGACTAAGGACACGGAGTGGACAAAAGCAATGTCAGAGACCATAGGGATAAAAAAAACACACTATAAAAGACACACTACAAAACAGGACAGACAAGTACAGGGTCAACCAGAGCAGGGACAGAGACACCAACAAGGACCACAAGCCAGGGAGAAATAAAGGTAGGACCGGGCAGTGAGGCAAAAACAGGGACAGAATGAACGGGGCTTGGCAGGGGGATCCTTGGGACCCCCAACTGTGTGATACCAACCCAGGGACGCGGAGCCTTTTGGCCTTTGGGGGGTTAGGGAATCCAGGTGCCGCTAAGGGGTCAGTGGGGATGGGTGGCGCTGAGGGGGCAGCCTAACATGGCTGGGGGGGGGGACGGGGACGAGGGAACAGCAGGGCTGGGTGGTGATGAGGGGACAGCAAGGCAAGCACAGGAGGAGCCCGAGAGGCCTGCAGGGCAGGAGAGTGAGAGTGGCGACCCTGGATGGTGTGCCCTCATCTCCCTTTCCGCGAGACAGAGACTCTGCCTGCCCCTCCCTTGAACCTCTGCTGCAACCAGTGGCCACCTTGTGACTTGGGACAGGGGCAGCCCGAGTCCTGGATGGGGGCAGGGGCCCACGGAGTGGAACCTAGGGCAAGACCCAGAAGGTCCCACTCCAAGTCCTCCAGGAAGGTGTCCTCTGGGTCTGCTCCCTCAGGGCTGGCTTGTGGCAAATGGAGAGTTGGCCTTGGGGCTGGTGGAGGCCAGAGGGGGGGGGGAAAGTGGGTGCCGGCAGGACCTCAAAAGATAACAAGGCGGGCGCAGGTGAGAAGGCTGGGACACTTTGAGGTATGCAGGACGAGGCCAGGATACCTTCAGGTGAACAGGACAACCTGGATGATTGAAGTGAATCCGGGATGCCTGGAAATGGGCAGGATGGAACCATGAGGCCCTCTCTGGGACATCAGGCAGTGAGTGGGTCTAGCTGGGACACCTGGAGGCGGATGGAGCCGGGCCATTTGGAGATGGACATGGCAGAACCGGGCCACCCAGAGATGGACAGGGCGAAACACCCCTCTCTGGGTTGGAAGCATGAGCAATGGGGCCCTCTCAGGGCCAGGAGTGACAGCGGCCTCTATGGAGCAGAGTGCTAGTGGTGCGATAGAGATGTCTTCTGGGCCGGGCGGAATTGAAACGGTGGAGACCTCTCCTGAGCTGGGTGCTAGCAGGGCAGTGGCAGCCTCCCCTGGGGCCTGAAGTTAAGATTACTGCAGCTGCAAGGATGGGCCTGAGGACACAGCTGGGACCGAGACAAGCTCTAGGAGTTTGGTGGGGATGTTACCGTGGTTGGGTGTGGGGGCAGAGACAAGTGGCTCTCCTGGACTGGGAGCCTAGAGTGCGGATGAGGACCAGGCATGGCAGCTTGTTGGAACCACACCAGGGAGGAGACAGGAGGGTCAGGCAGGACAGGACATGACATCTAGAATATATTACGCAATTGTTAAAGACTAAAATTAAATTTTGAAGGATTACTTGCTCTATTATTTGATAAAGAATAGAGAATAAATATTTACATCCAAAATTGTAAATTACAAGATCATGTATTTCACATGCTTTCAGATTTTGTAAGGTAGCTTTGAAGATACTATTATTCACCGCAAATATGAAAAAAGCACTGTGTGTGTGTGTGTGTGAATCAATCTTGAAATTTAATGAAAAGCATTACACAAATATTTGCCTGGCCTTTCGCATTGTAATAGTTACATTTACACAGAGATAATTCCAGATAATTCAGTAAACAGAGCCGGGAAGGTTCATATGAAGATCGTCACTTTGGCTTGCTGTTTATTTATAAAGTCAGTCGCAAGGGCATTTCCTCGCTCTATCTAGGGACATGCGATACTCATAACATAGATCCAAAAAATGAAAGGTGGGCTCGTCGGCCACACCATGCAATACTTGCCTCTGATTGGTTGAGGGGCTTAGTTTGGAAAAACAAGGTACGGCTATATATTGTGGGAAGATATGACTTATTTATGAAAGGAGAGTGGGAGATACAGTCCTAATACGTAGACGATTCCTAAATTCATAGTGTCAATTTGCTATTTAGGTATTGCAAAAATGAGAACGCAAATTAAAAAAGCTCCACAGATTCTCGAGCTTTTGAAGACTAAATCCATAGGAATGCAACACTGCAAGACCACGTCTTCAGTTTGCGCGTTAAAGTCAATGGATGCTGTACAGGTGCCCGCTGATGGGCAAGGTCTAGCCTCTATCCCAGGACCGACGAACTGGCCGCTGTTTGGCAGCTTAATCGAGCTTCTCCGAAAAGGAGGGCTGAAACGACAGCACGAAACATTGGTAAATAAAGATAATAGATTTTTTTCGCACCATGACATACTGTTACATCTATATCCCTCATCTAAATTCTATGCATTTAATTTCAAATGCATAAAGCGACGAGTATACTCCACTTTTCCACGCAAAGTACTCATATTGAAATGCATTCCGTTTAAGTGTTGTGCACTCTTTACAGATTGAGTACCATAAAAGGTTCGGGAAAATCTTCAGGATGAAGCTGGGATCTTTCGAATCAGTTCACATTGGCGCTCCTTGTTTACTGGAGGCACTATACAGAAAGGAAGGCAACTACCCACAGCGCCTTGAAATAAAACCCTGGAAAGCATACAGGGACTTCAGAAACGAGGCGTACGGACTCCTTATTTTGTAAGTGTAATATTTTTTTCGTTGCAGATGTGGAAATAAAAGACTGAACTTTTCTGACAATTACTATTTTCGTTTTAAAGGGAAGGAGAGGATTGGCAGAGAGTGAGAAGCGCATTCCAGCAGAAATTAATGAAACCTACAGAAGTGATGAAACTGGACGGAAAAATCAATGAGGTATGACATTATTATCGTACAGGCTAATTACATGTATATAACTATAAAACAGTAAAAAAAAAAATAATACAGTAAAAATAATAAGTAGAAAAATGACATTGGTGGTAACTTACCCATCGGAGCAACTTCCGAATATCGTTGCATTTCATTTTGGATGTTCGTATGTTAATATATGTTACTATAGCGTTTATATTCACACTGCTGTAATTGTGAACTTAAGACATTGAATAATAATGATTACGATCATGCAATTAGTTAATAATGGGGTTTGTAGAAGCTCTCGGCAATTTGGAATCAATTGTCACAATACAGTGTGTCCTGTTTTCGTTGTTTGATATTAGTATACCTTTAAAAAGCACAAATAACAACCCAGTACGGATTTTGTTCAATTCTGGGTACGTATTTCACACTATTAATTATTTTGTTTCTTTTAAAAAGGTTCTGGCTGATTTTGTTGATCGGATTGGGAAAGTCAATGTCAATGGTCACATTAATGACTTATATTTTGAACTGAACAAGTGGTCGTTTGAAAGTAAGTAGGCCTACTGCAATAATTCTGTTGTGAATAATTATTATTAGTATCACATTTATATTAAAAATGCGTAATAATGACAATATTTTGTTACAGCTATTTGCCTGGTGTTGTATGACAAGCGATTTGGGCTTCTGGGCCAGAACGTAAATGAAGAAGCAATTAACTTTATCACAGCTATAAAAACCGTAAGTGTAAAATGATGAGTCAAATTCTTGGCAGCAGATACTCCCATCATAGTGTGAACTTATTCACCTGAAACACAAACCTATCCATTCGGCAAAACAAATATCTTGATAACCTAAATCTCTCCCACCTTACACGGTCACTGTTATTCAAGTATGTTTACATGTAGGCAAAAAACAGAGTTCATTGGGTTCACTAAGCCGCGGGCCGTGACTGTGTGTATTCGTCTTCGTAATCCTCCTATTTTGAGTGTGGACCATGCTTTTTGTTTACCTTTAGTTCTGTTTAATAAAGAAAAAAACTTAATGTCTCGGTTGGATGCTTTTTCTTAAGATAAAAGGGTGGGGTATAACAACAGCTCGTTATTGTAGGCTAATATGATATAAAACACAACAGTCTCCACGGGTTGTTATTGAAAGGCTTGTTTTCTTGATGTTAAGATGATGAATACGTTTGGAACGATGATGGTCACTCCGGTCGAGCTCCACAAAAGCTTGAATACGAAGACATGGCAGGATCACACGGCAGCCTGGGACCACATATTCCGCACAGGTACCTGACGCCCCCCGCCCCCGATGACGTATGACCCACAGAAAAGCATTTTCAATCAGGTGATGACACATGAACCGATTGCCTTCCCGCTTTACTCACTGACAGCATTAGTAGTAAACTGAGTGACCCGTGTCTGACAAAGCTGCCAAATATTTGTAGTAGTCGGAGGGTGGAGAGGGGGATGGTTTATTGTGCTGATTACACAGACTACGGTCGGCAGGCACATGTCACTCGCCTCCCCCCCCGCCTATAAACAAGCTGTGGTTTCGCGCTCCGCAGGAAGACCAAGTCGTTTTCAAAGGTTATTCAAGTTCATGGGACAAGCAGTTTAAAGTTTTTTTTTTTTTTTGGAGTCGCTCCTTGACACGTTTCGAGGTTTTTGAGTTCATTCGCGGAAAAGTCTATGAATAGAGACGTTTAAAAATAAGGTAACCCGACACGAACTTCATTGATTTAATAGTAGACGAGTATAACATTTAGCTCATTAATATTAATAATATTAATCATTTGGCTGTATTGGAAATAATTCCAAGTCCATATATTGCTGGCTACTATATATTTATTACTAAATAGCCTAAATCAGACGTTTTCTTCAAACTTTAAAATAGGATGAC
The DNA here is from genome assembly GCF_048594095.1 of Paramormyrops kingsleyae. NCBI lineage: Eukaryota > Metazoa > Chordata > Actinopteri > Osteoglossiformes > Mormyridae > Paramormyrops > Paramormyrops kingsleyae. Next base: position 32,156,832 of record NC_132804.1, read on the forward strand.
GTTTCAGTTTCACCAGTAAAATGACAGAGCGAAATCCCGCAAAACACTCCCTGAAATAGGCTCCCTCAGTGCTGCCAAACCCACCCCCTATTCAGGGTCTTATAGTCCCTTAATCAGCAATTATTCCATCCCTTTTTCTGCTTGCCTTGAGAAACTGCTCAAACACAGCAGCACCAAGAACAAGAAATCACAATGTTTACAACGAAACCATAGCCCCTCTCAAGACTGGGACACTACAATATAATGTGCTTTTTGCCTCTATTGTTTATCACTTTGAATAAAATTGTCTGCTAAATACATGTAAATGCAAACATGAATTCACTATCAGCCACTAAAATGCAGTGTATTTGAGTAACTCCTTCTATCATGATTTTGGTTGGTAAGTATAAAATATCATTCGAAGTTTGCCATACTTTTCTTCTGGCAGCAAAAGTCTACATAGACAAAAAACTGAAACGCCACCAGAAGGATTCGAGCGATGACTTCCTGTGTGAGATCTACCACCACAGTCGCTTGTCCAAGAAGGAGCTGTATGCGGCCACCACAGAGCTTCAGATTGGAGGAGTTGAGACCGTGAGTTACTGGGCCTAAAACTGTAGCCATGACTACCACTGACAAATCAAATTCAAGATCATGCTTGGGGCCATGTCATTGGGCTTGAAACAGACACTAGAATTATCCCTGCAAGTTTTTCATCTTTTGAAAGCCAGCCAATGCAAAACAGACACATGGACAGCTGGAATGCAGCTGTTGTTACATAACTAAGTAGCCAGTCATTCAGCATAAATATGCAAATACCTAACAGCCAAGCTTGCAATAGGCTATTCCTAGAAGGCAGGAGACTGCTGTCTGTATTGGGATAGTAAACTTGCCTGTGTCATTCTGTAGACAGCCAACAGCTTCCTGTGGGCCATTTTCAACCTATCCCGCAATCCGCGATGTCAGGAGGAGCTGCTGCGGGAGATTACAGCCACAGTCCCTGCAGGAGAGGCACCCAATGCTCGGCACGTAAAGCAGATGCCCTTCCTCAAAGCCTGTCTGAAGGAATCTATGAGGTAAGCACTGCCCATGCATACGCATAATCATGCATACGCATCATCATGCATTCGCATCATCATGCATACGCATCATCAGCTGAGCTTCATCCACACCCAGTCACTCCCGAGTGCCCACTATGGTCGTCACTCTGCAGAGTCGGGGATTTGAATATGCGACCTTCCAATTTCATGCACAGCATTCTAAACCACTGAGCTGGAAAGCACTACCTCAGATAGGACTCAGACTCACAATCCCTGGCCTGGGTGGCCAGAGCCTTATTCATTAGGTCACTGAGGCAAAGAATCCCCTCTGGGTGATTTGGAGCGATCAATCAGCCTGAAGCTGTAGGCTGACTGTAAAACCAGCACAGCGATCACATAAGTGTCATTTCTTTAGGGTAAAAATTTGCTATGTTTAACTGAGTTAGCTCACAGCTAATGCTGTGATTTTGTTGCCTTAGACCTCGAAGGTTGTGAGTTCAAATCCCACCACTTTTCAGAGTGTATGGAGTTTTCATACTCTCCTCCCACACTTCAAAGAGGGGTTCATTGGAGTTTCTGAGTCGCCATAGTAAGTGCATGAGCCCTGTGTACCATGACCCATAAATGGTTAGAGGATCACTATTTACATTGGAACATAGTATTTGGATGTAGTCTGGTGATATGCAAACAATGTTGACCTGAGATACTTACTTTTTTTTTAAATAGTACCTACTTTATACATTGTCTACCTTCAATTTTATTATGTACGTAGTAAAGAATTCTTTAATCAGTCAATGAAGGGAAAAGCATGAATAGATAAGACCACAATTTGTCAATAGGGACTGAGAATCTTTCTGTTTGCTTGCAGTAAAAATAGTAAAAAAAAAAAAAAAAGCTTTAGTTAAATAATCAACAGAGAAACAGACATGAACTGGAAGTTCTGTACCTCAGCTTGCATAGCAGCTTGTTCAGTCCAGGATGACGCTGAGCCTGGAGCTTATCTTAGGAAGCACAGGGCACAAGGCAGGGCTGCGTCCTGCACAGGATTCCACCCCATCACAGGGCACACAATCACACCCTGAGGGTGACCCTCAACCCTGGAAGTGTGAGGCAACAGTGTGACCCATTCTGCCAGCACTCCGGCACAATTGGAGATGTATAACATTCACAAATTCATTAATTTCTCCAGAGTTTACATTTAATATCTGCTTTATTTATAGACTTTCGCCCTCGGTGCCATTTACTAGTCGGACTTTGGATAAAGAGACTGTGCTTGGACATTATATACTGCCAAAAGGAGTAAGTATGTTTATTTATAATAAGACATAATATATATCTGTCATATAGCTCTACATATAATGTTAAATGTGTCTATACAGACTCTGACCAGAAGTTAGTTTCTATTAGTGTTTTGAGTTTTGCTATTGCTGTTGAAAAATATTGACATATCTTTTTTAACGCTAAAATTAGACAGTCTTGATGATAAACAGCCACGCCCTGGGCTCTAATGAAGAGTACTTTGATGAGGGGAAGCAGTTTAAGCCCGAGCGCTGGCTTCAGGAGAAGAGCACCATCAATCCCTTCACTCACGTGCCCTTCGGTATCGGCAAGCGGATGTGCATTGGCCGTCGTCTGGCAGAGCTGCAGCTGCAGCTTGCGTTGGCCTGGGTAAGATCCGGCCTCTTGGTCTGGGGATAGGAAACTCGTTTAAGGTGTGACAGGTTCAAGGACTAGATCACAGATGCGCCTATTCTGGGATGGTGTGTGACTTTGCCTCTATCCAGAAGGGTGTTGGTTCTAATCCTGTAATCATATCACTACTGGTCCTTAAGTGAGGCCCTTAAGCCCAAAACTGCTCCAGGGTCCCAGGAGAAATGTCTGGCAATTCTAACACTTTCTTTTCATGCAGCTCTGAAGTATAGCTCAGTAGTCACATCACTGTATTGCTTAATTACATTTTATTTATATGCTTTTGTCCAGAGTAACATATACACATGAGGATGAGAGAACAATTGGGGTTAAGGGCTTTGCTCAGTGGGCCAATGTTGACATCACTTCCAACCATGTGATCTGAACCTCCACTCTTCTGATTACAGACACACACTCCTAACCCGCAGAGCTATACACTGCCAGCGGTTGGCAATAAAACAGTAATAGTTCATAACATGAAAAAATGCTCTTTGTGTTTAGCATAGAAGGAAAATAAATCAAATAAACCTCCAGCATCTACAATTTAGCACATTCAGGACATGTTCTTCAGGTGTTGTGTAACATTTCACAAACAGCATTCCAATAATATTGGTTATTTGTAAAATGTTAAGTGTATTGATTAATGGACGCCACACTTATTGAACTGAGACTGAATTAAGAACATTGCCAGTGTCTTCCAGAACACGTAAATCTTTTGGCATATGTAAACATCCAATACAAATTGGAACAGAAATGTTAGCAGAAAGTGTACAAATTGCAAGTTGTCTGTTCACACTGTATGTATCACATATCCCTTTAAACACAATATCTGGCAATACAAGAATGGACAGTTTTGAGTGGATTTATATATATATATATATATATGTTAATTTATTATAACTGATGGATGAAGGTTGTTGATTTTTTTGCTAATTTGTAAATTGTATCAGTTAAATTATAATATCATGCTGTTTTCTCTGGATGTCAGGTGATAAGAGAATATGAAATCCTAGCAACAGATAATGACCCAGTAGAGGCAATACACTCAGGAACCCTTGTCCCCAGCCGCGAATTGCCAGTGGCCTTTATCAGGAGATGAGGTAAGAGAAGCTTTGGTGAAATCTTTGCATGGTAGCAACATATTTCTTTCTATGGCAATAGACCAAATTGTCAGGGCAAAAAAAATATGTGGGAAATCAATGCGAGTAAGCCCGATAAAGGTCATTCATCTTCTCTTACTTCAGCCTTTCATCCTGTCAGATAAAATTTGTCCTCACTGAACTATAGCTGCCAAACAGAGTTTACCCGCTGTTCTGAACAGCCCTATTTCGTTACACATCAGTTTTTTCTGCTTGAGCAGACATAACACATTACATTAATTTAGAAATACTTTCATCCAAATAAACATACAATTGAGAGTGTACCTGGAGCAACTGGGAATACTAGATATTACTCAAAGGCTCAACACTCATATCTCTCTGCTGAACATGGGATTCAAACCAGCAACCTTCCTACTTCATGTGCAGTGTCCTTAACCTGCTGAACCATGCACTGCCCCCAGTGTGATCTGTTTGCCAAATGAGACTCTAATTATCCCCTTTTAATTGATTCCTTAACAGGTGGCAGTTTGGCATCTCCATTGTCTGCTCTGTGCTTAAAAAGAGATGGAGATTGTACTCATTGTGACCAGAAAACCTGCTCATCGCACCTCTTTCTAAACATGAAAAATACCTCAAAATGCAACAAATCACCCCAAAGCTATTTCATGGACTGAAAGACCAAGCTAACTAAAGTAACAAATTCCCAAATCAAGATGATTGCACTTTATTATCTTCTTATGTCTGCATGCCTACTATGACTGGAATTTTGATAATCAGTTATTAATATGTATATAATGTTGTGCTGAGTACTCTGCTGTTTTGTTATATTTAAATGATTATCTATGTGTTCAAAAAGATGTACACATTCTTTATCAAAGCATTGAATAAATGTGTTTTTACTTGTTTGAAAGCAATTTTCTTGTTATTATGGATTCTTCCAAAAGAAGAAAATCACCACAATCCACAGTAGTGCATGAATAACTGAGTATGTTTGATTCAGAAGGGAAAAAAGACAAAATGATCACTCTGTCAATACAGTCATATACATTTTATTATTGTGCATTATATCTGGCAAACATAAAAACAGTATTTTATACATTAAAATACACAAGCAAATGCCAAATGAAAGGTGAAGTTCTTAGCTTTACTATTGAAACTCATACCTGTGATTTTTCACATTTATCCTGAGAGGTGATTGTGTATTATTAATATGGAGCTCATTCAGTTTAAGAAAACTTTGGAAAAACGTGTCAAAAGGTTAAAAAAACAAACAAAATATTTGCAGTTATATAATACACTAATCAGCCATAACATTAAAACCATCTAAACAGCTCTGACCCGTCAAGGCATGGACTCCATAAGGCCTCTGAAGGTGTCCCGCGGTACAGTAGTCTAGTGTCCGTGGTTTCAGTAACTGTCATTTCAGTTATTCGCAGTTTACCATGCTCCAAAACATGTATTGAAAAGACAGTGTTTTTATATTGTTCCTTTGTCCTTTGAGGGCTATGAAAAGCATGATTTTCATTAATCCATCATCCCATGATGCATATTTTTCATTGCTCTAGTCTTTTGAGAATTTTGTTAAATCTTTAGAATCCCTTTCATTCGAGAGTATGGTACTGTGTAGTACTGTACAATAATGTACAATGTTCTTTATTATTACTGTATTTAATGTTAGTAATATCACACCAGCAACAATTACCATATGCAAGAACATAAAATTCACATTATGGGGTCTGCAGATGGTCTCCCGTGTTTCGGATGTACGCCAACATATCTCCTGTGGATACGGAGGGTCTCCTGTACCTGACACCAAAACCTTAGCAGCAGATCCTTTAAGTTCTGTATGTTGCAAGGTGGGGCCTCCATGGATCAGACTTGCTTGTCCAACACATCCCACTGATGCTCAACCAGATTGAGATCTGGGGGATTTGCAGGCCAAGTCAACAGCTTGAACTCTTTTTCATGTTCCTCAACATTTGTACGACAGGCTAGCCTTCACCCGCCCAAGTGCTTCAACGAGCCTTGGGCACCCATGGCCCAGTCCCCGGATCACCGTTTGGCCTTCATTGGACCACTTTTGGTAGGTATTGACCACTGCGTACTGGGAACAGCCCTCAAGACCTGCTATTTTGGAGACTCTCTGACCCAGTAATCTAGCCATCAAAGTTTTGCGGTTGTCAAAGTCACTTGCCTATTTTTCTTGCTTCCAACACCTCAACAAAAAGAACTGTTCACTTGCCCAATATATAATGGCACCCTTAACAAGTGCCATTGTAATGAGATAATCACTTATGGTTTAAATGTTTTGGCTGGTCCATATATAATATAATATAATATAATATAATATAATTTAAAAATGTGGAAAAAATATGAAATAATGCAAAATTACTAAAATGACTCACAACTAAGATTTTGCCTGTTGAGAAAGAAGTGTTTCCTTAAATTTTGTGCATACAAAATAAAATGAAATGAAAGCACAGGAATTACATATTGGAAATAATACGATATAAACAAAATTTTTGGCGAAAATTGTTCACATAAAAGAACCTTATAATATTCAATATATAGTATGTTTTGATTGTAAAACATTGATATTCTGTCCCATGGCAATGGTTCAGTATAAATCAGGGTAATCTTCAAAACAAATACCACACATTAAAAACGGATTGCAGACAGTCTTTTAGATGAGATTACAATTTAAATATTTGTATTTAGTCATTGCCGCCGTCTGAGACACCGAGCCAAAGATTTCCTGCAAACATGTTGCAAAATGAGGATGAAAGTGGACAGTAGTTCACAACATAGAGTTGGCTTAAGCATGAGTGGATAGGAGCTGTTCCATGGCACGGATTCCAGCTGTTTTTCATTTGCTGAGATGTAATATGTAATACATTTTTTCCACATAAATGTGTGCAGCTGCAGCATTTAAAATTGATTTTATGTGTATTTAATTCTGTCAATTTGGCTTTTTGTAATCTGCAAGCAGACCATTCACCTGAATTCAAACGTACTTTTAAATTCACCTGAATTTAAACGTACTTCTGAAAAATACAACAAAGGATGTGTATAATGGATAACCTACAGTTTTCAAAAGTAAGCAATTACAAATAGTAATTAATCATCATTTAATAGCAATAAATCGTAATTTATTCAGCCAGCTGTAAACAATACATTTAATATTTTTCTGCAAAAACAACTTTAATGAACACAAGAATCACAATAGATGCATCCTTATTGGTAGATTTTTAACAGTACAAATTATTTAATCATTAATTACGTGTAATTTTTATATACATATCCTTTACATTTACAGAATTTACAATGGCATCCCAAGCTTTGAAAAACAATGGAAAGTTGCACTTTTAGATTAGGAAAAAAAGACTCAAATGGTTCAAAATTTTCACTTAATATTTTTCTATAAACCTCATAAATAAATGCTAATGTTTAAATCGCCGTAATTAATGAGGGCCATAACAGATGCAGAGTGGAGGCTTACGTAAGTGTAGGCATCGGTAACCTTAACCTCCGAATAAACCTCCGGGATTTCTCAACTTTCTTTACTTTGGCCCTTAGCCCATGTCATTCACCTAAAACACAGCTACAATTTTGTTAAAAACAAAATGTGACACTTCTGAATTCATTCCTCTATTTAGAAAAAAACTTAAGTGCTCCAGAATAGCCCAAGTAAAGTCATTACAGAACAGTATTTGTGTATAATATTTCTATATAAATTCATGCCTAGATAATTAACATTTAATGTTCACAGTAATGGCCTGCATATTACCGTTGTGTACCGTATAAGACGGAGTTCATTACACATTCATACACTGTGAATTAATAAGGAAATCAAATCACAAAAGTAAACAGCACAATTGTGGTCTGTACATTTAAATTTCACACTTAAGTACCACATTTACCCCTCTGAATACAAAAATAGAAAAGAAAATTTATTAGAAAACAATACTGATACTTTTGATTCTGCTGAAGAGTTATTTTATAAAGAGGAGCTAAATATGTATGAAACCACAAAACTATCTTACCTACGAAATTGCAATTTCCCAAAAAATACATAGGGCCAATTTAACCAAAACTATAACACTGAGTCGCCCGCAATTACTCTTAACTAAACTTTATTATTATAAAGTAGGAAAACATTGTGTTGCAGAAACAGGAACAAGATGAGATGAACAATAAATTATATATTATTTCAGCGCCACCTACAGGACATTATGGCGATGCACTTTACATTGTAGTCTAAAATGTTATTCGGGCAGTTCTCAGTAGACGTAAGAAACTCTCAAGTTAAATTTTACGTCAGATTTACCTTCCCATCACATTCGAGAAACCTTATAACAAAAAACATATGAGCCAAAATATATTGACATGCTAAAGAACACATATAAAAAAAAAAACAAATTTTAACTTTCTTTTGGTTTCACAAATCAAAGCAGGTGAATCTTACATTATTGTTTGTGTTGAATTCAAATATCTAAGCAGGATTTACCTATCATACAAGGATTTTGAGTGACACACAATTGAGCTTCCTATATGCATATCATAGAGAGAGAAGGGCCCTGTATCAATATGTCTAAACATGCTACAGCCTGTAATCTCTGGCAAAACAGACTTACAGTACTGTTTGAAGTGTATGTAAAGTCCTTAAAATGTTCATGAATAGAAGTGAATTTTTACCTAAATTACACTTAAATATGCCAATACATTCATAATAAGGAATTATATACTATTAATACAGTCTAAAAATCACACTATTGAAAAACTATGGGTGAGAGCAAAATTCTGAGCGCATTTCTTAAGTCAGAATTAAAAAGTACATAAACGTCACCCCGTAGTTGATGCATGAAAAAAATCTTTGTCCACCAGTGTTATGAGAAATACCCGTGTTTTAAACATCTTACAATAATTATAACAAAACTGGCTGCTTCTCAAAAACCTTATGTGGCGTGATTTTTTTTTAAGTTATTTCTCTGATCATAATCTTCAAAATCTATCTGGCACACCAACAATTGTAAAGGACCAAAAACCTATTAAATCAGTGTAGCCTAGCTTAAATGCAACACAGCATGTAAGGAATTTAGAAATCCAATGCTTTCCTAATGTTGTTAAGAACTTACAGTGTCAGGGTCAGCCCATGTTGTCCCACTCTGTGTCCCTTCCCCGTTTGGCCAGCAGGTGTCGCTGGTCACCCCATCCTTCATGTTAGTATTTGTTCTCCCTTATTACCTGTCTGCCCGCATGGCTCAATGTGTTGAGCATGTAGTTGCCTGTGATCCTTGTCCTGTGTTTGAATCCTGCTTCCTCTATTTTTGTATTTTGCTCTCTAGTGTTTCATTTGAGTTTTTCTAGTTCTTGTATCTGGTGATTTTGTATTTGGTTTTTGGTTTTGTTCCTTGTGCCCCTGCTTGTGTCTTTACCTGTCTGTAATTCCCCAGTGTTAGTTTCTGTTTCCTTGGTTAGTTCTTGGTTTCCCTGTTTTTAGTTCCTTTGAGTTTATTAGTTTCACCTCTGCCCCGTTTTCCTGGTCTTTCTTAATTAGCCTCACCTGTCCTGTGTTAGTCTCGTTACCCCTTAGTATTTTAGTTCCTGCTTCTGTTCAGTTCCCCAGTGGTTCATTGTTGTTGTTTGATAGTTGTGATGTTAGACAGTTTGATATTCTTGGTGTTAGATGTGTATTCGGTCTTTGTTATTTAGTCTTTGTTAATCCCCTTTAGGTTTTGACCCGTCGTGGTCCTTTGATTTTGCTGTGTCCGCAGTGTTTTCTGTTTTGTTCAATAAACCCTGTTTTTGTTGTTGGAGCCGCCAGAGGGTTGTCCACCCTTTTTGTGCCTGTGTCATGCCACGTTGCCGCGCCAAACCCGTCTGGGTCCATGACATACAGTACACACAGTAATCTGTCATCAGCAATGTAAGGTCGCCATCAGTCACCAGTATGAATACAAGCTTATGTCTTTGAAAAAGGTGCTCGTTTAGGCTATGCGCATTTAGCTTCCTCTATATATGATACTTAAAGTAACGTCTATTTCTCAGTGTTTTACATGATTCCAAACTACAGATTTACATAATATGTTGTTTCAATAACTTGACAATTAACAAACGAATTTTCACAGCAGTTTAACCTTCATAGTCAGTTATCGCCGTCTCTCAGCATTGTTAGGCTGAGGTTACGCATCGACTTATGTTCCTGATATTTACTGCATCTCTACTTCTAGAGGGCAGCCTAATAGTACAACTTTTAGAAGACGATTGACTTTATTTGAATGTTTAGTTCAGACATAACCTCGTAAATACAACGGGGCGGTTCACACAGCAACATGCACTCGCTTTCAAAGAGGACGCAACTCAAATTACACCAATAAATGCTTGCAGTGCATACTAGAAGTGGAGAGGGAGGGAGAGGGAGCAGGAGATATTTAATCTAGGCACCCATTTAGGAAATGACATGACAATTAGCTGTGCTGCGTTTGCAACACAATCATGTCATACAATTTCAATACAAAAAAAAAAATCAAAACTTCCAAAAAAAACCAAGGAGGCACGTGTCACCTCAGTTTGGGCACGCTGCCTCTGCTTACAGGTGTTTATACTGACTGGCTATTTCATTAGCTACACCTTACTAGTACTGGGTTAGACCACCTTTTGCCTTCAGAACTGCTTTAGTTCTGAAGTTCTTTAGTTCTTTAGCTGTGTCAAGCATAGGTGCTTAAAACATTCCCCAGTGATCTTGGTCCATATTGACATGGTAGTATCACACAGTTACTGCAGGTTTATCGGGTGCACCTTCATGATGTCAGTTTCCTATTCTATCACAGCCCATAGGGGCTCTATTGAATTGAGATCTGATGACCGTGGAGGCCATTTGAGTACAGTGAACTCATTGTCATGTTCATGAAACCAGTCTGAGATGATATGAGCTTTGTGACATGGCATGTTATCCTGCTGGAAGTAGCCAACAGAAGCTGGCTATACTGTGATCCTGAAGGGATGGACATGGTCAGCCACAATACTCAGGTAGTCCGTGGCATTTAAAGGATGCTCATTAAAATGAGACTCATCTGACCAGGCAATGTTCTTCTAGCCTTATTCTGTCCAAATGGCACCCAGTGTGATCTTCTGTTTCTGCAGCCCGTCTGCTTCAAGGTTCAATGTGTTGTGCATTCAGAGATGCTCTTCTGCATACCTTGGTTGTAATGAGTGGTTATTTGAGTTACTGTTGTCTTTCTATCAGCTTGAACCAGTCTGGCCATTCTTCTCTCTGACCTCTGCCATCAACACGGCATTTTCGGCCCCAGAGAACCGCCGCTCACTGGATGTTATTTCTTTTTTTGGTCCAATCTCTGTAAACCCTAGAGATGACTCTGTGTGACAGTCCCAGTAGATCAGCAGTTTCTGAAATACTCAAACCAGCCTGTCTGGCACCAACAACCATGCCAGGTTCAAAGTCACTTAAATCACCTTTCTTCCCCATTCTGGTGATTGATGTGAACAGATTGACCTGAATCTGCATGATGTTATACATTGTGTTGCTGACATATGATTGGCTGATTAGAGCAGTTGAACCGATGTACCTAATAAAGTAACCAGTGAGTGTGTGTCGCCTTTCTGCAGTAGCACTTCCATAAATGTTATGTGTGTCAGATATTTTATGTGTAGATTCGGATTTACTTAACTTGGTTTTGTAAGTCGAGAGCTGACTGTGTATCGCTCCATCATTAGCATTTCAAAAATGTTTCACTTTTCAAGCCTTCTTTAATTACCTAACAACTAATGAGTCAGAATGGTATAGAAATTCAGTTATAGTAATGCGTCCAACATGGGTGTCTGTAGCCCCGAGTATTTCAGCCCCAATGCTAATTATCCTTCTTCAAAAAAGACACAAGCCCCAGGTAAACTTGACTTAGCCCCTGATCTTTTCAATTGCTAGAATCTCCCCTGGCATCCGGGAATGAATAGAATTGAATGCTTTGGTGCTCAAAAGACAGGAAACCCCTAATTAGGAAGACATTTTTTAAACTAGTCAGTATATAGAAACTGTTTAATGGCAGAACATGAATCCAGGTGGGTGCAAAATGGACAGATGTTTGTATATTGGGCATTGTCTCTGTACATGAAAATTGTTGCTGTGTTTTAAGTTGTTTCATAATGATTACTGAGTAGATTGTCCTAATATTTCTAAATATTTCATTATTATTTTATGTGTGTAACATCAGATTCATCACCATCATCGCTCCCATTTTTTATGGAGCGTGTTGTGGTTTAATATTGTGTTGTGTTTTGATAATTCATCATTCTCATATAGACATGTTAACAAAAGTGAAGCTAAAGATTTCCATCCATCCATCCATCCATCCAATTCCCATCACCACTTATTCAGTCAACTGGGGATTTCTGGTATGCAGAAAGCAGAGGACACAGAGCAGGGGACACTCTGGGGGGGGGGGGGGGTACTCCATGACAGGGCGCACACTCTCACACACACAAGGGGACACAAGAACAGGGGGACGCCTTGACACACTCCAGGAAACTTACACAATCCTGCGCTTTTTGACTGCTGTAGAAAACCCACAAAAACATGACAGCTCCACTTAATCCTGCAGTGCTACCCACCCAGCTACATGATTTGTGATGTATATAAATTCAAACAGCTAATATTGGATTATATTGAAATGCATTTCTTCTTTGATTTAGGAGACAGTAAATACCAAACGTGTGATATTTGGCAGGTTGACCAGTAGCCTGCAACTTTATACCATTCACTTCTCACAAACTTTGCACGCCTCAGAATAAATATGAATTGAGCTGAGACCAGTATTTTGTCACTTGTAAATATAGGTTGTAAAAATGCGATAGACTGTCGCTCCGTCCAGGGTGAACCCTTCCTTACTTTAACTGCTGGACAGCTCACAAACTCAATATAGAATGTAAAGGCCATTACTTTTGAGTGATGTTATTGTCCCTGTTTATTTGTAAAACACAGTATATCCTACTGACAAATGAGAGAGCAGGTCCCTATGTTGTTATAGCAGCCTAAGAGTCAAAATGCCATTTAACAACTAGGTGGCGCTAGTCACTTGACTGTAATATATAAATAAATCTAGCAGACTGCAGTAAAGGTCATTCAGTCATGCTGGGATTAATCTAGCTTTGTTTAAGTACAACTTTCAGGCTTTCTTCATATTGTGCTGCAACGCTTCAGATGCACATATATTTTATTAGGTAATTGGCATATTAATATTACTAAATTGGTCACCATTCCTGTTTACAAAACAGTGAAATTCTTCAGAGCAAAAACTGACATTATTGGTAAAGTGAAATGTGATATCTGGGAATCTATGATATTGTCATATATTGCAGTCCCAGCCCATTGTGTTAAAAATAGATTTGCTTCTCTTTTTACTGCGGAAAGCATAATATATTGCAGGATTTTTAAAATGATTTTTTCCATGAATGTCTAGTGATGCTCTCACATGCAGTAACAAGCAAGCAGAGGATATTAACCAGATCTATAAGTCTTAATTTGATCATGTTTATGCACATGCTTATGTATTAAGCAGAGTTTTTTTTCCATCGGATTTGATGCTCTGGCATATATATATTTGCCATGGCATTGTTACTATGCAATGGGGTTAATACGGTGTCTGAGGGTTTTAAGATGGATAGCCGTCTGTCGGCATGATATTTTCAGGGTCCAGCTGTTTTGTAGGATGCCTGCCATTATTTATATCCCATAGCCATACGACGGCACGTGGCTTTGGCATGTGTGTAAATTGTTGCTGCAAGGGTTGGTATTGGCAGAAGCGTGCGCCAGATTGTTGTAATTATTATTAACTATCGATGAGTATGCCTTCTAAATGTGATTTTGTGATATCAACACACCAAGAGCAATGTTGCACGATATTTTCAGTGATAAAAGTGGAGTTGATGACCTTCAGCGTCAGTCATATAACTAATGTTGCGTTATCCGTTTACGACCCTGAGTAATGATTATTATATAGCTAAACAAACAGAGCTGAGACATACATGTACGCTTAATTTTTCCCCTTAATTGACAGATTGGACTCTTCTTTATTATAATTTTTTAATAATTTTATTATAACTTTTTTATGACTCATAATCTCCATCCACTTGTACGCTGCCTCCAGCTGTCACCATGACTTATGTATTCACCAATAGCCAGGGCCAGACCCAGCCCATGTGACGCCCCGGAGAGCATCACTGTTGCTGCACTGCCACAATAAATAACAGGCCTATAGTAGGCGACATTTTAATATGAAATTATGAAATTAAAATACAATAAATAATAAATGTTAGAAAACATTTTGAAGTCGTAACATGTTATTATTTCTTTTAATACCTCAATAGGAGAATAGTAGGAACAAAGCACCTTGGTATCAGTACCATACTTGTCTGATGTAGGGTTGTGGAGCCTATCCCACAAGCTATGGATGCCAGGCAGGGAATAACCCAGGGTGGGGCACTGGCCTATCAAAGGGCAGATAACAACCTAGTGCGGGGCACCAACCTATCACAGGGCAGGGAACAACCCAGGGCGTGGGAACCTGCCTATCACGGGGCAGGAAATAACCCAGGGCGGGGCACCAGCCTATTACTGGGCAGGGAACAACCCAAGGCCAGGCACCTGCCTATCACAGGGCAGGAAATAACCCAGGACGGGGCACCAGCCTATCACAGGGCAGGAAATAACACAGGGCAGGGAATCAGCCTATCACATGGGATACTTACACACCACTCACACACATGGACAGTTTGACAGCTCCAGTTCACCTCAGCTTGTTTTTGGACTATAGAGCATTAGAATCCTAGTCTTCAAAGGAGTGGGGGCAACCATGTGTACTGTACCACCATGCCACCCATGAGCAAGAGTGCAGAAGATACAAGTACTTCTAGAGGCACAACCGAGCCAATCCTGTGTCAGACAGTGTGGCAACCCCTCAGAAGATGGTGCGCTATGTCGCCCATAGAATTAACCAGCCCGATCAGTAGATTTAAGACCAAATCTATATAATTAAACACAAGTGTTAGCAGAGTAACCCAGTAGTGTTAGCAGAGTAACCCACCTACCCATCCATCCATCCTTCCACTTTCTATGCCTACTTGTCCTATTTATGGTTGCGGGGGATCTGGAGCCTATCCTGGATGCTATGGACAAAATGCAGCGACTAACCCAGGATGGGGCTCCAACCCATCACAGGGCACACTCACACACCATTCACTCACACACCATTTACTCACACACCATTCACTCACACACCATTCACTCATACAGGCACGCCTATGGGCAATTTGGTAACTCCAATTATCCACAGCATGTTTTTGGACTGTGAGGGGAAACTGGAGCACCTGGGGGAAATCCCACGATGACATGGGGAGATCTTGCAAACTCCACACACATGGAACCATGGCGGGGCTGAAAGAAGTGTAATTTGCTTTCAAACTCTTTATTTATTTGTTTTTAATCCAGTCCAGATCAAAATTCAAATGTATTAATTGAACTTCAGACAAAAGTCTGAAGAGACCCCAACTCTTACTTGTGTTTGGGAACTATGAAATGTAAACTTAAATATCATTTTAAAGATATTTTGTATTGAACATATTCATTTGTGATAGTGATTATCTCTAATGTCTTGTTTCTGTGTGATGTGTGGTTCAGAATATTCAAGTCTGTATAACCGCTTCAGTTGGTGTGTTTTACATTCAGTGCCACACTGTGTGCCTTTGCATGCTTTTTATATTTTACTTCTTAGGATATAGTAATGCTGATGATAATGCCACAGTTGTATTTTCACGTATTTGCTAGCTTCATCCTGAGTTTTGGCTCAGGAATTTTACTTATTTCTGTTCCAAAAAAATAATAATACAAATCACAAAATACCTTTGCCGTCCAAGAACTATTTATTATGTAAAAAATATCTTCCATAGAACTGTCTTTCAGAATTACTAACAATTTTCCTAATGTATCATACTGTACTTATTGTATTAGCAAGGAAAGGATGTGAGAGAGGGACATTTTTAATGGTGAAGGGTGATCAAGAACAACAACATATAATAATGAAATTCAGTCTGAACAAATTCATGGAGATTTGGTCAACATTATATTGACCTTTGGGAAGTTCCACAGACACGAAAGGTTATATTTAATCTCTGAGAGACGCTGAAATAGCCTGCAGTTGACAAGACCCCCTTGGCGTCCATTTAGAGTCTTGGCAAGTAGGTACATTCCGTAGAGCGAGCTGCCAGATTGGTCCTGGTAGACATTCAGATGCCTCGCCTGGGCTCTCTCTCACCCACACTAACTGTCTCTCAGTCTTTCCCCCTTGCTATGGGCTTTTACATATGTCCGGGACCATTGTAATCGAGCATCTGGTGAGTTTGCCATCTGGAACAGAGTGCTTAGTGCCCACTAGGATAAGAGTGGAGACACAATCGAGGCCACGCTTCTTCCTGGGACAAGACGGCATCAAACAATGGCGGCAAATTTTAATGACATTGTGAAACAGGGATATGTGAGGATTCAGAGCAGACACTTTCGGGTGAGTGTGTGACATCTCTTAGCCTGCCCATCCAGCTGCCCCTATTCTATCTTCTGCCCATTTCTGCTGTTATTTGATGTTTCTGCAGATATGTTTCCTAAGTAATAACTAAACTCAAAAGTGTTTATGATTGGACACATGACTACAATAGTGATCTTCAACAAACAGTGCTTTATTTTCATTTTATTCATGGCACAAACACTGTCGCTTTTCATAACCACTTGCACTAATTATTTGTTATTTTATTATATCTGTTATAATTATTTGTTACTTTGTTAGATTTATTTTGTTATTCTGTTTTGCACTATTACTACTGTTCTTTTTAAGCTCTTTGCTGTTTTATCTTATTCCGCTTGTTGCACTGAGCATGTTTATGACAAAAGAATTTCCCTTGGGATAAATAAAGTACTTCTTTTCTTATCTTATCTTATCTTATTTTAATGTTCACATATTCTGAGAAGTGATTTTACATTGAGGTGATATGCTGATATAACTGGTCTCTTATGAGTATGAATGGAATAAGATTTATTAGGATTATTATTAAGAAACTAGGATTTGCCACTTTGAGATATCCTATATCAGATAAAAAAAGTGAATGAACTAAACTTCATAGACTTAATTGTGCAGAAAGGTTTTAATATTTTTGCAAGTAGAAAATTTTACAGTGTTCTACATGCAAACAGATGTTTTTATTATAATTTTATATCTTCTTACAATCGTGCCAAAGACAGCGCTCTGAATGGAAACGATTTCAATCATGTGTTCAGTTTATTGTATGTTAAAATAACTGAAAGGATTTATTGAAATAATAACATGTTACGACTTCAAAATGTTTTCTAACATTTATTATTTATTGTATTTTAATTTCATAATTTCATATTAAAATGTCGCCTATGACATTATTGATATATTCCGAACTGTATAGTTCAGAAAAATCCCTATGATCAACAAATACAATGTAATCCTTCAAAGAAAACTTTAATACAAAGTTCACAAGTTCACTTGCCATTTCAGTTTTTGAAGCAGGTGATCTGCTTTAGCGACTAGTTAGATTCGCTGGAGTAAACAGCTAGCACAGCCAAGTGCAATATGATTGGCCGACCAGATTGTGAGAGCCAGATTTGGAATTTTCCCAGGACCCTAAGGTTACCTGGCAGGGTACACACATAGACTGAAAAAACAGATGGTGATACTGAGTCCTTAAAGGTGCTTTATGTCGTCAGAGGCAATAACATCTGTTCATGTGATCCAGGTGTGTCCTCTGTCATGGTGTCATTTCCCCAGTAACACGTCTTATAGGCTGAGACAAATTTAGCTGATGTGCTGCTGTCATTAGACACCAGAAAAGTACAGGTTCCTTTAATCCTAGATTGCAAATGATAAAAATTTAGTATGAAAAAAAAACATATTTTCCAAATTGTATTGTTTCCATAATGGAATTACAGAAAATTTAACAGTGTGCAGTAGCAGTTAAATGCTGGTGATCAAGACGGATCCTGTTTAGCTTCCTTAAGTTTAACCAAAGACTTTATCTAGCTTACAGTTACACTTATTTATAGAGCTATTTTTTAATGCAATTTCCTCAAGGCACTAAATTAATGGGTACAACTGCAGTGTCCTTTCTGGGACTTGAGACACCAGCAACCAGAAGTCAAGGTCCTTATCCACTGTTATCTTTGCTGTCCGTACAAACAATATTAAGCCAGTGCAGTAAACGCATGTGTGAAACAATCACTATTTATCTGCCGATAGACCTATGGCATGAAAGAATAAGTACTGTCAAGCCAGACAACTTCTAATTACAGGCAAAAATCAACTGGCAATAGATTGGACTGAACCAAAGGTTCAAGAAAATTGATTAAAATGTATGTGTATATCAGTTCCAGGCCTTGTCATCAAGTTTACCAGTACAGTATAAGGCATTATGCAATGTGGTAATCTTGTTTGGTTTTTAGTACTTTGAAAGATCTGATTTCTCTAAAAATAAGGTTTCACACATACTCTTTGTTTTACCTCTAAAGGTGCAATGTTCATAGAATCACACAGTAAGCAAAACGTTTAGAAACCCTTAATAGAATCATCCAATTAAATCTACATTTTAATGCATGTTTGACAGGCTAAATTACAGACAGTTTCTTATTAGCAGAACTCATAGAATCACTGGATACAAACAGCAACACTCGTGATTTTGATGTGCGGAGATATATTTACTTTTCAGGATTCTGTCAAAGCTAAAAAAGAAAGCACACCTGTGATCACACACCTAAATGCCGGGAATCCATTCCCTGTATCATCTTTTCTTGAGTTAAAAGCTCTTTGGAAAAAGTACGTTATGGGGCTGGAATCTGGGCCAGTTGTTGGTTTCGACTTACAGATGGAGGTCCTAATTTGGGTTGTGCAATTCAACAGGGGATTAAAATAAACTTAGCGAAACTTGAACTCTTTAGCCACATGTTAAGCAACAACTTGTCTCACTATATTTGTAAGACTGTCAGCAACTGCAAAAGCATAGTGTGGAATGTAAATATATAAACTAGATTCAGTGTTAACAGTTCTGGATTTTTATCGTTGACAGGCTGATTGTTTTTCAGAAGTTGTAGACTTAAGGTGGCCGTAATATTTTATTAGTGAAGACCTTTCTAATAAAGGTCTCTTTGAGAAATCAGTTCTATTATCCAGTATTGAAATGCATATGTGAGACTCATTTGTTCTTCTCACCTCTGAAGATCTACCAGAGATGCTGGCTGGTGTTAAAGAGAGCATCCAGCAAAGGCCCAAGACGGCTGGAGAAGTTCCTGGATGAACGAGCAGCACGCTTCCACTGTTATCACAAGGCAAGTCACATTGTCTAGTTAGAGTCCTTAACAATAAACGAGGTAAAAAGGAAGGGTCTTCTGTGCAATGATGAAGCTGCACCTGCATCCTGACTGGCCGATCTCAATCAAGGCACCAATTAAGGAATCATGTTTAGCTGCAGATGCTGGATATTATTAAGACCACAGTGTTCATTTTTTTAATACTTTTTCCTCATAGCGAATTATATTTCAATAGGTATTTTTTTTAAAAACCACAGCACTTGTCTCAAGTCTTGTCAAGTCTTGAAAAATATTCAAGAAAAGTACAGAAAAACAGCAGTTTTAGGTTGATAAAAAATTGGGAAGCTTTTTTTTCATCAAAAATTCTTTAAAAAGCTACCGTTTTTATTATTCTAACATGACAAATCATTTGCTGTTGCTAAAGTTTTAGCCTGTGAAATTTCCACAATGCACTATTCAGAGAAGCATGTGAGAGACGAAAACAAAAGTAGCATCATAGCTCTAGTTAAGATCAGTTGGCTGACTGACACATTGGCTTCTACCTTTGCATTTCACTGGTATATTTAGATAGAAGAGACAAAATGTAGGGTGGGGGAGTTTTGGTATTTTGGTTACAGAGAAAAGAAAACTTGAAACTGTTTGTTCTGGTGAAGGTCATGGGGAAAGTCGATCCCAGGCAGCACACGGCTTGAGGCATGGGTATACACATCACTGGGCACGAGGCAGAAGTACACACATCACTGCGCATGAGGCAGGGGTACACACATCACTGGGTACGAGGCAGGGGTACACACATCACTGGGTACGAGGCAGGGGTACACACATCACTGGGTATGAGGCAGGGTTACACAGATCATGGCACAAGGCAGGGATACACATATCACTGCATACAAGGCAGGGGTACACACATCACTGGGTACGAGGCAGGGGTACACACATCACTGGGTACAAGGCAGGGGTACACACATCACGGCATGAGGCAGGGATACACATATCACTGCGAACGAGGCAGGGGTACACCCATCACTGGGTACGAGGCAGGGATACACATATCACTGCATACGAGACAGGGGTACACCCATCACTGGACACGAGGCAGGGGTACACACATCACTGGGTATGAGGCAGGGGTACTCACATCACTGGGTATGAAGCAGGGGTACACCCATCACTGGGCACGAGGCAGGGGTACACCCATCACTGGACACAAGGCAGAGGTACACCCATCACTGGACACGAGGCAGGGGTACACACATCACTGGGCACGAGGCAGGGGTATATCCATCACTGGGCACGAGGCAAGGGTACACACATCACTGGGCACGAGGCAGGGGTACACACATCACTGGGTATGAGGCAGGGGTACACACATCACTGGACACGAGGCAGGAGTACACACCTCAATGGGCACGAGGCAGGGGTACACCCATCACTGGGTATGAGGCAGGGGTACACACATCACTGGGCATGAGGCAAGGGTACACACATCACTGGGCACGAGGCAGGGGTACACACATCACTGGGTATGAGGCAGGGGTACACACATCACTGGGCACATATACACCAGCAACCCACATTCATATACCACAGGCAATACAGAGATACTGCATATCTTGAGAGTATGGAAGGAAACCCATACAGAAGGGAACACAGGGAGAGCATTCAAACTTCAGAGACAGAGTAGAGGTGAGACTCAAGCCCCCAAATTAGCTACTATCACATTTTGATTGTGAACCACATTTAAGAGCAAAATGTTTATTATATTACATTATATTACATAAGTGGATGGAAATCCTCTTACACTACATATTAGCTTGCATGGATTTAATAATGTTATTGATAGTGACTTATCAGTTTAATGTCAATGTATGTGCATGCATTTCTTAAATTATTTGCTATTCTTAAAAATATGTGTATATGTGTGGATACTGATAAACACAAAGTGGATATTTAATTGTTTTGTTTTACAAATTTCAGGTAACAGAGCTGAATAATGTGAAGCATGTTGAAAGGGTTCCTAAGGGGACAAAGAAGCATGCGGTTATTGTGACGTTCAAAGACGACTCATCTAAAACGTTTGCTTGTGAGTCAGGTGGGTCACGGTAACATAGGTAGCAACGTACATGTTTCCTAGGTATTCTGCTGAAGACCAAGTTGATCTTACTTAATATTATGCTACCCATTATTAATATATTAATGTAGTTAATAGCACAGTAAAAAATAATAGTTACACATTTCTTAATATTACATTCACATCGATGTGATTAAAACATATTGAAATATAAATGAAGTCTTATTAATCGTGGTCAGCAACGCACTACAATTTACAATTTTATTTTTAGAGGATAATCAACAGCGGCTGCTCCTTCATTAGCCACCCCTCATGAATACTCATGGGCACAAATCTGAGAGCGGAGTGATGGATGCGTTTGGGTGGGGGATGGGTCACACCCTGGCTACCTGATTTTATACCTGTAACACCTGCTTCTTGCTTTGCTTCTTCCTGACACAAGCTGAAATCAAACAGAGAATCCATGAAGCACACATACACTTTGATATACAGTACCCATTGATCCCCGGGAATAGTATGTACTAGGTGACTCTGTACTTACAGTATACGCGGAAGGTCTCTGCTTAGCTCGTCCCTTGGCTTGCTCGTCTCTTGCAGTTGAGCACAGCGTTACCCGTTTGCTCAGTGCCCTGCATGCCAGTGAAAACGCAGTGAATGGCAGAGAAATGGCAATTTTAGTGCAGTGTAAATTACAATATTTTTGTAAAACATTTAGTAAGTTTTCACTTTAAAATTGTTGAAAATTTCCTGTACACTAGAGTACATTCCTGTACATTAGAGATGGGGGGGGGGGGGGGGTCACAATAAATCTCTACTCCAGGGGGGAAAATGTACCTCTGAGGAGCATAAATCTCATCATTCTGGCGAATGAACCTGATCAGGAACGTATATATTTTGTAAAAAATGAGCTTCATTTTCTCCCTTTTCTCAGGCACAATGTAAATGCTAATTAAGTAAACAACTATATCTGGTCATATTTAATGGAGCTTTCACATTTGTCATGTTTGGTTGATTGGCGATGTGATTTTTTATATTGCTGTTTATTCATACTTGTTGAATTCAACAACCCATCCACTGAAAGGCAAAAACATTTTGCAAGGTAATTCATTTAGTCTAAAAGGCAAATTTAAAATGTGTTCATGAATTAATCTAGTCATAAAACATTCTGCACCATATATGAGGCAGCAAATAGTACTTCAACAAAAAACAACTAAAATATTTTCAGACCATTTTATTTTTTCATTGCAGTATAAGTATTATACGGATTATACATTTACATATTTATTTCCTGCCTCAACAAACTCTTCAAGATCTTTCATTGAAACTTTAGTACAAATACTATGCGAAAATACACTCATTTCTAACAACTGCTTAACACTTGGGCTAATGTACACACCTTTAGACTTAATTTGATTGAGTTCATGTCTGTTTTCTTCTTTACAGAGCTGGAAGCCAATGAATGGTGCAAAGCTCTGTACACAGAGTGCTTTGAGAGTAAGATGAATGACTTTAACTTAGTGGAGCCCGACTTGTTGGCCACTGGAATATATAGAGGCGGAACTGGTAGGTTATTTGGTCACTGGGGCTACAGACAACTTTGATACCTGTTAGCATGGAGGTGTTATTGTGAGAAATGTGTGTGTGTGTGTGTGTGTGTGTGTATAAAACTATATATACGGCAGCATATATTTCTATTGCTTAAGTTAAAATAGAAATAAAAGAGGAAGCATGTATGTATTTATACAAACATTCTGCAGTTTTGTCATTGCACGCCTCTCTTACAGTGAAACCAGTAAACTTTGTATCTAATTCCAAATGCTTCCATATGACAATTTGTTTTTTTATAGGGGAATTCCACGTATTTTTAATGCCGAGTCGAAACCTGGATTTCCACGGGGAGTGCGTCCTTCAGATCACCGCAGAGACCATCTCCCTATGGAACGTGTTTGAGCCCCACCTCAAGATAGTGTCTTGGCCTCTAACGGGCCTCCGTCGTTATGGCCAGGGACAGACGTGGTTTTCCATCGAGGCCGGCAGGTTGGCTAAATTCACGTCCGGAATTCAATTCTTGTGGCACAGTTACAGGGGAAGGGATGCTGCATGGGGGTGGTGGAGGGGGGGGGGCACAGGACAAACAGCAGTGAAATACAAGACAAAACAGTGCAATATAAGAATAAGAAAAAGAATAAGCTTTAAATAGGTAATGCAATATGGGGACGAGGATGTGCAAATTGACAACAGTACAGAATAAAATATAATATATTAAAATATATTAACAACAGTATGCATTACAATTGGAAATATCAAATGGTCTTGCAAACCAGTGGCGTTTAACAGCACCATCGGCATCTCTTGCTTTCCCATGATGCTCCTCCCTAGCTAGCGGAGTGTCCACATCTTGCGTCTGCTCCTTTCAGGATGTGCGAAACAGGCGAGGGCCTCTTCACCTTCCAGACCCGGGAGGGAGAGGCGATATACAGCAGGCTGCATGCAGCAGTGCTGGCCGCCGCCGAACAGTGTGACTGGCTGAGCAACACGCCTGCAGTACGCCGGTGTCCCTCGCTTCACTTATGCTATGATTCGCACATCACCGCACTTGTGGTTTTCTCCATCATTCATGAAGCAAAAAAATCCCTGCCAGGTTGCAACTGAGCAATGTTTGATTTTAAGTCAGTTAGTAGAATATATAATGTGCGGGGACATTTCTATTAAAGAAGCATCTTGGAGCCACAGTTTCAAAAAATACATTCTAACCAAAGATCTATATACAACAGATGTGGACTAGTACTTCCCTATTTCATTGGGGTTGTTTTTGGATCTTCACAACGTCATAGCAGGTGTTGATTGACTCAGCCCGCCAATAATGAGCCCCTTTCCTTCCCCACAGGGCGAAGGGATCTCGGGTGAGGCTGTCTCAGCGCCTGCGAACCTGGCTAAGTTTCTGCCGCTGAGCAAATTCTGGCCGCGAGTCACTCGGCAGAGCAACACGCGGCCAGCGGGGCACTTCAATGGTAAATGCTGCCTGCTACCCCCACTGTGTCTCATTTACAACATGCCAAGTATGCTGGGCCAGTGCCCACCCCACCCCACCCCCCCCCCAAGTGTCCCTTGGGCTTGCCCAGGATCTGCTTACAATTGATTGTATTCGTCCAAGAGATGAGCAAATGTCTATTATTACCACTTATAATGCTGTCAATTGTTTGGAAATAAGAAAAAAATACATCTATGCTTCGTTCAGTATGTTTTCCTTCCAAAGTGACATACAGACAAAATTCTTTGTCTTCTTTTGGGGAATCCATAATGTTTATGTTGTAAATATTGCTCATAGGGTTTTGATCTGGATCACCCTTTTAGCTGTTTGAAATGTAAACATATAGAGCAGGGGCAAATGGGCAATTCCAGGACTCAAAAGTTAGAAAGTATGAGAATTCCCACTATGCATTTAATTAGGCTTGTTTAAGCTGTTGTCTGAATAAACTCCATTCAGACTCTATAACTATTTGTCCAGTGAAGGATAAAGCTTATCACGGGAAGCACAAAGAGTACAGCCCCCCGGCCCCAAAGCACACACACGTGCAAGAATCAAACCCACAAATCAGGATGTGTAAGGCCACAGTGCATACCCAATAAGTTACACCCTTGAATTAACGCTCAGATTCAAAATAAGGAAAACTGAAGGCCTGAACTCTATAAAAAATATCTAAAAATAACAATTTTCTCACAGAAATACATGTGCAGTGCTTTAAAAAATGTACGGTACTGGTCAAAAGTATGAACATACCAACTGAAAATTATCTTCTTTGTCAAGATAACTACCCAAAACACACCATGAGTTTATGTAGAAATTATTGTCTTGTGAACAAGGAAAGAGGTGAAGTGCTGTGACAGGTGACCTGGCCCCCACAATCCCCTGACCTAATCCCTATAGAGCTGGTTTGGGATGAGTTGGATCGAAGAGTAAGAGCAAGGTAGCCAACTAGTGCCCAGAACTTCGGGAAACTCCTTCGAGACTGTTGGAGAAGCATTCCAGGTGGCTGCATCTGCAAGATAGTTTAAATTACGCAAATAGTCTGCAATGCTGTCATTGAAGCAAAGGGGGGCATTTTAAAGAGTTCAATATCTGAGAAAATGTTGAGATATTGAAAACTTCTCTTGGTTGTTGTGATGTTTGATATGTATTACTTTATTGCCATGAGGTGTTTTACTATAAGGTGAATAACAGACTAAGACAGAGATAAATGAATTAAAAGCTTGTATGTCCAGACTTTTGACTGGTACTGTATATTTGTGTAGTTTCCTCCCCTTATTCAGAACATATATGCTATTTATTCATTGTTAATGAATTCCAGAACAGATTTATCCAAGTTTATTTTAGAATTTTGTAAAAGCTAAAAAATGGGAGAATATTTTATTCAGATAATTTCGATTTTGGCAGTTTTTTTTCTCTTTCCATTCTTACAGTCAGCTAACACTAATTCGGGATATCAGTACTGAATAACAATATCACATCCTCAGGTAACGTGTTTGGTTTGAATAAAGTTTGTGAATTCACTCAACAATTAATCAATGCTAATTATCTCCACAGCAATAACAATCTGCATGCTATTTAGAGTTAAATGGTACTGACTCCTTAAGATATTTCGATAATACATTTAAAAAAAATTAAATTCTAAGCATATTGATTGACAGATGTGTACTTTTTCCAGGTAATACAAAAATCATTTAACTTGGTGTAAGCATTAAAAAATACTAATTAATCAAAGTTGATTATTTTTATTACATTCACAATTATATTAATAATTTATTTCAATTTCTCTCTTTCTCAAACAAAAAGAAAAGCCCATTCCCTTTCGAGCAATTGATATAAAGAGAACCTACAGCTGAAGAAACGGACAAATGGAAGCACAGAGTTGGAAGAGACTCTTTGACGGACCGCAACGCTGATGAAAAATTTGGATTAAAGACGCCAAAACTTCATTATCTTTAGCTTTCCAGTATCATTGTCATATTCCCTGCTAATTTTATTAAAACCCCAATAAGAGAGCTCTATTCTTTTATAAGGACAAGGACATGGCGGTAGTTTTTACCCATCATTTGAAAAAAGAAAACAAAATTATCCTATTTTTAACTTTTGCTTTATTTTTTGTTTGTTATTTTGTTTCCTTTTAATCGATGCAGGTGACTTGCACTATTTATTTTCATGTTTTAGAAAAAGGGAAGCACTGTGACTCAGGACTGTATGCATATATACTAATTGATAAACAAAATGGGAAGAAAAGCAAATTATGTTGTTCAAGCCGACTATGTACAGTTGAGAGTTCTGGAACTACTTGCAAAAAATTCATAGATAAAATGAAAAAAAAAATAGTAATTGTTTCCTTTCCATTAGATATTTTATGCTAAAATTTTTCTCTGGGTAATGTGAACTGAATTGAATGTAATTACCTTATTGTCTCTCCTAATGAGTGGAATTGAAATCATATGTCTGACTGACTGAAAGAGATATTATCAAGAAATACAAATCACACTGTCCCTGACACTTATACATGTATTTTTGTAATTAATTATTTGTTTTAATGCAATTATTTATGTGTAGTACCTTGTCGCAAAATTATATATAGCAATCCTATAATAAGCTATTTGGCCAGCACAAGGTCTTAAATTATGTTTGTTTTTAAAAAAGATTAGTCATTACTCTTTTAAAAAACATGGTAACACTATACTTGACAGGGCACAAATAATATAGTAGTACACTATTACTTATGTATTAATTAACCACAAACTAAGTCTTAGTTATATACTGATTTTGTGTTAATTCATCATTAATGAATCATGACGCATGCTTTATCAAGCAGTTACTATATTTGTTACTATATCTGTTAATTCTGTAAACCTGTAAACTACTGAAGGAACAACTCATGAATAACACAAGTTAAATACCGATCTCATATTTGTTAATCATTAATGAATCATGATGCATCTTTCATACTAAGTAGTTACTATATTTACTATATCTGTTAATTCTGTAAACCTTTGTGAACTACTGAAGGAACCACTTTAGTAACAAGTAGAAATGCACCGATTGAAATTTTCTTAGCTGATTCAAATTTCCGATTTTTATTGACTCCAATTTTCTTTCTAAGAACTATAATTGACAGCATACACAAACAAAAAAATTAACTTTTCTTCAATGCAAAATTTATTTTGAGTTTATTCTATTTTTATAATAAAAAGAAAAATGTTAAACTTTACAATTTCCCCCAAACTGCACTAAGTTAGAGGATCTTCTCTCATTTAACGCTCAAAATAAAGTGCTCTGTGACCTGAAAGAAGTACAAATAACAATTAACTGAAAATGAGCTGCTGTACACCCAACTTTATCTGACATATTTTACTTTACCAAACAAGAGCAGGTGCTACAGATTTAAATAACAAATGTCAGTTACTTATGTCATTTTCCAGTATGTTTAAATTCACCAGATAACACGAAATTTACAGTCCATAGGTTACAAACCTCCAAATACAACTAAGTGTACTATTCTCTTACAAATAATAACAGGTGCAGGGTAATATTATTAATACCAACGCATAAACAGTTCTAACATCGTTAGTAAGCTAGATTAAGATCAGGCTTTTTCATACCTTCATACTGCACGGACATTATAGCGCAGGAGGTTAAAGTTTCGCTAAAAAATGTTACTCTGTCATAGGAAAAAAACCTTAGTCAGCTTTGCAATGTTAATGATTATTTATCTTCAATATCATCTAGGAAATGTTTGCTAATCAGTTTAAATTTTACCTCTGATGTTTCACCACGTTTTCGTGGTTGTTCCTCGGCGGTTTACTTTGGCTTTACATATACTGTAGGCCTATTACAAACTGCAATCTTATGCCTTGTCCACACGTACACGGGTATTTTTAAAAACGTACAGTACCTTTTTCTATACGTCTTGGGCTTTTGTCCACACGTAAATGGCGTCTTAGGTCACTGAAAATGGAGCTTTTGCAAAACTCCACCCAGGGTGAAGATTTTAAGAAACTCAGTTTTCAGAGTCGACATGTAGACAGGGAAAACAGAGTTTTTGGCTTAAAACGTCAGATTGTGTGCCGTTGTCCACTTTGTTTAATGTCAGAGCGCGCGCGCTGTTTGCTGTATACATTAGGGGAGTTTGAGCAATGGCGGACTTAGCCGAAATAGTGCTTGTGCTAACCTTGCTGACAGGACTTCTTACATGTATACAGATAAATGTTGAGTCACTCTCGCATTATATTGATCAACATCGTCGAAATGTGCGCCATAGTTTTCAACTTAACAGGACTGGCAGTTAGGCTTCTGATTGGCTAACATGGCAGTACGGTTAGAGTTATAATGCCGCTTGTTGGTTTGGCATGCTCTTGACAGCATATTTTAGCGGTTTCATGTGGACGGAAATGTCTTAGAAGACAATGCTCGTGTGGACGGGGATTTTTTTTAAAACGGAGGAGGAAAAAAACCGTTTTGAAAAATACCCGTGTACGTGTGGACAAGGCATTAGTGTCATCTTCCCTCACAGTGACGGACTTCCACACTAACGACACGTTAGCACATGGCAGAGAAGGTGCACGCGGCTGTGCGTATGACGTGTGGTGCATGTGTAAAATGGACCAGTTCGGTATTGGAAATACATGAGACTGACTGGCTGGTCTCTGGTCTGGGCAAAGCATGCTGAAAATGGGCCAATTCTGGTCCCTGGCCGGTCTGTAGTAACAAGTGGTGAAATACTAATGTCATGTTTACTCATCATTAGTGGATCATGATGCATCTTTTATTTTACGTAGCAACTATATTTGTTCATAATTCGTACTAAAGTTGTAACAGAATTATTACTAAGTATTTTGGCCCTGTCAAGTGAATTGTTACCAAAAAAGAGAAATTACCTTATATGTTTTGTAAGCACATGTTAATAATACTATTGTATTGTTTTGAACTATTGCAGTACAAAACACGTGTGACTGTAAATTATCTCTTCATTATCCGAAATGTACCTAATCTCTGATAAGTACAGCAGCTGTGCCTGTGTACCAATAAATCTCCTTGCTGACTGCTCAGCTCTACAATCTTTTGGATCTGTTCCTGTTGTTGTGAATGAACGTTTGATCTGATGCACAGTGTACACATAAGTACTTTTTTGATTTTGTCATGTCTAAAGGATTACTGCCAGACAAAATTTATTGATGCCAAGTAATGGATCAGTTTTTTAAATGAGTTACCTTTTATTAATAAGATTTGATGACGTAGAATATCATCATGCAAAAAGTAAGCCTTAAGCTTAGTTCTGAAACATTTTAACATTTACCTTTTCTTGGAAAATACAACAAATCATGTAAATATATCGTATCAACATACACCTTCAACTATATGTTGAAATATATACCAGAAATTGTCAAATTAACCATCCACAGTCAGCCAAACAATATTAGACAACCTTAACATCATTTCCTTTATGGACTTTAAACTGAGACATCCTGAGCTGTATTTTAGTTTGTTATTTGGGGAGTGGTTACTGTACATACACTTCTGGAAAAAATTAAAAGACCACAGCAGCATTTTTAGTTTCACTCATTTCTCAATTTATGGGTATGCTTCTATATAAAATATACATTTTTTGTAAACTCCAGCCTGGCTCTTCCATGTTTCTAATTAATGAAGGGCTTCTTCCTTGCTTTATGGGACTTCAGTCCTGCTTCTTGGAGCCTGATACACACTGTCCTAGCAGTGCACTTCACACCACTAAATGTTTCCCATTCTTTTTGAAGGTCACTTGTGGTCATCCTCCAATTCATGAGGCACTGCTGGACAAGTTGATGGTCATCTCTGGCATTAGAAAGTCTCTTCTGCCCTCTGGCTGGTTTCTGGTCGTTCGCACTGTCTCCTACTTCACATTGTTCTCGTGAACTACCATCTTAGAAATTTTTAACCTGGAAGCAACCTGCTGCTCAGTGTAGCCTTATGTCAACAGAACCAGGATTAAACAAAGACTTAAAAATGGAGTGGTCTCTTAATTTTTTCCAGAGCTGTAGGTAGGCATGCCCGTGCCTACCATTAAGTAAACCGAGGTCAAGTCAACTCCAATAACGACGATCCATTACAGGCACACCTCGGTTAAAAATCCTGGCTACGGCGCTGTAGGTACGACTCGAGAGCTGGTTAATCATTAGCAACCAAGACAATCACGGAGTCATAACTGTGCGGTCGCATACCGAGGTGAAATCAGTTTTAGCTTGGATATTCGACAGATATTCAGATCCACACTCTTCAGACTTAGCGGCGGTGCTTCACTCATGCTAGCCGGCACACACAGCAACTTTCATTCGATTTTAACCCTTTGTTTAATTGATATGATTTTTTTCTATAAAATTAGTTTTTTTTTTTCTTCAATAGCCCCTAGGCCGTAGGAGCCTGTCACCCAAAACCTGGTACCAATTGTAGTACTACCTCAGCCCTATAAGACACAGCAACTTTTGTTTGTATCCTTTCAAGCATTGTATATGTATTCTTATTGTGAAATTGTGTCACCCTAATGATGTTCAGTGTTAATAAAACCCACTATATAGCACCTCTAAGAAATTTTCAGAAAGTTACTGTCACATCCCACACCTCCCCTAGTCACACGACTAAGTGACTGCACCTGTCCTTCTGCCTTTAATACCCGGATCGCCCCCACATTCTATGTCAGGTATTGTTGTTTTCATGCAACCTACTGAGCTTTAATTCTGTGTTCTCAGCATCTCCTGTGCCTTACCTTTATAGTAGTCCCCGCTTCCCTTGGACCTTGCTCATCAACACATTCTCACACCCGGCGTGTGAAAAACCGACGCATGGTCTGAGCCCTTTGGTACTGAAGGTCTCCTTCAGGTTTTAATTCAGACGGATGCGATATTTGAATTTTTTGTTCACAACAAGTCCTGGGACAAAATTTTTTAATCAGAACCGTAGCACCCACAAATTGCCTAGGTAAGTTGTTGGAGACACTCCTTATCATTCTGTATAGAGGTACAAATACATAAGAATTAAGTCCGGACCCCAAATATTTGTCCCATGATGCATTAATTGCAACTCAAACGTCCAAAAACTGCTTGCGTTTGAATTAGACCCTGAAGGGGAAAATTTCTTAGAGGTGTTATATAGTGGGTTTTATTAACACTGAAGATCTGTGTCTTATAGGGCTGAGGTAGTACTACAATTGGCACCAGGTTTTGGGTTGCAGGCTCCTACGGCCTAGGGGCTATTGAAAAAAAACCCAAATTAGAAAAAAAAAATCATACCCAAATCACAAAGGGTTAAAATTGAATTACAGTTGCTGTGTCCTATAGGCCTCAGGTAGTAGCATAATTTGCACCCATTTTGGCGTCATAAGCTCCCATTGCCTAGAAGCTATTGAAAGAAATCTATTTACCCACTTTTTCCTTTTA
This sequence comes from Paramormyrops kingsleyae, assembly GCF_048594095.1. NCBI lineage: Eukaryota > Metazoa > Chordata > Actinopteri > Osteoglossiformes > Mormyridae > Paramormyrops > Paramormyrops kingsleyae. The sequence continues at coordinate 32,188,548 of NC_132804.1, forward strand.
AAATGATCATTTAAAATACAATAAAGTGTTAAAAATGAGTAAAGTTCACTGTGTCCTGTGTATGTCAGGTAGTTGTAGAATATGCACTCAGTTTTGAGTTACTGGGTCCCATTGCATTGAAGTTATTGCAAGCAATCAGTATTTTATTATTCTGACAGTAATTCGTTGATGGTCCCTAAATTTGCGGTGCGCGAGCGCCTCCGAGGCTGTGGAATTGATCTGGCCGTCTTTCGACCGCCTTATGCCGGTGTTCCGGGCAATTCGGTTTCCCTATGTTTCCCCTGTCTATCAGAAAATAATGTTTCCCCTAATATTAAAGCAAAGAGGTATGTGAAATGTCTGAAAATCACTCAAGTACATTATTACATGTGAATACTGTATTGTTATTAGTTCCGAGGCCCAGAGTTGCTGTATACCTGTTTTAACAGGGGGGAACCAAATATCCTGGATGTCAGGAAATAATGTTTCTCCTAATATTTAGGCAAATATGTATGTGAGATGTCTGAAAATCACTCAGGTACATTACTACATGTGAATACAGTAGATCGTCACGCATAATATAGTCTTATAAGCAATCCTATACCGTTTTCATCAAGAAATATCTCTATCCAGCAAATTAAATACTTTCATTTATTATCTGTAAAAACAAAAAACATGTGATGTTTTAAAATATATGGCTTGTTTACCTCAAGAGCTTTGTAAAAAGATATGAAAACAACAGCGAAACCGTGTACAAATCAGCGCGCGACAGGGGAAACATAGGGAAACCGAATTGCCCGGAACACCGGCTAGCGTGAGTGAAACACCGCTGCTAAGTCTGGAGATTGTGGATCTGAATATCCGTGGAATATCCAACCTAAAACTGATTTCACCTCGATCGCATACAATTGCGGTAACACATCCGAACGGGGGGGGCATAAAATTATGGCCACTTGTCTGTTTGCGTTTGGGGAAATTCAGATATAATTTTACGCCTATTTTCCCCCAAATTGTCGAAACTTGCTTACCTCACGACATGCTTTAACGTCGCGATGCATATTGAGATTTGGGCCGGTCAGGTATCACTGAATATACGTTGAATGAAACGTTCACGATCTGCTGTCGCGGTTCTGAAATATGGAATTGCGGTATCGCCCCCGCCCCCTAGCCGCTGCCACAGGTGCAGCCTGTTGAGCTCTCAGTTACGTTATTAATATCACAAAACTCATCTTTCATTTCACAATTAACACTATATTACGTGTAAATCACGAATTTATTATTCTATGTATATTTTGCAAATATTACGCATCATACCTGTTTTATGGTCTTCAAACTGTGTGTGTCACGTGACTGTTTTGGTCCAATCATGATCGCGTGATCACGCCTGCGGTAAAAGCTCGGGTAGTTTTATTAGCTCGATTACGGAGCTTTCGGGCGCATTCAAGCCATTTGTGTTGGAGTATTTTGGTTATCAGTAGAGTTTAGTATTTTATTTTTTACGTAGTTATTTTATGTAAAAGTAAGTTAGTCTAACGTCTTCTGTTTTAGTGTTTCAGATTGTTGGTGATTAAATTATCGGTACTCCTTTAGCGTGTGCTCTAGCGACTATCGAGCTTAACCACCGGGCGGCACATAAATATTTACGGTTTCGGTGGTGCATGCATTTTGTGTTATATTTTTATTTACTTTATTTTTTAACTTTCAAATAATCAAGGGAGACATTTATAATAAAGGCAAGGGAGAGATTTAATTCACACTGTTGTATGAACTGAGATAGTAGGGCACACGCTAAAGTGGCACCAAATTATTAACAATTTCCATGTCTTTCAGTGCGGTGGGTGATAAGACGTTACAAACCCTCTGACAGGGCGGCGGTTTTGACCCTTTTTCGCAATGGGATTACGGAGCACATACGTCCAGCGTTCTTCAAGGCTATGTGTCACCCTGACAATGTGGCTTTGACTGCAATAATCTCCGTTACTATCTACCTGCTGGACGGATGCACCTGTAGCTTGGCCTTAATGTCCGGCTTAGCCTGGGTAGGGATCGTGTACTACTGCTGCCATGAGACCTACGCCGGCTATGTTGAAGAGAAGCTACACACAGACATGCGGGACATCCAGGCTAGCTTTCTCGACAACCCCGATAGCTGCTTTTGGGTCGCAGAGGGCATAGTCGACGGAGAGACTGGGATTTTTGGCATGGTTGCCGCAGTGAGGAAGGCGCATGATGGCGAAGAGGAGGAGCAAGAGCGCTGTGGCGAGATTTTCCGCATGATCGTCTCATCGTCCTGTCGCCGTAGTGGCCTGGGCACCCGACTGACTCGTACTGCCATCGAATTCTGCCGGGAGCGGAAGTATTCAAGAATAGTTCTGAGGACCAGCTCCATCCAGACGGCAGCTATAGGGCTCTATCTGAGACTTGGCTTCAAGCACACGCACACAGACACGTTGTCACACCGTTCTGATTGGCACACGTGGGTCACAAAAATCACTTTCCCGCGGATGGAAATGGTTCTGTGACACGGACGTCACATGCTCTGAACGCTTGACTCCTGTGTACCCTGCAGCCTTCCCAACTCTCAACACGGATATGTTTAATGCACATTCTCCATTACTGTGAAGATGCTGTTCCACTCTGTCCTTTTATAAATTTTGAAATTGACAGAATTTATATACCACATGACAGTTATCATTCCCGAAATACACCATGTGTACAGCTTCAGATGAAATAATTAAACTTAAATATCCTTTGCCAGTTGGAGGGGAAAGATGGAGAGGATTTGCCCAGACGTGCGAAAGCCACGAAGTGTTTCGTATATTTGGTTTTGTGTGGTTTCTTTGAACTGTGGGTCTTTTGTTGGGATTTTATTAATTGTATTACAAGTTTTTTTATTATAAATCTTTGGGACCTCATAAAAGGCATGTTAACCCTGTCAGGAAAGAAGTATGACAAGGTGGACATTTTTACCTAAAGTAAGCGTTTGATGAAAATACGATTGACCTGCAGTTACAAGTTTTTCAAGGAGGCATTGTTGTGCTTCAAGCACATTTTAATATTATAAAATATTAATTGGACATTTATTAATGACGTTAAGTTTGACCACAGCCAACTACAAACAATGTGGGGTCTCTTAAAGGAACAGTTACCTCAATATGACAGGATGGACAGCAAGTACATGAACACACAAAAAAGTTTAATATTGAGATGACAGAAATGCAACTAACATGTCACAGACTCTGTACTGAGAATGACCTGCATGTTTGTTTATGTATGAAATCAGGTGAGAAAAAGTTATGCCACATTTTAGAAAGTCAAAGTGCTTCTGAATGGTGCAAATATCCCATGAATGCAACAACCCATAGATATTTTTCCTGTGCAGATATTAACATCAGTCAGGCACAAGTTTTTGCCAGTCGTGTTAGGGATAGCAACTGCTGTGTCAGAGGAAATAGGGCCACCAACTAAGAGGGCATATTTGCTGGAAATGTTTATTGAAAATGGCAGCAAAACCACACCTTAGCAGTCAGCTAGATTTTTTTTAATGAACATATCAGATCACTACCACTTAAAAGCAGGCTAAATGGTTAAAATAGTTCTGCTTAATTTCAATGTTCACTGGAAATTACAGTGCATATAAAGTTGAAAACACTAGTGTGATGGGACAGATAATAGATTTTTTAATTTTCATGAAATTGAAAATTCAAGATATTTTAAGAATAAAAAAAATGACAAGTTTTATTTCTGGCATATAGTTTTATTTTTCATTTAAAGTAGAAGCAACCGATTGAATTATTTCATCATTGCTATTGCTTTACAGTTTCTTGGTGGCTGCACCAGAAATATGGTTATTTTGGGAGCACATCATTTCATACTCTTTAATGCTCCTAAATTATTTGGGGAAGGTTATCAAAATAACCTTAAAATAATGTGTACAGAACTAAATGCTTAACATCATTACAGCACTAATTCGTGTTGTATCAATTGTATCTTTCCTTGCATATCACATTGATTAGTGGCTAAAAATCCCCATGAAGATACATTCGTAATTTTGAACTTGTCACCCCTTTATACACTGTAGTACTTATTTTAAATGTTAGATTTAAATGGCTTTATCACCTCAAATGGAAATGTATATATACAATTTCATGGTCAATATCTTTTTTTGTACACTTGTTACAAGCGTTGCACACTACTGTAAATGAAATGAGCACTATGTCTTTGGTATAAGCTTTTAGTATTCTATATTCATATTTTTCTCTGTACAACTGCAATGTAGCAATTCACAAAAGAACAAAATAGCGATACTATACAAAGTAAAATTTTACATCCTGTATCCTATCAGTAGTCCGAAGTGTTTTACAACAATGCTGGAGTTTCTGAAAGAGAATCGAATTTACAACATTGCAACCCAAAGACAAAGGAAATAAAAAAAAAACAAGATCTTACGTATTGTGTGCTCAGAGCCAAGAAAATTATACTGGTTTATTCAAGTCCATTGTTTCTGTACATGCCAGGATTCTCATAACACTGTGAAACAATCGAATAGTAATCACAAAAATTAAAGAATAGTCATAAACCTGAACCCCTTACAAGTTCCAACTGACCATCATTCTGTTACACTATGATTCCTCAGAAACCATACTAAATCCTTTTGCTGCAAACAGGCTATAGTATTTACATTCAATCTTTATATATATATTATACAAAAAAAATGCCATAAATAAAAATCCCAAAGGAACTTGCTGAATTAGCATCCAGTCTTTGTGGTATACTATGCTCCAGCGAAACAAACGAAAAGTTGCTATTGTTACCGTTTCACCAAGCTAACATTTCGAAATGAACACTGTTAAGAATTATTAAAACTCAGATTTTAAACCTGACCCATGACCTATTAGACTGATTCCCGACACAAGTGAGGAAGGTCTCTTAGCTGGCCACTATTCTTCCGTGAATGTGATGACGTCGTACTGGATGCCCTGCTGCTGCATCTGCTCCAGCTGCTCCGGTGTGGCCTCCGTTGCATACACCGTCTGCGCCTGTGCCATGGCTGCATCCGCCACGGCTGTAACAGATAAAGCAGCATTATGAGCATATCTGACGCTCCCATGCTGTCATGTGACCACTTAAGAGAAAACCACTAAAACAAACCGCTTGGTCACATGTTACAGCTAGCCATCTCTAACTTGTTTCACAAGACTGCAACATTAACTAAAGCCCCTCTTCCTCATTAAATTGACAATTGCTTTGAAATCCATCTTCAAAGGGCAGACGTACCAGTCACAGCAGAGTGGGCAGCAGCTTCTAAATCCTCTTGGCTGACAATCTGCTGCTCCGAGCTGATAGGTACGTACTGGATATGACCGTCATGACTCAGGGCGATCTGCACGGAGATGGACAAATACATGGTCATGGTTCGTTGAGTTCCTGGCCACGGACAGAAAGTTCAAAAGATGCTCCTGGTTCAGTGAATCTATCAACCCAGTGCACCAGCGGCCCTAAAGGCTAACTAGCATGGTGTTATTCGCAGAACTGATGCATCATTTCCTCACTCCGCTTAAATGTCCCACCTGCTGCTCCTGAAGGAAAGTTCCTCCTTGGTCATACTGGATGTGAGCTATCTGTCCATCCTGCATCTGGGCCACAGTAGAGAAGCCAAAGGCAGAGGAGTAAGAGAAGCGTCGTGACTATGCTAACACTCTGCTCTCCGTTCTAATGCCACCCGTACCTGGATGTGGTTGCCTTCAGAAACGACCACATATTCTTGTGGGATTAGATGCTGGACTCCATCTTGGGAGATTATGTATTGAACCTGCAGGTGGCAGAGAGGGGCACGTTAAAATGAGGATGGAAGAACGAGTGAGGGGGCCAGAATTCACAGTGAGCTTTGTGCTTCGAACCAGCAGAGCTTGTCTAATTTTTCAGGAACCACCAAGCAAGCACAGATAGCAAACAAAGCCACTCTTTGATTTCCCAAACTTTTGTCTCGGACATCACTGACAAAAGTGACTGAAAATATTCTCATAATTGACACTCGACCTCAGTGACCTGGTTCTCAGCCGTGACCAGGTGCTGTACAGTCTGCCCATCCACCGTGGTGATCTGCTGGATGTACGTAGCTTCCTCCTGCAAACACAAAGTCTGCCCTCAGCACCTAAAGGCCAGGCTGCTTACATCCAACTTTCATCAGTTTATCATCACCAATAACCCTATACACGTGAAGGGAGTTGAATTAGACTGAGCCGACTGTGGTCCGAGGGTCTTCAGTGCCTACCTGGTCCGAGAGGCTCTGTTCTTGGGCTACAATGATATGCTCTTGGGCCAGGGCCTGCTGAAGCCGCTCGGGGGTGAGGACCGTTTGCCCGGCCTGCAGAGCTGCTGAGGGGACAGCGGGGAGGTAAAGGGACAAGCGGTGCGTGATCAAAGCAGCTCCTTGGGACTAGATCATGAACAGCTACACCAAGTAAAGTTTCCATCTTAAGCATGACATGGAAATGAAAGTTCTTAATAGACTTATACTGGATTAAGTTCAGAAACCCAGAGGTGAGCTTGTGATGAGGCCAATTTGCCCTTTGTTTCCTTCTTAGGCTAGTAGGCACCCTACCAATTCCAAAGATCATGTCCATTATTTAGTAACCAATGGGCATTAAGTCAACAGGCAGTAAAACCCAGTTACTGTTTCAAATTACACCCTGTACCTAGCTATTCTATCTATGTGATAAAAACAGAACACCTACCAGATGAGGGAAAAGGTCAGACACAAACTGGTTTCATAGCTACACAGGGGTTACTGTTGCACACCAAATAAAAGGGCAAGCTTAGCATAATATAGGTGTTGTACTGGAAGAGCCATTAAAAGTTTGTTTTCTCTCTCATACACATTTACATACAATTCTGACTTTGGTATATGCTTACATATCATACATTTTTGGCAGTGATGTGCACACACTTTTCTAGGAACAGGGGGCATGGCCAACTGGCTGGGGGGGAGGGCGATTTTGCATGATCTTCAGTCATTGAAAACAGGTAACTTGGAACATCAAAAGAGAAGCCCCCCCACCACCACATGTGCATTACTGTATCCTATACATCACCCATCCCTACTCTAGGAAACAGCAGCCGTAATCATTTTATTGCCAAATGTTTAAGTGTGAACCTGAAAACTACTTGGATAATCTGTGACAGTACGAGACTCTAGCCACAAGAGAGGGTGGGCCGGTGAGGTCACCACCCTGGAGGAGATGCTCACTCTGCAGTGTGGCCAGCGCCTCCTCGTCACTGTTCACCATGATGGCCTGCTGAGATGAGCTTGGTCGCACTTTGCGTGGGGGCGGGTCCAGGCTATGCAGCCTCTCCATGTGGAACTTCAGGTGTCCGTTACGGTTGAACCTGCACAGGATTTTGGGGGTGGGGGGGGGGGGGTGGTGGATGGGTTACAGTATTAAATCTGAAACCCCAATCAAAAATACATATATACACATAACCATCTGCCACAGTGAAGCACTGTATCCCCAACTGTACAGGTTACACTCAGGAGTACAAATGTAAATGTAAATTTCATTGATCTGAACATGGTTGCTTATATAAGGAACATTCACGGCTTTAGAAGGAATCATGGAGTGTTTATGACTCTCAAAGTCCCAGTTTTTAACAAGACTCGATTTTATGTCAACACTGGCTTCATGACGAGCCCCCGTCATGCGCACCTCTGCCCGCAGACCTCGCAGGCGAAGGGCTTCTCATTGGTGTGAGTCATCGTGTGACGCCGCAGGTCCTTCTTGTTCTTGGAGGCGAAACTGCAGTGTTCACACTTGTGCGGCCGCAGGTAGGCATGCATGCCCATGTGCGTCTGGGGGTCATGTGGGGAGATCGCCCATCGTCATGGAAGTGCGTACATGCAATCAAGGGTCTTGGGCAAAAATTTATAACTAAAATATAACAGGGCTTCGAAAAAACGATATAATTTGATAATAACAGCAGTAAATTTGCATAATTTTAACATTTAACAGACAAAAGATAATGTAATTTATTCTATTTGTTAGTGTTTCATTAATTATCAAATAAAAGAAAAATTATTTAAAAAAATTAAGAACTACATTTTTACTGCGAATACAGCTACAAATGATTTGGAACTCACTTTTACTTCCGGCCATGAGGATGCCGTGAAGTTGCAGTCGGGGCACTTGAAAGTGCTGGGGTCCACGTGCGCCCTCTTGTGGCTCTCCATGTCAGAGCGTCCGTGGAAAGACTCCATACAGATTCGGCAGGAGAAGCGCTTGGAGTTGACCTGCTGCTGAGGTGAGCCGCCCGGGGAGGGGGAGCCGGGGTCTTCAGTGCTCAGCTGGGGATGGCCAATCACAGCAGAGAGAGACGAAAACCCGCTAAATGCTGCCCGGCAGACAACTTTTATACAGGGACTTACCACACTCTGCAAACACGCCGGAGCATTATTCCTCGAGGTAAAACTGAGGTATGAACTACACAGTAGTTAAGGCAGTGACTAAGCTTAGACTGTTACAGTCATACCAGACAGAGCATGACACATTCGCAACATCTATACTTAGTAGGAGAACCAGTTTTATAGGCTAAGACGAGTGTTTTGGGTTACATTTGCAGGGAAGTGCAGAACTTTAGATACTACAGCCATATGTTATTTCTCAGTCAATTAATCATCCATCTATGGTCCGACTGCTTATTCTAACTGGGTCCCAGAGGGGCGCCTGGAGCCCATTCCAGCATAGGGCAGGGCTGGGGCACCCCCAGAATGGGATGCCAGTGCACTGCATGGCACAGGCTCACACTGCCACCCAGTCACACTGCAAATGAGGGGCAGAGGGTTTCCTCTCCCCAGCTACTCACCTCCACCTGCTGCACGCTGCTCCCTCCGATCCCGGTCGTCAGGTAGTACTTGCCCTTGTGCTCTTTGATAGTGCCGGAGAGGGAGCCGCTGCTCAGGACAATGGGGTGCGACCCAGGGCTCCCCTCCGCGCTGTTGTCATGCCAACAAGCACAGAGGTGGGGTTAGGGGGTCGGGGAGGGTCAGGAGAGCCAGCACAAGGACGTACGTCCCTATCCTTAGGAAGCAGCTGCGCCGCCATTTTTATTTATATCCTGCCACCTCCGTGCTTATTTGGAGAACGCAGTTTAATTCAGGATGGCTCCGACCGCTTACGATTTACCCAGGTTTAGTATCGTGCTCAGGTGCATCTTCTGGCACCTGGATGGCCCACATTTTAGATGCTGGTCCAGTATTTTTATTTTTTTTTGCCAATAAGCTACCTACTGTGGGAAGGTTACTGCTTCAAATCCTGTAGCTGACAGAGTGATGCCCCACTGGGCCCTAAACCGCAGTTGCTTCGTAGGTGCAGTATGCTGACTGACCCTGTGCTCTGAATATAAACAGAGGGCAAAATGGGATAGGTGACAAATACCCAATTCCCCCACAGGGATGAATTAAGTATCATTATTAGAGCCCCACGTGGTTAACTGTACAGTCTTTGAATGGATCACACTCAAATCTTAATAACCTAAAAATAAATAAAATAAAAACTGCCATGACCTCTGCTGCTGTATGATTTTTTTGTGTGACTCTTGGCTTTAAAACTACACCTGCTCTGATTGCAGCGTCCAGGACGCTTTACCTGTAAATGGTGGCGCTGCTCTGGATTTCCTCCCCAACCTGCTCAAAATCGGCACCCTGGTAGGCGTTGATGGAGATCTGCTCGATCTCCCCGGCCTCGTCCACGGCCGCGGCCTCCAAGGCGCCGCCATGCTCTGCCACGTGGAAGGTCACGACCTTCTGGGCCTGCCCCGGCGAGTCAGCCTCCTCCTCCGCAGAGCCGTCGACCTCTGACTTCAGCACCGCCACCTAGAGGCGATGTGGGTCTACGTCACCCAGGAAGCACTTTTCGGTACTTCGATTGGTCGGTTTCATTCGTGAACCTCGGCTCAGAACGACTCGTGACGGAAACGAGGGCTCCTACAGAATGTCACTGTCGTCGCATCCTAACGGTGACACGTCACACCAAGCGTGCCCGTCACCAGCGAGGGACCTCACCTGCAGCGAACCCCCTGCCAGATCGCGTGGGTTGCTCATGTTCAGCAGCAGGTCCAGCGCGTTCTGCGCAGAGAGGTCTGAGGAGTCTCCTAAGGAACCGGAGAGAGAAATTAATCTGACTGAAACCCCAAAACAGCATAACGGTCACTCCATACAAAAAGCATTACATCTCCCCCGCTAATCTGTCAAACATCTTTGGACAAAAACCTGTACAGCTGAGTCAAGCATGGAAAGCACTACATTACCCTAAATTCAACAAAAGATAACCAATGCAAATGTTGAGCATTTGAAATACTGATTTAACTGGGCATCTTGTATCATTATGGAAACAGGTTACGGTACCAGCTATGTCATCTAATTTGACACTGTGTGTGATTACATTTCACCCACAAAATCAGCAATTTGGAGCAGCCACACATGATAAATCTGCAGTTTCAGCTGACATTGCCAAGAAGGGTCAGTTTCCAAGGTAAAAAAAAAAACACCTTTTTTGCCTGCACATGAGACAGTGAAATGATTTATCTCCAGTGTTAAAAACTCCAGGACAAATGTCACTAAATAGGATGTTTGTCGTACAAGGTGACACTGTACGGGTGATTAAAACTGAATTAAGCCGTTACTTTCCTTAATGGGCCTAAGGGCACAGTTATGTCACACTGCCACCATCTGTCCCCATCTGGTTTAACACGACCGGAAAATGTGTTCAGGGATTTAAGCAGGCGTTTCAATTTTTAAATTTCCTCCACTTCTAAAAGCATGCAGGCACGATTTACACCATGCAATTCCCCCCACATAATGGCTTAATTAGAAAATAAAAGAGGTTAATTAACTAAGAGCTTGGCCGGAATGAGATCCAGCTCATCCTGTCACCTAGGAGGACTGGAGTTGTAGGCTAATGAATACAAAAATGGGAGATGATTGACAGGAACATACGTAACAAAGGAAAATGCAAGGAAATGGGCACAAACGAATCCACATGCAGCCACGAGCAGCAGTGCTATTTACCTGCAGCAAAAGCACACATTTGTATGAGGCCCGTTGAGACTGCAGCCTCCCCTCCCCGAGGGCCACAAACAGTCAGTATGCTACAGGAGCCAGGGGCCCCAGAAACAATAAAGCCCCCCCCCACTGACCATGTTCGTAGATTATGGTGGTATTTCCCAGGGAATCTTGGGAGACGGACGCATTCTCCATGGTCTGAAGTGCTTGGAACTCGATGGGGTCCACGGACACCTGGAAGACAAACCAAGGGGTCGGAAGAAGGCGAGGATCACTGCCCCCCCCCCGCCCCCCCGGACATGAACCGGCACCGGGGGACTCACAATGGGCCCGCGGATGGCGTCCTGCACAGCCTGCGTGTGGTCATGCTGCTGCTTGAGCTCCTCGATCTGCTGCAGCGTGAAGAAGGGCCGGCGCCGGCGGGGGGGCTCCTCAGGGTGCGTCAGGCACCAGTCGTCGAAGGCCTCTAGGTGGCGACACTGGATGTGCAGCCGCAGGTTCTTTTTGTGCTTGGTCATGAAGTGGCAGAAGTCGCAGGAGAATGGCTTCTCACCTGGGAAGGCAGAGCAGGGGTCACAGACAATTTAAAAACGTTGCCCGCACAGTATTTTTCCCCTCAATCAAAACATTTTGCTACGGACACAGGCAAGTCTTGCCACAAACACGTTTGTCCGTATATGGACAGGTTGACATTTCCTGATAATAATAATAGTAACGATCAAAAACACAGCATGGATAATTAAAGAAACAAACAAAAATAACATAATCCTGCTCATGTATGAAGTCACATGAAGCTAGGAAAAGCACAGTCGCTGTGAAGGTGATTTTGTTAGGCACCGTCTGTTAGCGCTGGCAGGTATCTCACCAGTGTGCTTGATGGCCATGTGGGAAACCAGGAAGTCCTCCTTGGTGGTGGAGTACTTGCAGTAGTCACACTTAAACGGCTTGTCACTTGTATGTGACAGCTGATGGTTCAACAGCAGCTTCTTGTTGTCGCATGTGTACTCGCAGAACTCGCACTTGAACCTGATTGGAGGGAAACATGCAGCGTCTGCTCTCCTATTCGCTAACACACAAACGCACTAAAGCATCTTCTAACATTGAGAGTAAAAGTTACAATGAGTGCCAACTGGATTTCCTGCTCACCTGCTGGTGCCGTAGCTCTGGATGTGTGTGAGAAGATGCATTTTGAAAGTGTACCGTTTCTTGAAGGACTTTCCACACTGAAACACAAACAAAATGAACAAAATACATTCATGTTAATCACCTGAAACACCCATGTGACTACAGCAGCCTATCACAGGAGTCATCGTTAATGCCCTACTGACAGGATGCATCAGTCATTAATTATGCACTGATTAAATGTATGCATTACATAAATGATAATATACTTTGAGATTTAACAGAGTGTTTATCCATAAATGATGACATACGAGAGCAAAAAGCTACATGAAAGCACTGCATTTCCCATTTTTTTCATAGAAAAGAAAGAAGAAACATTTGTACAGATCAGTAATTTACTTTTAAAGCAGCTGCTTTGATTGAAAACATTAATGTGTAATTTCTTAAATGATAATCCATTTCACACTTGCAAAGATCCGGAAAACCAATCCACACTAAAAGAGCCACGCACTTTGTGTCTTGCAGTACAGGCCTACCTTGCTTGGCCTAGGTACTTGGTCCTAATTTTTCAAACTTTATCACAGATTCTCCAAAGAGTTCAGATCGTGCCTTTGGCCACAATTTTCACTTCTCAAAAGTAACATTTTGCCCCAGGTCCTGTTTTTTTCTTTTTTTTACCCAGAGCAAAATGCTTTCTTTTGCAGTTTCCTTTTGCTCCATCTATTTTCCTCCCCACCTGGTGAGAGACGCCCCCCGCGTGACTTGGCTGCTGCTATCTAAACTTTTTAAGTTCTTCTTGCCACCCTCGCATTCAGGCCGGTAATGTGCAGACCTCTCTATAATCCAGTGTTTCCAGCCCAGGCCTCGGGGACCCTCAAACAGATCAGGTTTTTGCTCCCTCCCAGCTCCCGGTTGGATTCCAAATACGGGCAAGTCTGGCAGGGAGCTGGGAGGGAGCAAAAACGTGGACAGCGTGGGGGTCCCAGAAGACCGGGTTGGGAAACACTGACCTAATCCACCAGTATATTCTTGCATATTTTCCAACTCTACAAATTAATTTATTACTAGCTGGAAAACATAAGGTCCTTCACCTTGTCGCACATGTGTGGTTTCTCTGAGCTGTGCGTCTTCATGTGCTGGGTGAGGCGCTTCTGCATGGGGTACACCCTGCTGCACACCGGGCAGGGGTACTGCGTGACCTTCGGGGCCTGCAGAACACCGAAACAAGCCTTCCATGGCATGAAAAGCAGATACTCAGGAAAGTGGTGTTTACATACTTACATACAAACATAAACATCAGTGTCATTAAATATGAACATGCCACATACTAAACAGTCAAAGGTTTTTGCACACACTAAAATTTTCTACATTTGCCTGTTACTTAACATTAGAGATGCTCCGATCAGCATTTTTGGGGCCGATCACCGATTACCAAGATCATGATCTGCCGATTGCCGATCACTGCCGATCACAGAATGGCAGGGGAATGGGAATCTTTTATCTATAATCTAGCAGAGTTTGCACCATTTGTAGAAGTGAAACTAACTCTAAATTAACTATATTGGAGAAAAAAAAAACCGTAGAAATAGGCTACAGTCAAGATCTTGAAGAATCAAGCGCTTGACACTTGGCGCCCCACACTGAAGGAGGGGCAGTGACACTTTGGTCAGCACTGTTGCCTGACACCTCCAGGGTCAACACATGAAATGTTCCCCGAGAGAAGAGTGGTTTAGTTTCTCATACTCGGCGTATTCAGTTGTATGGCGTGTTCTAAGATGCCTAATCATGTTAGTGGTGTTAAAATGCCGTTGCTTGCTTCCACCTCGAGGGATTTCATCACGACATACATTGCAAACGGCTAACTTTACGTCTTTATCGGACACTTTGAAAAACTTCCAGACGGGAGAACTCATGTTGCCACTAGTAAGCTCCGCTCTGCTGTTGTTTACCTGTGCGCCATGCATGCACGTGTGAAAAAGTTGCGCGAGTAATTTATGTCAAGTGATCGGCTTTTTTGATCGGCGCTTTTGGGGTTCGCCGATCAAGCTATTTTTAGCCAATATCGGCCGATCATGATCGGTGGCCGATCAATCGGAGCATCACTGTTCTTTACTAAAAATACACTCAATGTTCTTTGCTAGCAAATAAATTTACAGTAGGTTCACCATTTGAGTACCTTTATTAACAAGAAAATGTCATATCTTTGATTCACCAAAGTAACCTCCTCTAGCAGTTATAACGGCAGAGAAAATTCAAGGAATTCATTATACAAGGGACATTAAATACTGCTCTGTTTCATGAAACAGTGAACTAGTGCAATTAAAGTTAAACGACAGCCTAGAATTTGACTCACCATCACCACACAACCAGTTAATATGATGTCAGACATGCACTGTTACATACTCTTTCCATGTTATAAAGTAAACGTTTTATTTCATTCATAGTTGTTCACTCAACTTTCAAGTGCTTAGAATAAAAAATCTGCAATTTATGAAATAATTGGAAAAGTGGTGAAAAACTGTGGTGTTTAAAACCTTTGATTTCACAGGAACCACAATATGTGTGGATAATTTACAAATATTAACCATACACTTATTTAAATTGCATGATGTTTTCAGTGATTCTTAGATTCTGCTTTGTCCATTGTTTGTTCTGATTTATATCTACGTCATATAATCTACAACTTCATCTACATCTAAAAATCAATATCCTGCCTGAATTTTTTACTTAAATTATTACTTCTGTTGTAATGTACTCCGAAGTCTATTTCACTTATAACCTTAAAATTCGAAATGCTGTGTTCATGAAAGATATCAGAAATGTCTTAACTGTTAACATTAGTATGACAGCATATGAAACATCAAATTAAGTGACATTACAGTTCATGCAAAACACATGAGCCTTTTAAAGATAAATATCTGAAACTTACTTGGTCAGATTTCTTTTTCCTTAAAATAGAAGAGAACCAAATAAAATCAAATGAGCAAAGCAGATTATGACTTCCAAACTAAACGAACGTTTCCATATTTTATAGAATTAATGCAGAATGGAACGTATACCAAAATTCAAACATTGATTAATATGTATTACAGAAGTCCCACTGCAAAAGGACATTTCACCAAAATCTATTCACATTTTATTTATTTCAGCAGAATTATACTCCACAAGATAAATCATTATATATATTTTCTGAGGCCAAGATGTTCATTGTGAGAACGAAGTGGCAGCCCTTACTTGTCTTTGCTGTGGACGGCAGAGTGACGAATGACATCCTTCTTGTACACGCTAGTGTAGTCACACTCGTCACACTTGTATGGCTTTGTTCCCTCATGGTTGAACATGTGTTCCTGGGTCAGAGTGAGAGAAACTCAAGCAACTAGACATCAGAAACTTGGATGCAGCCAATTCATGATCAATACTGAAAGGTATTTCTGTATAAAAAAAAAAAACGAAGCAGTTTTTCAACAAACACAAATGATTCTAACTTAGAAACTGAGCAACAGCTGCTTCTCTGTGAGGAGAGGATTCTGTATTATTATGATAATCCCAACATGGTGTCAAACTGCTTTAAGAATTTACTGGTTGCCAAGACATAAGGCCACTTCTCAGTGAAGAGAGACATGACAGAATGGTCATCTCACAGTACTCCTCACTCACAAATACAAGTTACAGATTAATGCCACATTTGCAGTAAATAAATGAGCACTTACTAAACTACGGGGTGAGGCTTAAACTTCATTTTAGCTACCTAGCTGCAGGGGTGCCTGCTATGCTGCAAACCCTATGGACAGAACATGGCTCTCGCTCACCTTCAACGAAGACCAGCGTTTGCATCTGTAGCTGCATTGCAGGCACTTGAACCTCTCTGGGTCATTGCCGTCATGGGAGTCTATGTGAAAGCGAAGGTCTTCCTGAGACAGAAACCGAGAGCCACATATCCGGCAATTATGGGGCCTCAGCAAGGGCTTCAGGGATTTGTAGTACCTACTGCAATGAATTAGAAGATAAAAAGGGAGGAAAAACAGAATATATTTTATTTCCCTACTAGAACAGCATGCTCTGATCGCCTCTTGCTGGTGGTCTCTTACTTGCGGTTCAGATACTTCTTATACTTCTTACGAAGAAATCGCTTGGAGGGTCGGCCCCGCTTTCTGGGGTAATATTCAACCTCTTCTGGTCCTGTATTTGAGGATGGATCTTTGTTCTCGGAATCAGATTGGCTGATGCCAGGTTCAGCTCCGTGTCCATTGGCCGAGGAGACGGGTCCACTGTCCAGCCCAGAGGAACTGGCCTCCTCAGGGGCCTGGGGATCTAAATTCTTATTTTGCTCGGGCACTACTGGGGTATCTGCTGCTGCTTCTGAATGAGGGAAAATGGTCCAAAACAATGGAATTAAAACTTATACACAACATATTGCAATAAAGCCAACAAGAAAGCTATGAAGCTAACTGGATTGAAATACGACATTAACTTTATTTACTGATGTTTTTGGAGAGTCACCTTGGCTATGGGAATTGCTCATGTAGAACGGAAACTTCCTGGGTCGCACCACCCGACGCCGTGGCCGCTCGTGGGAAAGGCAAGAAGAAGACGGAACACTTCGGAGTAGCGCCGGTTGGCGCCCCCTGCAGTCCTCATCAGCTGGATTATAGTCGCTGTCGTCTGAGGAAAAACCAACTGAATGAGAGCTTCATTCACTACAGGCATATGCCCCTCAATTCAGGTATAGATTCATCATCAGTCTAACCTGCTGCATCGTCAATGGCGCCAGCATCAACGATGTCATCGTCTTCTTCCTCCGGCTGCTCCTCGGTCTTCGCCTCGTTTTTCTGAGCAGCGGCCGAATCACTGCGGCGTGGCCGTCCTCGACCCCTCTTCTTGGGTGGCGGGCCACCTACGCAACACAGCAACTATCACTGAATTCAGCTACTGGACATCCAGAGGATTAGCGTACTGCAATTTAGCTGGAATGCATCCAAACTCGCATTCAGCTGAGACGTCTACAACTCCCAATAAACCTCTAGAAATTTCTATTATATTCTGAGACTCGGGAAGCCTACTGAGGCTGCCCGGGCGTACCTGCATGCTTGAAGTGCTTGTCTCTCATGTGGTTGATGAGGGTGTCTTTGGATATGCTCTTGTATGGACACATCTTGCATTTGAATTGCTGCACAACCACAACCTCCATCATCTCCTCCAGCTCCGCCAGGTCTGGAGGCTGATCCCTGAGCCCAGTGCCCGTTTCAGGTCCGGCGACCCCAGCGCCATGGGCCGCCGAGTGGCTTGGTCTCTCTGGGAGCTCACCATCTCCCTGTGAAACGACCTCATTAGGATGTGATGAGTACCGGCCCGTGCTACCAATGAATTGACTGGGCTGGTCCTCACCACTACCCACACAGTGGTAATCTTGTGGCTGATCTGGGTTGTGAGAGGGTGTGCTATCATCCACGTTGACACTGCTACCCTCCATATAGCTGGAGTGCTGGGGCTGGTCAGGGCAATCCAACGAGCTCTCCTCCACATAGATGGAGCCCTGGGACATGCTGCACTCAATGTAGCAGGAATGTTGTGGCTGGTCCTGAGAGTTCTGCGTCTGGTCTGGGTCATCCATGCAGCACTCCATATACTGCGAGTGCTGGGTCTGGTCGGGTCCACCAGTCACGCACTCCAGGTACTCCTGTGGCCGGCTCGAGCTATCTGAGCTGCAGTCGATGTATTGCGAGTGCTGTGGGTGACCAGCTCCATCAGGCTCACTCTCTAGATAGCGGGATTGGTGCAGTCTGGAATGAGGTGAGGGCCTAGGGCCCCTCGAGTGAAGCTCTGAATTGTCCGGCCCATCCACACCACAGTCAACGTAGTGGGAATGGCGCGTCTGATCAGGCCCCCCCTCAGTGCAGTCCAAGCCTCGAGAACGCTGGGGCCGGCGCAAGTGGCACACACCCATGCTGTCTTCCTGCTCGGTGTAGCCAGAGTGGCCCGGCTGCTCAGGCTGATCTGGGTCCATGGCTTCGTGGTCAGGCAGCATGCTCCTCCTGTCTTCCACAATGTCGGACTGCTCCAGGCAAGTGGATGTCGGTCCTTCCGCAAGGGCATCAATGGTAATGCGATTAGACAGAGCAGTAGAAGACATTTCAGACACCATGGGGGCACCTGATAAGAGAAAACACAGTGTCTCCATTTGTACCCATTTCAATAAACATGTGACCCCAGGTTATGTAGCCAAAAATAATAAAAAGGACCAGAAATCCTAGAAGGGGCACCTCACTATAGTCTTGGAATAAACTACAGTATTATGTAGCTAAATGTGGGAGTTGGTCAACCAGTTGTTTTTACCCAGAGGCTTTTTTCTATTAGTTTGGATGCCTATGCTGCAATGGGTTGAAATTTTCCAGCTTTGTCACATATGCCTCCATGGGATTGGCCCCCCATGACAGTTACCAGGATAAGTGTTTAGAAGATATATGAATGAAAGAAAGGATGAATGGATGGATAGTTACTAAATTCTAAATAACTGTAGTCAAATAACAATACAACTTACAATAATTTCCATAAATGGAATTACGTAAAGACTAACCATCATCGGGACCTTGCAGAATAAGATACTGAGTAGTCTCAGCGTCTCCATCCTCTGCACTCGTCACTGCAATACAACCTGCAAAATACAGACATGGTTCTCAGCAAAAATAATAAACCCATGCAGAGAAATTAATGACACGCTATCTAGTGTCACTTATCGTAAGCACAAATTACACAAAAACAGACGTTTTTTCTCTTCTAAACTCCTTTTCTTGAACTCCCTAAGGAATTTTCTTCCTACCGTTTATTATGTCAGGTCCTATGGTAGACTCAATTATCTTGTCAATAGCTGATCCAAGGTCTGAAGAAGTGGAGGCAGTGGAGTCTGACACGATCATCCCCCCATCTGACACCACGCTGGAGTGAACCAGCACTTGGGCCGACTCGGAGACCAGGATAGACTGTGTCACCGTGGAGACACTGGAGACACTTGTTGACTGGGCCACAGAGGAGGAGTCTGGAAGATGAATCACGCCCCGTACATCGGTGCTAGAGCTGGTCTCAGGTATCAGCTCCTAAAGACATAAACCAAAGAATTGATAGAGAACAGTCAACGGGGAAGTCACACGGGCAAACCACACCAACACAAAGGTACAGGAGGCTCACTTCAGGACAATACAGTGATCAAAGTACTAAAAACAACCATGTGAGTACTTCTCCATGGCTCTTTTTACAATAAGTTCCTTGAAATTCATCTGTGTCATTTTGGAAAAACAATTAGCAGTGTGAAATCTAGTGGAAATCATTTTAGTCAAAAGCCTCTGCCAAGCAAGATGGACGATCACCCTCAGGTTGCCGCGGACCTACCACAAGCCCTTCTGAGCTCTGTCCTACATGGGAGTCTGACTCGGGTGCCAAGGTGGGCACAGTAGCAGTGTCGCTGCTGTCGGCAGACATGGCTTCCGATGACTCCATGCCCATACCACTTTCTGAGGGCTCCTCCAGACCAGACGGGCCTGCATCACTGCTGCTTTCCACCTCATTGTCCTCTGAATCCATTTTGACCTGCATGAGACAAAAATGAGAATGGGCTTGTCATAGGGTCATTGTTTCTGAAGGATGGAACATATGACCAAGTCTTGAAATTTTCAGTGTATAGCTTGAATATTCTTGAAAGAAAGAGTTAATTTGTCTCATTAACTTTACCTTTTTAAGAACTTGGTCACACAGAAAAATCATACATTTGATGTATCAATAATTTTAAAAGCTATCCAGGTGTCTGGATAGCACAGAGACAGGAGCTTCTGAGCAAATGACTATAAAACTGCCCCCAGTCTGTGTCAGCACATTTAATACCTTATGAAGGGATGTGTATTCTCCTAAGAACATTAAAGGTGTGATCTACTACAATCTACTGGAATAACTGAATGTGATGGAAGCTTGTTTGTTTGAAAGTACATTGGACACAATTAGACATAAGAGCAAATTCTGTCATCAAGCCAGGCTACTCCACATCCAGGTTGAGTTTTTCTGATCCGACTGGTAATGCCATGTTGACTCTACATAAAAACCAATTTCAAAAAAGGCTCTAGCTGACATAAAAATATCCAAGTTTGACATGTTGATGTTTCAGCCTATGACAGAAGATGTATTTGACCCAAAAAGGCACGTCCAGTCCTCAAACATTAAGTGACACAAAGGGATTTATTCCAAGTGGCTCTTATTAAAATTGTAAATCACAAATTCAACTACTCAATCTGCATTTCCTATCTCAGGTACCTTTGGATCTCGGTACAAGTCCCCACCTACTTTGACTCACACCAGTATGGCTGCTTGAGTGTAATATATCATTCTTTGCTTCTTACCTTACTCCTTTCTTGAAAGATGTTCCCCAGGGATCAGATATGCAACCAATTGTCTTTTTACCTTAATACCAATGATCTCCTCAACCTGTTTGCTTTCACAAATGTAGGACACTTTACTACCAGTAGTACTGATACTACTATTACACACCACCTTTTCCTCTGGTCTAAGATGCGTTTTCCATCTTATAGCCCCTGCCTACTTTTAATATGTAATTTGCCCATCTGCTATTGTCCAATACTCCCCGTTTTGTGCAACTTATAATTTTGTTGTGGCACTTCTCTGAACCCTCACGACAAATTCAGTTGTTTTCCCTTACCTAGTTCCTAACAGACCAGCAAACATAAAATACATCAGAATAGTACAATCACTGACATTCAAGAAGAAATTCAAGACCCACCTTAACAATCTACACCTACAAGATGACAGCGACCTTGTGCTTCACCAAACAAATAAGCATTCCTGAGTATACTGCAAAGGATATTGTGAACTAGCATACTATAAATACAGCTGGTCTTAAGACTTAAATGTTTCTCATGGTTTTATTTGCACTTGTGGAACCATTGCCTTAATCGCAACTACACTGAGTCAGTCATCATGTACTACAGTTTCTTACGGTAACTATAAAGCTACACAACCAAAAACATATTGTTTAAAATGTAGTTTTTATTTGGAAAGACACTAACATCTTCTAGCGTGCTGTTTCAATAGCGTAATAAATATTAACATTAGGTCCGATATTGGGTGAACTATCATGGTACTTCAGCACTTCGGTTTAACTCAGAGCTTATTAAGTGTTCAGTGAACAAGTAGCTAGATATCTGAGATTGCAGCTTTTTGTGTTATTTAAAACACTTTTAGCGAAGAATTCGGTCACTAGAAATAAACTGTAATATCTTCATTCAGCATGGTGTACCGTATGTTGTGAAAGCGCGGCGTATCTTAGCGCGCTTCCCAACTAATTCGTAACAAAGACTGAAATGGTGGCTATTAAATTATTTGAAGCAAACCGCCATAGTACTAGTTTTGTTAATAATCGTTCATTAATCCTGTCTTATCACAGTAACATTTCGCTAGTTGGCTATCTCGTTGTAAGCGTTCCAATAATGGTTAGCCTAGCAGCTCTAGTTTTGTAGGAACATGTGCGTAACCAGGCCTGGTGAACAAGTAATTATGTTATAATAAAACAACGATCTGAAATTTTATTTAATGCTCGTACTTAAAGAAATAGCTAGGAAGCTGAACACCAAGGTTACGGACATACTGGTGTCCGCACGGTCAGTGCTGTGTGGGTGAATATATTATTAGACACATATTCCTTATTTGTATTTTTGTGACATACACAAAGCCAAACCGTCTCAATTTAAACAACAATGAACGTGAACTAAGAAACTACAAATGTATCCCATTTGGTACAACAGCTGTGCTATCTCTCTCAGGCGTCTCAATCTGACTCCTATCACAGCCGTAATACTTCATACAACAGCCCCTTTCTCAAATAAAAACCCGGGCCGTGCTGCCCTCCCCACTGCCTGCTGCGAGCCGCCATTTTCCTGAGTCACTTTTCGATTCAGGCAGTCCTCAAACTCCTATCAAAGGCTGAGGGACCCCCGAGGGCCTCTTCGACATGGTCAGACCGCCTTACCCTCTTCCTCCAAGAATTTTTTTAACGCGGGTTTCTTAATCGCTACACCCCGAGATGACTTTTCTTACCTGGACTTTGGCGCTGGATTATTTTCCTGTCGTCAGTACGTCAGAAACCGCGATTAACAGAAAAAGATAAATGCTCCGGCATTCTTGCTGGGCGCCATCAACTTTTCCTTGGTTAGTTCAGGACGCCAACCGGATCTCATTTATTTGTTTCACTTTCATAAAATGTTCGCCAAGGTATTTACCTTACATATAGCCACAAATATCATGTTACGACGGCTTTTAGTATCTGTTTGTTTTAGAAATCAATAGTGTTAGCCGATATTAAGTGTTAGGCCATTTGGTTATTTTTTTTGAGGGCGGAAGACATAATTAGGTTTTTTTTAGCCAAAGGCGGAAGAACACTACGGAAAGCGGACGGATATTGAAAACCCAGTTATTTAAATTCACATTGTAAGCTTGCAAGAATGTTATGAATATTCTTTTCGCCGTCAAGTTAAAACAGTTGCGTAGCAGGAGTTATTCAATATATGAAGGTTTGTTGTGTATATATTAAGTAATCGCGTTACGACAGCAATATGTAAACGGGGGCTAAGGTGTGCTGACGTGCAATAAATAAGCATTACGATCCTCCCAACATAAAAGAAAATCAATGTGTAAAGTCGACAACTGTCTGTAAAAATTTGTCATTCATAATGGATAAGTCATATGCGCAATACTTTCATGATATAAATTGTTCACACGATGGAAAATCGTTTAAAGATAAATATGCAGTGCGGCATTTGATTGGTCGTTTGACTAATCCGCCAATACGGTAATCAACAGACTGAGTATTTTTGCGTTCTTATAAAACATTGTGCAGGCTTAAAACGTTAGCATTTACTCTGTACGCACAGCGATCCATTTGCCAATCCAAACGTCCAATTCACAGTAAAACATTAAGCTTTGCACGCAAAATTTCAAGACTGGCATAACAAACGTAGAAACAGTAAGTCGCATCAATAACTAAGTAACGTAATACTGTATGGTAATTGTATGATACATGCAATTTTTCTATAAAAGTTAAAGCTTTCCTATTCACTACAAATGTAATGAAATTAGGCGGGGAGAATAAAAAATATTTGCATCAATTGACAAAAATCCGTGCACAGTTAGGTGATTAATTAAATCAATGCAATTTTACTCCGTAAATGTAAACACAGAAGTTAACAGATTCTAAAATAATTTCAGCGCTTTATATAGGCCACAGCTTATATGTTGTAACTAAACTTTAATGTTTTTTATTACTATATAAATAAACCTCCGATGTTTGCACTTAAAACAGCAAATCCATGGGGGCCTTAACTTGTCCTTGCACATAGTGTATGCTTTATCTGACCTGTGTTTTGGTTCTCTCTGTCAACAGTTATTTTAAACATTGCTTTAAATGTTTTTGTATTGCATGCAGGATTTCTTTCAGTATGATGTTTTCTGAGTTTGAGCAGTGTTTCGTGTAGGGCATTTTTTGTGTCATGTAAGTGAATGTTATAAAATTAAGCTTTTTACTTGTATAGATGGCTTCAGTTAATCTTTTGATTATATATTTGGACATGTATGTGTAAGAAAACAATAAACATGATTCTTTGGGACATGCCTCTTTCTGTTTTTCTATAAGCACTTATTTGTTAGGTGTATCGTGTTCCACATATTAGGAAGCCCACATTTGCACTAAAGACCCAAAAGAAATGTATTAAATTTGTAGGGATGTTCTTGAATGTCCTCAAATATTAATATGTTTAGACAGTAAACATAATGAAATAATGTAATAAAGAATAACATTCCATAGCATACAAATAACATTTATTTAAAATGTTCCCACAAACATGAAGCACATGGAAATGCTGAGATCATGGCGCCACATTGCCATGTTCATTTTTGCATAAATTAACCTTTTTTAAAATTACACAAGAGATTGCATCAGTCAGTTTTACCTTTTTTGAGTGGGCTTAGGAATCAGTAATTTCATTAAAGTGAAAGGAAAAATAAAAGGCAAAGACAGTAAGAGTTGGGTAAATACACCATCACCATGAACTACATCATTGTATTTCTATTTTCTGTAGCACCCTTCAGTTTTTCTTAAATAGGTTAATAGTTTAATCACACGATTGATATATGGTCCCAATAATCAATATATCTATCAGAATCTTGTAGAAGACCACAATTTACTTTAATTACAGATTATTTTTCCTCTCCCTATCCAGACATTCCCACAGATCTTCCATGTATAAAGGCTGTGCCTTAGGTAATTTTAAATTGTCTTAGGAGCTGATGCCTAGTAACTCCTGATAGCATCCGCAGACAAAGGAATTACGGCAATAAAAATAATATGTGTGTGTGTGTGTGTGTGTATATATATATATATATATATATATATATATATATATATATAAATGAACTATCCAAAAGATTATTCATTACTACTCTCTTTTAATTTATTATGCAATTTGGGTTGAGAAGATTTAACTTTTTGTCCAGATTGTATAGCATATGACTAATGGGGTGCCATAGGGAGGCAGTGTATGACAGTGTAAGGTTAGGTCTCTATTTCAGTGATCGCACAGTCACAGGTTCAAGTTCCATCTTCAGCATAATAGTTACCGGTACATTGATGTTGCGCCTTTGAACATTGCCCTTAACCCACCCCCCCCCCCCCCCCCAAAAAAAAAATGGCATACAAAAGAATGTATAAAATGCATTAACATTACATTAAAAAGAAAATGCACACACAAATTGTCCAGCACCTATAAATAAATATTATGAAAAAAAGTATGGTAACAGTACTCAGTATTCATAACTAGTCCAGATGTAAGAGTTCATTATTGTGCGTTTGATTCATAGGTTTGCATGTTGGCTAGATCCTGTGTTTGGACCTCAGTTGTTTTGTGTGTCCCAAAAGTGAGAAGGATTCCAATGTAGGCCTGCTTGTGCAAATGGAAAATAAAGCAACATTTTCTCATTAATGTATACATGGAATTACTTTATTTTAGTAACATTTAAATTATAGTGCACTGCAAGTAATGCTAGTTAATACTCAAACACTAAATCACAGAAAACGATGACGTCTAATTATGTGACAACTATCAATCTTTAGTATTATTTATTTGTGTGGAATAAAAGAAATATCACAGCCTTTGCAACAGCGCCACCTCCATCATCGGCTTTAGGACCCAGATGCACATCTCGACGCGGACACCGGTTGATGTGAAAGCTTGCTCTACAGTATCTTTTATCTGCGAAAGGGTATAGGAAATATTGCACAGTTTATGGGAAAAAAACAGAAAAAATACATATTGTGAAAGAGACGCCTGGCATCCAATAGACCTGATTTATCTGCCTACTTTAATAATAGTGCCTGACAGTCCAGCTGTTGTCTACATTGGAAACGTGAATTCTTCCACCGAGCAAAGGCAGGCAGGCAGGCAGCCAGAAGGCGCGTCGGTCTTCCTAAGCTCTGCCTCGCACCGATCCCATCATGAGTCAGAGGTTTACGGTCACCTCTTTCTCCAAGGAAGAGGGCAAATGCCTGCCGGCCACACAAGGCGAAGTAAACCAGCTCTTCGAGTGCGATGAATCTCCGCCGAGATCTCCGACCGAAGCGGGCGCTGTACAGACGCAGGATGTGGCCAAAGGTATGATGCTGACTGTAACCATAAATACTGCTGGTCCATCGCATAGTGCTGATTCTTCACCTGTGGGCATGGTATGAATGGTAGATGAAAAGGGGGTGTGTGGATCAACACGTTTTCACTGAGTATAAAAATATAGATGCTCTGTGGTGTCTATAACAGATTAATTGGCGTGTATTAAATTGACGGATTTATTAAATTTGTCAGAATTTTCTTTGAGAATTTTTATTTGTTTTACAATGGTTGTTAACAGCTGCACCGATCTGCATTGACGGTATTCTTCAGGAGCATGTCTATTGATTTTGGATAAAAATTGTATTTGTATGTATCAGTAGCAGAAACAGAGGATCAACTGAGACACCAGCTCAGCTGTCAAAAAACTAAGCAACTAATACGATAGATACTAGTTTCGTCTGGAATTTACAGCTGTGCATTGTGCGTTGTGACGTATAATTTGGTAAAAAAAAATACTGCTACATGCTTTCAAATCTTGTTCTAAACTCACATGAAATTCAGCAAATTATATTGTCTATGTGTTTAATTGCGTGTGTAACCTGTGATGAGATGTCATCAATTTATGGTTAATTTTATAACTACAGTGATATAAACGTTTTAATATCTTGTTTTGTTTATGAATGTGCACTGCAAAAATATTTTTCCATAGTAATGTTTTTGGAATTAATTCCTTTCATTGTCATGTCCCCCCTTGTCCCCTTAAATTAAAGGTATTTGTATATACTGAAGTTCACTTGCCTCATGATATAGATTTCAGTTATAACTAATTTTATGATGTTATACATCATTATCCCACATAAAGAATTTGCTTTCCTTATACTACAGCTCTATATGTCATGCTTAGCTATTACACATAAAAAGGACTAAAGTACTAGGTCCTTGCTTTTCCTTTGATTGGCTAAAATCTCATAATATGTCTATTTTCCAAAAGCATCATTTTAACCATTGGAAATGAAATATATCTACAATTAGGCACTATGCATATATACTAATTACAGGTTTACATTATGTTTCAAGCATGACACAGCATTAAAATGCCCCGTTGTGAATTTAAGCAGCATGGAAATATGATGCTTCCATGATCCATTACAAATCAAGATGTTCCCTTTTGTGATGGATTAATGTGGCAGCCATTTTAAGATATGCTCTAGGAAAGCACTGTAGATCTGTTTTGGTAAATCACCTCCAAGGCTCTGTTTCCTTGTTAATAGGTACTATACATCCTTCTGTAAAATTATATAGAGTGCAAGCAATATGAAGGATTAAGACAAACGTCTGTTGTGGATATTTACATAAGCCATAACAAAAAAAGTACTATTCAACAGTGTTCCAATAATGTCACATCATACAGTATATAGGGTCTCTAGCAGATGGCTGCAATGATGTTGCTCTGTTGTGCAATATTTAGCTGAATCACTGGCCAACAGGATGCGATAAGACAAAACCACCACTGAATGTGTTGCACAAGACATCAATAGTATCAAGGCCAAGACGCGCATGTTCCTGTGCTTTGTGAAACAGGGCCGTGCAGGACAGCAGCAAACCTGAGTCGCTTATGGGCTAATCTTCGTGAGTCTCCAAAATTACATTAAATCTGCAACACTTCCTTCCTTAAAAGACACATTGTATCGGAGTAATTAACATGTTAAAAAGAATCTTGAATAATGTCAAAATGGATCAGCGGTATAGGATAACACATTCTACGAAAATTCACTAACAGCAATGACATTTCCATGCTGGGAAAGTTCTGTAATGCAGTATAAATTACCATTTGATTTTGTTCCAGAAATTCATTCCTACTTGTTGGTTTTATCCTAATCATTTAATTCTGTATTTATTGCCATCACTTCTGTATGTATAATTAATAGGTCCTGTACTAAATGTGTGTAATGCAGTGCCATGTTATTTCAAATCCCAGATATAACAAGTTATTTCTCATTTTTTTGCCCAGTCATGAAGAAAAAAGGAATTACTTAAAAATCAGTCATGCCTTTTGGATATTCTTGAATGACTTGTATTTTCTAACACCTGATATTTAGTTATAGAATAAGTTTATTTATCAAAGTCATATTCTGTAGTTTTACCTTTGAATTTTTTTTTATTTCTCCACTAAAACTACAGTGTTTCATTTGGTTTGATCAAACTATAGTGTTAAAATGACATTTTCCAGTATATATTTCCAGACTCTTTAAGATGACCAATGAGGTCTTTAGTAACTGGCACCCTGCTAAACTGTTACTTATGCAATACTAAATCTAAAATAAGTAAATAATATAAATGTGGCATACTGACTGTATATGAAACACACAGCCCAAGCAGTCACATAAATTCCTGAGTATTTAATTATTTATTCTTTAAAACCATTCTATGTTTTGTGTTAAGGTGATTTATGTTGTAACTGTTTATACATTACATTACACAGTGATTGTGCAGTCAGGCTGCCTTATCTTATGTATTATGTTAGCAGTTAAAGAATATATATTACTTATTTAAAGTCTCAAGAGACCTCCTCTGATACTCTGATGCACTTAGGCTCAAGTACTTTATAGTAAGAAGGTACCACAATTGCTCCGGTAAATATTCAGGCTGTATAAATGATACATTAAGTCGATTTGAATGGAAACATTCGGTAAGCAGGCAGATTAGCTAAATTATATCATGTAGAGAAGGTTTGATGGGTCCAAGGCATAATCTGCGCTGCGTCTCCCCCCGACTTGTTGCCTTTCATCTTCATAAAGGCAGACCCGACATGTAGTGTGTCGGGCTGGTTCAGGGTCATCTCCAGCAGCAGGTTCCTGGTCCAGCCATCCATAGATCACAAGCTGCATGAAGAGGGATCGTTTCTGCTGCACTGCTGCTGCCTCTGACGGCTCTGGGTGATTAAATAGTCCCTCTAGGAACTGATGCCCTCCTTACAGAAGCGTTGGCTGGGTCACAGGGGTGGGGGGGAGCAGCTCATTGGTATTCAGGGTCCATGGTCAAGCTTTACGGCGTGGTCACATGGGCTCTGCGGCCTCTAGGGACCATGAGAGATGTGGAAATGCAGCGTGCTGCACATCTGTTCTGATTGTGGCTCCTATAGCCTAGACTGCTCCGAGCATGACCCTGGGAAGCTTGTCCTCCATCACCAGACTGATACATCATGTTCATTTACAAATCGCCTTGATTATGAGGAAGCTTTGAGCTAATGTTCTAGGTGAGCTTCCAAAAATGGGTATTAATGGAATGTGAGTAAGGATACCCAGGCTGTTTTTGTTCTAATTTTTAATTTTTTATCACCATTCCTTTGTTGCAGACCAGGCACTGAAACTCCTCTGATTTTTAAGATGGATTTTTGAAGGATTAGACATGGGCACAGAGATTGTTGCTGCCTGGGGGTGTATCAGGCCGATCCCTGCCTCTAAACTCCTCATCTTCTCCATCCGTGGAGAAAAGGTCCCTTGACACGTTACCGCCAAAGTGTAGACGGCTGGACGGCTATCTCCATTTTGTTGAATGCAGCACCACTTTGTATATAATGAGTAAATGCAGTAGTGATTCAATTCATTATTGATCTTCAAATCTAAAAGTAGATTATGTGTCTGCTAGAGAATGATGAATTAGACCACAAGCTAGTCAAAACTCAGGTTGTTATTAAGGGAAATTTATTGTTATTCAAACAGTAAAAGTAATACAGTAAACCTTTTGCAGATCATAAGTGCTTTATCTTCTGTCTTTCTGTTTTATTTGTGTTTTCTTATTAAGCATACAGCATTATCCATGATATATTGCCAGATTATTGTTCCAGTATCCTCTCTGTGTTTTTTATTTATTAACAATGATAAGCAAATAATACGCAGGAAAACTGTTTGGACAATAGATGGATGGATGGATGGCACTTCACAATTCCATATATTTGGATCTGGCCCAATTAATTATTTATTTCCATGGTCTTAATTTAATATTCAGTATAATTTTCCCTGACAGACAATGCAAACTGACCAATTGTAAAGAGAAACCTAAAATATAATATATGAAAACCTATTTTTTATAATTTACCAAATATTGAAATCCCCCAATAGACAAAAGGAATGAAAGATGAATGAAACGCAAAAAGATTATTGCGCTCCTGTGACTTATCATAAGTGATTATCGGTGATTTGTTTTGTTGCTGCTGATTTGACTGTGGAGATCCCTCTGTCCCTTATGCTGCTGCTAACACTGTGACATTATTATAATGAAGCCATGCATTACTCTGCTCTACTGTTTCAGGCAGGTTTGTACCATTCTTTATTTGATGCTGGCAGTTTAATGAGTATTTATGGGCGTTAGCCTGTAAAATAAAGCATTTTAGGGCCTTAGCATTTTAGAGTCAGTACCCCTTCCCAGTTATAAGACAAACACACATCGATCAGCTCTTACACCCCTTCTGCTGTACTTTGAATGTGGTGGAAAAGGCTGCATAGGGATGTTAGATATGGAAAGATGTGATTTCATTTTGAAGGCATTACCACTGCTCACTTACTCAGAAAAGTGCAGTGGAACAAGAATGTTGATAAGAGAGGGTCAGATCATTTGTCGTCGGGATTTATTGTATTTTTGCACTTATATAATCAAGATAAGTCTACAACAAATGCTGACTTTTTCATACATTCCTTGACTTTTTCAATAATAATGGAAAATACGGAGGTGTATAATTTACATGTCACTTTGATTGCCTTGCTGAGACGTAAATTACTTTTAAGACCTACCTTGATATTTGGTTTTGTGAAGGAAGATCTAGTGTTTAATCAGACTCGTCTGGGGGTGTTTTCTATTCAGTGGTTGCTGAGTTTTTTGCAGCTCTATGATGACATCAGTTGATAGAGAGTGTGTGTGTGTGTGTGTGTGTGTGGGGGGGGGGGGGTCCATCACGTGTTTGTCGAAAGTTCTGTTTAGCAGTAGACTTAGGTTTCATTGTCACTGTATCCCGTATCTTGCACGCTCTCCCTCCTTTTATCCCTCTTAAGCATGGCTAAACCCGTTCCCCTTGGTACACGAAAGACGTGGGCCTTCAAAATAAAATGCAGCTGTAGTCATTTTTGGACCGTGATTCTGTCACAATCCATGGTATGTTTTAATCAACTGGCTCTTCATCTCTGGCTCACAGTCCTGGAATTATGAGTGCACCATGCAGCCGTGGGTGTCTCTCAACAACGCTCATCATCAAGTGTGCTTTTGATCACAACTCTGTTGTGTTTGCTGGCTTTTTTTTCATTATAAACGCAACCACAAAAGTTGACAGAGTTCTGTTTAATATCTATTATACATCTCACACCTACACATCTCTACTATATGTCTCATTACGCAACGCGCTATTGAGAACATCGCATCAATACTGAAAACGAACTTGAAACTGAACAATTACGTCACATTTGTGTTCCATAAAATCCATACTGAATCTACCCGAAGGTAAACTTAACATAAATACCTTCAGTAAAATATACCCTCTTCTATGTGTGGGCGGAAATATAAAAAATAGCAGTCTGTTTAAGCTTGTGCATGAGAGCATTGACAAAATAATATTGACATTTAGATGCTTTTATGCTTTTTTCTGTTATGAGAAAGCACAGTTAGTTAGTCCCAGGAGGAATTGGGTGTTAAGGGCCTTGCTCAAGGACCCAGCAAAAAAATCTCTTGACTGACCCAGAGATTTAAACTGTCAGCCTAAAACTGTCAGATGAGAGGAGCAGTGTCCTTAACAGGTGAGACACTCTGGTCCCTTAATATAATAAGTGATAATAAAATGCTGGCATATTTTATGTGTTTTTTTTTGTCTCTGTCAGGCTACTTGTAACTTATTATGGCACATGCAACCTTTAGGGTCAACAATGATGTATGTCAAGGGGTCTTCGTAAGAAACGTCATAGGACTGCAGTTGAGGACTGCTCCTTTGTTCAACAAAGCCTTTCACTTCAACCGTCACCAAGTATAATTTTGTCTCCCTCTCTCTCTTTTGTCTCTCGGCCATTAATGCGTGAACAGAATGATAAATTAAATTAATTAAATTTGGCTTCTCACAGTGGCTTTGGCACAGCAGTGAAAAGTGTTACTAAAAGCAAGCTTTTATCTTGGCAAAAAATGCCAGGCTTTTTTTTTTCTAGGAAAGAATTAGAGGCATGAAGTCAGACGAAAAAAAAAAAAGGCGTCAATCTAATTGCTTCTTGGAGCACGCTGAATTTAAATGACCCCATCTCATATACCTGAAGAAACCCCTATTTTTATGTACTTGCATGAGATGCATCTGCGTTGAGAGGATATTCATTAGTGAGTTGTACTTAAAGCCGGCTCCTTACCAGATATATTAGCATTTTTGTTTAGAGAATTTTTTTTTGTTTGAGGCTGAGGTTAGGGATATATTAACGAAATCAGCAAGACAAAACCTGTCCCAGAGTGGCAGGTATCATTACCCAGGAGAACATGATTAATCCATAAAAAGGTAATCAGAGCCTCTTGACCCTTTTGTGTCGCACTGAGTGCTGTAATTATTTTCCCCAAGCACAAGGGGGTGCACTCATTCTAGGTCTTTTAACAAGATTTATTTATCAAAAATTGATGCAAATTGCTGCATTATCTGCCAGGACCTGTCAATCTTAAAAGGCTAAGAAGATAGTATAGTTTAATGATAAAAAAGATATGAAGTATTTGAAATGTATAATTTTTAAAAACGTTGCTGTATAGCTAGTAGGCCATTGCATTGTTGTCAAGCATAGTGCCTCAGACTGAAGCACTGTTGCCTTTCACTATCAGCATTGGGGTTTTGAGTCTTGTCTGTGCTGTGTATGTGGTTACTGTCTGTGATATGTTCTATTCCCCCAACATACTGCACAGGAGACGGGTTTGGAAGGGGGCTGCATTAATATTCCTGGATTTTGTAAAGTCAGTTTTGGTAGACATTTTAAAATCATTTACGTAAAATGTTCAGAATTTCTGATTTAAGATTTCTAAGCGAAATTTTAATAATGTACTTAAACGTAAAACATTGGCTACATAATGAAAATCCCAAATTAAATACGGAAGTACCTTTAATTTAAAAAATATGTATTTTTAGAGTTTTCTTCCCTGAAGTGATTGGGTTATATTTTTGCCATTAATCATAAAAAACGGGGGTACAATACATTGGCAGCTGTTTTTAAATATTCCCACACTTTTGGCTGGACCATATCGGGTATTCTTGTTCAAAGAATCCCATTCCCTTCAGTCATCAGTGTTGTATTATCAGTCATAAAGTTGCCTAAATCTTCTGAAAATACACAGAAAGCAAGAAGCTACACTGATGTTGTCAACAATGTATTTAATAAGTAAACATTTTGACTAATATTCAGTTTGCTAAGGCAAACACAGTTTGGAAAGAACTAGAATTATGTATTGTGGCCAATCTGTAAGCTGAAATGAGTGAGAAAGACTGTAACTGTCAAATGTAATGTCATGTTAATTGCTTACTAGACACTTATCCAAATGAGATTTCATAGCCTAGGACTTTACACTCTTTATCTACAGAGCTGAGCATTTTAGACTGCAGCCTACAGCAAGATGTCAACCAGGCCAATTTTGCTTAGAAGTTTACTGTGACTCTCTCTGCTGTGAACATATTTTATTATGATTTTATGTTTTATGTTTGAAATGCACGATTTTTTGGGGCAAAAAAGGACAACATGAAACAATCATTCATAGCAAAATATCTCAGGCTATTTTGAAAATTATTTGCAGAAGGCTTGGTAATATGTCGTGCATCTGCCATGGGTTTGCTTATTCAGTGCCGGTTTTCATTTTTCCACTGAAGACAAATTGTAGCGGTGGACAGCAGGTGGCAGTGTTTCTCTTCAACGGTCATTCAGCTCTTCTGCATTTTTTTCTTTGAGACCCCCGCAGGGTGGCAGTTGCTAGCATCGAGATGACAGCAGGAACTGCAGGAAGGGGGTGTTGGGGGGGCGGCATGCGGCAGGCGACATGTAAATCTTCTGTGGTCGTATGATGTAATAGAGTCTTGCAGAAATGGGATGCTTTGATTGGATGGGGGCCGGTGGGGGTACTGGGGCGGGTTAAATGATATTTGACAGGCACGGGGAGGGGAATTAACGGAGAATCTCCTTGTGTGTCTGTGAGGAGATGAACGGAGGCATAGCAGGGTGGGTCCATGTTTCATGCAAGTAGTCAACAGCAGCTCCTTCTTGTCTTCTTAATGGCTAAACTGCAAAACAGCTACATTTTCAATTATTTAGACATGAAAGGTCAAGATGTCCCTTGGGTTTGGAGTGGTTTTTGAGTCCATCTGAAATTGGAATACCTGTTAAGTGTCTACTCACTGCCTAGGGAGTTTATTTTTTTTCAATCTGACAAGGTTCTGAGCGTGAACGAAAATCAGTTATCCTTCTCGCTGTCAGAGTGTTGATGAAAATGTGTGAAATTTCTCCTGATAGATCTGTAATTCAGATTGTGCGAGCCACATGCTTGATTTAACGGAAATGTATTTAATAAGCTGTAGTTCAATAGATTTCAAATGCCTGAAAACTAAACAAAAACACTTTGCGATCTCACTATAATGACTGTCTCACATCATTAAATTTACCATCAACTGTTTGGCATCGTAAACATGATTTCATATAAGACGTAATTATCTGTTAATCGATATTTTCAAGAGAATTTTATTTATAATGGATCAGTCATGTAAAACATGGAGGTGCCATTTGAGTCCAGCAGCGTGATTATAAGATCATGTCCTCGGTTTGACTGGTTTCTCCTGCCTCCTGATGTTTGGGGATCAGATCCCACCTCCTACTGTGTTGTGTGTTGGGGGGGGGGGGGTCCCTGTGTGATGCAGCTTTCCTTCTGCAGTCCAAAACACTCAGTTAAGCTAATTTGCATCTCTAACTTGCCCACTGTGCTGCCCCAATATTACTCAATTTCATTTAAATAGCTGGCCATTGTTTTACACTTTGGAGGTGTGACTCATTTTCTCAGCAGCAATGAGCAGCCGCTCTTCACCAGAGCTACTTGCTTCTCCAATAATCACTTAAGGAATTATTAATCCAGTTATTATAATAACAAATGATTGCATGGACTTCATTTTCGAACAGGGCTGGAATGGGAGTTTTACGGGGTCATACAGAGTTAGTTCCCATACACATGCCAAGGGACTGGAAATGCCCACAGTGGCTTAACATCTCATGTTACGGAAAACATTCTCTGCAGAAAAGAGTTTCCCCTTTGGATGGATGGATGGATGGATGGACATTCTGAGCTCAGGGTGGTGAAAGTCGGAATGACCAATGGACCTTACTGTAGCTAACAACAGCTAACAATGGTAGTCTTTTTTGGAGAAATAATCCTAAAGTTGCCCCTGACCCACTGTGGCGCAATTAACATGATGCAATGTTCTGCTGTGATGACCCAGACAATGGATGAATAGATGGATGGATAAATAGTGTTTGCCATAATGAACATGTGTCTCAATAGTCCAGTTTCCCTTTGTCTATAGATATGATAGATA
Organism: Paramormyrops kingsleyae; assembly: GCF_048594095.1. NCBI lineage: Eukaryota > Metazoa > Chordata > Actinopteri > Osteoglossiformes > Mormyridae > Paramormyrops > Paramormyrops kingsleyae. The sequence continues at coordinate 32,223,922 of NC_132804.1, forward strand.
AAGGTACATGCAATGAACATGAGAATGCATTACCTGGTAGGCCTAATGCTACAGAGCATTACAGAACATAACTGCATCAATGCAGCAATTTCTCAAAGTTGTGCTGGAGCTTGACATTTATTGCTCATATTCTCCAGACAGGTGGCATTGGCCCTCTTCCATTAAAAGAGAAATTATTCAGGTGAAACTGAAGATCAGAATTGTCCTTATTGTGTGACGTGTGACCTGGTGTTCCGCCTGTGCAGTATCCTGTATTTTGGGTCTCCTGGGATGTGCTTTGGAATAGCATGGATCCCTAGCTGGATAAGTAACTATTTTAAATAAATATTCACTAAATAGTTCAGTAACAAATTCACATGAGTAGTTTTTGTATGGCTTTCTGGGCTGTGTAAAGGCTGTATGAATCATTTTTTGTTATCAATAAACATTACACTTTGCATGTTATAAATTGCAAATGATGTTTTTTGTCATTGTTTTGTTTGTGGTTTTTGTTAGCCGCACTCCTTGACATTTGCCAGCGTCAATTGCATTCTTTTTATATGCTGCCTTTCCTGAAGAACAAAGAGGACACTGAATCGCAGTGGGTGACGAGCCTCCAATGTTCCTGCCATGTGACTTGGAGGAAGTGCTATTAGATTTATAAGGATGAGGGTCAATGAAAGGAAATGAATTCAGTTTAAATAATTATTATTTGAAATTTGAAAATGCTGTATTGAAAATTTGAAAATGTTATATTGGGACAACATGTGATGCTATTGTATGTGTATATAGAATGCTGAAAGTACTTGATTCTATTCTATTAGCATGACTTTTTCCAGATCTACTAGCATAGAGATCTAGAGGTTGACCAGGGGTGCTGCAATAATCTTTCTGTGACTCTGTGTTCAGGAAAGTCAGCAGGAGGTTTCATATCCATGGAAGCCTTTCACTGTGTCTGTTGCACTGTTACCTCTTGGATTTCTTTTGTTTTTTTGAGACCCAGTGCACTGCAGATCTTTTTCATGTTTCGGAGCAGCATTCTCTGGTGTTTTTGATCAATGGTTTTAATTAAATTTGCGATGCAGGTTAAAAATTGGCTTTTGTTAGAAAGAATGATGATCTGAAAAATTAATGAGAAAACTCAGAATCTCTCATTCACTCATCCATTCAGGTGTATTTTTTGAGGTAAATTATTATTATTTTGTCTATCCATCTTCTTAACCATTTATCTTGGTCAGGATTGCCAGTGGGGGGGGGGGATCCCAGAGGAATAAGGCTGGGAAACATCCAGTCCATTTTATCACAGGAAACACACACAATACACATTTTAGAGACACTAACTAGCCTAAATGTGTGTTTTTGGACTGCTGAGGAAAGTCACATGAGATGGGGAGGAACTTTACACACACACAAAGCAGCAACAGGGTAGTAACTCTGGGGGTGAGCAGTAATGATGCTACCCCCTGTTTTTAATAATAATAATAACAACAACAACTACTATATCTACTACTACTACTATTATTATTACTACTACTACTACTACTAATAATAATAATAGTAATAATAATAAAAGAAAAAAATCCTAACAAAAACAATAATGGTCCATAGCACATGCTTTGGACCCTTAATTAGTAGTAGTAGCTGTTATTATTATTATTATTATTATTATTATTATTACTATGAGTAGTAGTAGTAGTAGCAGTAGTAGTAGTCAAGGGAGTCGTTAGGTCCAATCATTCAGGGCTATAGCCCTGAGCATTTTAAGCTGAACCCCGGGTATTTTAGTCCTTATGCTAATCCTCCTTTGAAAACAAAAAAAGTCAAGCCCCAGGTAAACTTGACTTTTTTAAGGGTACGTAAGTACATATAAGTAGGATATGCTGGAGTTCACACGCTACGCTGCTGCGCGTACTAGAAGGAATTGACACGCAGAAAAAAAAAAATATCTTGCGGACAGGAACCGGGAGCCCAATGAACACTATTTGGACAGTCCTCTTCGTTTGTATGTCTGAAAGTTCGTAAGTTGAACGTTCGTAAGTAAAGGAGCGTCTGTATATGAATTTAGGGAAAAGTTTTAGTATAATTCCAAGGCTGCCTAACCCTAGCAGGTTTTGTATTCTGTTCCCTTCTTAGCAGTAGTTATGTCAATTGTATGTCACCTTACCTTAAGTTTCAGGTGATCCAGGTGCTACAAGGAATCCAGCCCTCAAGGGTGGGATTGGCGCGAGTGTTAAGAAACCGAATATTCCATATGTTTAGTGCTGGTCAATACTTAATTGAGTGATGTAAGCTAAAATACACATTTATGCTGGGTTTCTTGCTGAGCATTTAAAGTGATTTTTAACAGAATACACTGCTGGGTGCTGATGTCTTTGGACCAATCGAAAATCAGTTGCTCAATTCACCTTTGCACATCATATCATAAATTTGACACAGTACTGTGGGGGTATTATACATGGTTTTGGGACCCATCTGTCGCCACCACAGAGACTTTCTTATTTGTGTGACAACTTAAAAAGGTTTTGAATGACCTTTTTCAAATTTTGCACACCCAATGTGTACGTGAAAACGAAATTTTTAGACAAACTGCATGAAACTGAAACAGTGCAGCACAGCATGGATACATGAAGGCTTTGTGATTGTGACTGGTACCCCATTCAGGGTGTAATAACCTCCCCCAAGGACATTTTATGGGTATGCCTCACTTTAAACGTTGCATAATCTATTTACTATGACCAGGTTGGCACATTATTTCTAAAGATGTTATCCATAATTTGTTCATAATAATGCAAACAGGAATCGGTACAAGCTCGTCCATAAGTCTCCTGTTCCTCGTTTTATCTGCCAGCAATAAAAAGACGGCTTGTATTGGCAATACTTCTTAAAAGGAATGAACTGTAATTAAAAGCTCTTGTATCCATTCATATGTGAGTCTTGAAAGGGAAAATAATAGACTAGAGCACGCATGTGAATTCACTCAGTAATTTCGTGGGCGTGTGTTTTCACACAATGAATTAATATTATTCAATGGACCCCTCAATGACCCTAATAAAAAGTGAATCTGCATATGTAAGGCACGTAATATTTGCTGAGCATAAAGGATTTAGTCATAATCACCCGGGAGGGTTTGGTCACGATGTTGTATCAGTGTAGAGAAAAGCCAGTATGACTGTAATAATTTTTGTTTTTTTCTTCTTCTACAAACCATATATATACACACACATATATAAGACTGCAAATAAACAGCAGTAATCCATTCGCTGAATGATTTCTCGGCGGTCAAACAAAATTACCTGAATATGTGAAATAATGCTGTAATTTCCTTTTTTTTTTTTTTGTTATGGACAGTACATACGATCAATCCTCGTCAATAAAGCCACGTTTCTTTATTTTGAAATCGTAATTTGTCTTCCCTGATGTATCCTTACGAACATTTGGGAAACATCAGCTGGGAATTGCGTGTTTTATCTGCTAAGGAAGTTTGCTGGTATGGGCGGGGGGGTTTACTGCCCCTCTCCGTGTTACGTCCGAGCACGTATCTCACAGCGACTTCTGGGGCTTTATCGCTCGTGGCCAGGCGTCCACGATACCTCTGCACAGCACAGTTCCCCAGCCACAGAAGTGGATCTCAAAGAGGAAGCGTCACACTACGAACTGACAGCTCCGCTCTGCGTCTCGGCAGTGTGCACTGGGCCGCATCGTCTTCCCAGCGCACAGATTTGTTCTGCCGTCGGCAGGCGTCACGGAATCGCGGCAAGATTAATGCGATACACAGACGGATGGGAAGCGCAGCCGACTGAGGTCACACCGAAGGAGGTGCGCTCGGTGTTAGCTGAAGGGAGAAAAACACAGGTTGAAATGTCAGGCAGATACTTCCTCAGCCTTTGAAGATCCACCCTTCTGTTTCGCCTCCCAAACAAGGGGATATCAAATCAGACGGAAGGAATATGATTGGATGCTTAGGGGAGCTTCTAGGGGTTAGGGTTTTCCGACTGTGATTTATGAACCAATCATTGCACTTGAAACACAGCCGATAAATAAAATAGTGACATTTATTCGAGGAAGGAAGAAATCATGTTCGCTACCATATAGCAGCAGGATGCCCTGTTTTAGGGAATAAGATGTCGCATTAGAATCCTCCTGTTCTAGATTTCTCTTGAAGATGCAGTGAGCCATAAAATGTCCTGTTGTTGGGTATCTCAATGAAGAACAGTTTCTGGTCACACGCAGAAATTGGTTTCTTTGCCAGCATGACATGTTGTCTCGTACTGGAACATAAGTGTTTGTCAGGGGTAAAATAAAATCCCTCTTGCTTGCAGGGTTTTCACACTATGCAATCAGTTGGGTTGAAGGAGTAAATGTGATTACAAGCTCTGTAACTTCAGTTTCCACACTATTTAGTACATGAAATACTTATGGATAAATATTAGATATAAGACAAATTGTATTCTGAATAACGTAGTTGGTAACCAAAGAAATGTCTTAAGTATAGCAAAAATATGATGTTATAAGATACTCCAAATACAGTGAGGGAAATAATTATTTGACCTCCTGCTGAATTCTTAAATTGACCCATTAATTAAAAAATGAGAAGTCTATAACTTCACTGGTAGGTTTATTGTAAAAGCAAAAGATACATAGATCAACAAAACAAGCCAGAAAAATCATTATGTAACAATTACAAACCAATTTGTCATTTATCTAGGGAAATAAGTATTTGATCCCTTGGACCACATGCTTTAGTATTTGGTGGAGGAACCATTGCTGGCAAGCACAGCTGTCAGATGTTTCTTGTAGTTGGTCACCAGATATGCACACAGCTCAGCAGGAATTTTCATCCACTCCTCTTTGCAGATCTCCTCCATATCTTTAAGGTTTTTAGGCTGTCACTTGGATATACGAAGTTTGAGTTCCCTCCATAGGTTTTCTATGGGATGAAGGTCCGGAGACTGGCTAGGGCACTCCATGACCTTAATCTGCTTCTTCTGGAAGCATCTTAGGGTTATGGTCTTGCTGGAAGACCCCCCCCCCCTCCACAATGCATTTTCAGTGCCCTGGCTGAAGGAAGGAGGTTCTCTTCCAAGATTTTATGCTACATGGCCCCATCCATCTTTCCTTCGATGCAGTGCAGCCGTCCTATACCCTTGGCAGAAAAACACCCACAAAGCATAATGCTTCCACCTCTGTGTTTGACAGTAGGGATGGTGTTCCTGGGGTTATAGTCAGCATTCTTTTCCCTCCAAACACAGCGAGTAGAGTTGATGCTAAGCAGCTTGATTTTGGTCTCATCTGACCACATCACATTCTTCCAAGCCTCATTGGAATTATTCCGGTGTTCACTGGCATGCTTCAGATGGGTCTGAACATGGGCCCTCATGAACAAGCGTACTTTGTGAGCACTGCAGGATTTCAACCTATAACTGCATACTGTGTTACCAATGGTTTTCTTGGCAACCGAGGTCCCTGCTGCTTTGAGATCATTGACGAGCTCCTCTCGTGTAGTTCTGGGGTTAGCCCTCACTGTTCTTAAGATCATTGATGCCACACAAGACGGAATCTTCCTTGGGGCCCAAGATCCAGGGTGATTGACAGTTATTCTGTTTCTTCCATTTGCAAATAATTCCACCAACAGTTGTCACTTTCTCACCAAGCTGCTTGCTGATGGTCACGTAGCCCATTCCACCTTTGTCAAGGTCAACAATCTTGTCTCTGACATCCTTAGACAGCTCTCTGGTGTTTTCCATGGTGATAAGATCGAACATCTAGAAAGGTTAGTGACCAAAGAATACTCTTTAAACAAAGTAATGCCATTAAATGTGAATGCTGGCTTGGTATCTGTTAAAACTTAAGTACTACTTGTGTTAATGTGGCAATTTCTTGTTGACTTGTAGGGGAACAAATACTTATTTCCTTAGAAAAACGACAAATTGATTTGTACCTGTTACATAATGATTTTTTGTTGTTTGTTTTGTTGAAAATCTATCTTCTGATGCTGAAATAAACATACCATTGAAATTATAGACTTCTCATTTCTTTATAAATGGGTGAACTTGGGAATTCATTGGGGGGTCAAATAATTATTTCCCTCATTGTATGTTCTGTTGTAAATGATGAACTTAATGATGAAACAGTACCAATACAAAAGCAGTAACAGAAAAGACAAGATGCACCTCCAAATGTAAAGTGATGCAGTCCAATTTAAATTAAACTACACAACTGCTTTCTGAAAATGAAATCTAATTTTTCAAAAGCTCACAAGATTATATTATAGACAATATTACTAGGCAATCTGCAGCAATCTCATTGCAGGCAAGGGGCATCCTTTTTCTATATTGATATTATATATTGATACTTGGCCTTAGAATTAATTCAAGTTAACTGCAAATTTGGTATCATTGTATCAATACTAACAGAGTTTTATAACCGTCACAGGGGTGGACTAACTTCTCTGGGGGCCCTAGGGTAACATGGAGGGGGGGGGGCATAAGTGAGGGAATTAAAAATGATGGAACATCAATAATATGCTAATCTGGCTGGATGCCAGTGGTAAAATTTACCAATCAGGGTGGGGGGAGAGTGGCGTCTGTGAAATTCACCTATCACGGGGAGGGGGGCATAGCCCCGGTGGATCGATCGGTCAAATTGAAAAAGTTTAACCGTTCCCTCTTTTGCCTGGGCTGTAGGCTGTAGCTTAGTGTAGCCTGCCCCTGAAACTAAGGCTAGTCTTTGAATTTTTGCAAACATTTGTTCAGTTGTGTCAAGTATGAAAGGCATGGGAGATGTAATGTTAGTCTGTTAAACTTTGTGCCCTTTTCTTCTTCTGTTAGGTCACTTTGTGCTGGTTCTCTTGGCAGTGAAACAACCGGTAGCCTATCACTGGACTCCAGTGTGAAAAGAAACCTGGGTAGCATTAAGTGTCAGGATAGGAATATTCCATTACAGCCAGGATGGGGGGCAACTATCCTGAAAATGGTCACTAAAAATGCAAATAACACACATGCTGCTATAATTTAAATTATCATATTATGTTACATCCTTAATTGTAACTTCTGGAAATTCTGTCTTCATGGGGTTCCTAGTTTTCAGGACCCCAGGAGGCTGCCTACGCTTGCCTTATGGTTTGACTCCTGAACCTTTGTATTTATGATCAAAAACACCAATCTACTAAATGCTTCTACCAGCAGGTCAAACCTGCAGCAAATCATGGGAATGGCAGGGAGAATATGCGTATTTAACCTGGACAAAAAGCTTCCACAGTAAGGATCCAAACCATAATGCAAAGTGGGAAAAAACTGAAATCTGTGCAAGTCATTTTGGATCACTGCTAAGCTAATATAAATAAGTACAGTGGTACCTCAGAACTCAAACTTACTCCGTTCAGAACTCGGGTTTGAATCCTAAAAAATTCGAGTTCTGATCGAATTTTCCCCATATGAAATAATTGGAAACCAATTAATTGGTTCCCGGCCCCAAAAAATTACACCTAAATATGTTTTTTTTTAGCATTTAAACACAAAATGAACAGGATGATTCAAGAAGAGTATTTTTTTCTTAATGGCTTCCAAAACGATAAAGAATGTACCCCAACACTACCCCTGTCCTGCCCCGATCGTCCGCTCCTTCCGTGTGCCACGCCCCCTCGTTAACCTTATGTGGAATCCCCGTGTGATCAGCTGTTTCCGATTGTTATCATTAGTCCTCTGTACTTAGCCCACGTTTTAGTTTGTTTCCCCAATCTGGTCATTATAACGTCATTGTGTTGTTCTGCCTGTTCTCAATTAAACCCTGTGTTTCCCAATCGCTTGAGTCCTGTCCCTGCTTCCCCAGTCCCAGCTCAGCAGATCGTGACAACCCTAAGCCTTGCCCCGACACTGCGCGATCGCTAGACTATGCCATGCGGTCCATTGTTTATTTTTATTATTACTCTGTATTCGTTAATTTGTTCGTAAATCGCAAACGTTTAGTTTGTAACATTTATCGCATAACTTTTTGGGGAGCAATGGCTTCCAAAATGATATAAAGTACAGTGTATTACCTGATATTTTCAATAAAAAAGCACTATCACCAACAAACGATGCTATCACAGCGAATGCGAGGCTGAGACTGGCGTTACCCTTTGTTTCCGCTGAGAGACGTGCCGCGTGACTCAATTCCCCGCGCGTACAAGTTATCTTAGGTCGGCATTCACAGTTCGACTTCTGAGATTTAGATCGAGTTCTAGGTCATTTTCTTCAAACTGGCTGGTTCGACTTTTAAGAAATTTGAGTTCTAATGAGTTCAAGAACTGAGGTACCACTATATTTCTAGCTGACAAATGAACTCTCAGGTTGGCTCTTCAGGTTGATAAATACTCCCATTTCTGATCCAGAATGAGTTTGTATCAGGAGTTATCCAGCATTATTGCTTTTAAAACCACTTAAGTTAGTGAGCAAAAACAGCCAGTGTAGTGGCTCAAATTCTAAATATTTTCTTGGTTTTAATGCAACTAGCCAAGTCCTTTTTATGCTGGCAGCCTGGAGCCATTTTATAACTCTTCTGAACTGACTACCTTTTTATCCTACAAATAACTCACTGTTCAGCCTCAGTGTTACTGTCTATTATTACTCATATTTAAAAGTCACCTTGACAACTCAAGGTCTTCTTATGCCTCTGTTTCAACTACTCAGCTACTCAGCTAATTATTTGTAAATGTTGTTTTTTCAAGCCATCCATGGAGGCACATAAAATATTGCAGGTTCTCTGAGTTCAAATTCAGTAAGAGGATCGTATTATCAAAAGGAGTCTTTGTGAAGGAGTGGCCAGCTCTGAGTAATGTTCTTTTCTGACCTGAATGCCTTATTATGAAGGGCAGCATGACTGACATCGATTTTGGTGTGAGTGAAGGACTCCATCCTGTGGGCTATGTCCTTGAGAGATACAAGGTGAGAAAAAGACTCTTTCTTTGATTGCTCTGGACGTCTGCCCTGGCATCTTTTTCTCCCCTTCAGTTGCTGCCAAAAAGAGACCATGTGTATTTCTTCCTGTTGAAAGCATGTGACGGCCAGGGAGAATGGGCTCTCACTCTCTGCTCTTGCGGGGTTTTTTCTTTTTACTGCAATGCAGTTCATTTCCTATGTTGGGTGCATCAAAGCTCTGGCGAGACTGCTCCCCCCTCCACCCCCCAATTACGGTACCTTTGGAAGGTTAATTGAAATCCAGGCAAGTATGAGTAGCCTGTGCCACCTATGCTCGAGACGTGCACACAAGAGCAACAAAGGAGTATTTGCAATCACCGACATATGCATGCCATTTTGAATATAATTCTTAATCACTCAAGTAGCAATTCTTATCAAAACGTAATTGTGAAATATTTTGTAAAGATTACTAGAGTAAATTGTAAATTGTAGTATTCAATAACATTTTTAGCTACATGCAATTAAAAACTAAAACAAAATACAACAAACTTTTTTTGTACTATAAGATCCAATATAAGGTCCAAGAATTCCAGTGTACTTACCTGTGCAAATGGCAAATCAAGTTTCAATTTAATTGCATTCAATAAAGGAACGATGACACAGCCTATGATTACCAGTGTTTATTCAACCTATGGTGACGAGAAATTGTTTAACTATGTGAGCTGATATCTCGTAGTATACGTAAATAAATAAACAACACAGTGGTGGATTCCCACAGTACAAGTATCAGATACCACCGTAATAGTTTTTTTCCGCTGACATTTGTCTGGCTGTCTTTGCAATTATTTTTGGCAATAGATTGGGTGTGGGAGTGATGGGTTTCTATGGCAACCAGAGGCCACAGAAGCAAACAGAATAGCAGTGCTATCTTCTCTCCTACCTGTCATGCAGTTTATTCACAACAGGGGAGTGTGGAAAGGACTTGTGAACACCGCTGATGGTGGCGTATTATCTACAATATCGACGCAGCATGATGAAGGACTGTATGATCCATTTGACACAGTTGATTCTGCATGGCTTATCTGATCAGCTCCTTCAGAGTGGGGTGGAGAGGTGTTGACTCATTTGGACTCATCAAAGCGAATGAATAAATCGGTAGGTTATATGTGTATGAATAATTAGCCTACTTGTACTGCGGTTGGGCCTAAATGGATTGAATTTAGCAGGGAGAGTATCCCTTATCAATATTTTAGCAAATGCTATTATCAAAATAAATATTACAAAATATGGAACTAAATCCCAAGGACACGTATATCGAACCATACAATTATGGGGATAACAACTAAGCTATTCAACAAAACAATTAATGTAACCTAGAAATGATCTGCTGATATCTAGAATATAGAAAATATAAATCTTCTGTATTTGCTTTGGTCCTTTATTATATTACGAATGATTCCAAATGCAACCCACGACATAATAAAAACCTGTTATTTTGACATTGTGGGGAGAATTTTTTCTCCACAAAGGGAAACTCAATTTTATAAAAATCTGTGACTGCAATGATAAAACCTAAAAATGCAAAAATGTTTGGTTACTAATGCTTAAGGTTAGGGCTGGGTACAGGGCCGTAACCCTTGGTATTTTTTTAAAAGCTAAAAATAAAATTTTAAGCTAAATATTCATCTGAATAAAAAATTAGGTGAATTAACGTTTCACATAACTAATTACTTAAAAATAAATAAACAGCTTATGAAGGGGACGGTATTAATAAGGTGATTGACGAGACTGGCTGGGTGGGGCTTAAGGTTGTCATTGTTGGGATTAGGGTATTTCCCATAGAAATGAGTGGACAGTCCCCACAAAGATACAAATAGTTTCTTATGTTACCACTTGGCGGTCCCAGCGGTCCTGACTGGGTAATTTTAAATGACAAGGAGCTGTCTGAATGGATTCATTCAATGACACAGTTAAGCTATTGAACGGATGGCCAATGTAGGACACTGTGTACACCTGGTTTTGCTCGAGGGGGTGGAGAGAAAGGAATGTCAGACATAAAAACAGTGGAACTCCAAGGACCCACCAGTTAGGCTCTCTCAGGTGCACTATCCTACAGCTGAAAGCACAGACTCTCTGCACAGAAGCACAGACCATGGATGTGTATGTTCTTTGCAGTACACTGGCTGATTTTACTCAAAAATTTAATCGTCTTTAAACAATGATCTTTAATGGCTTATCCAGTAAAGGGTTTATGTAAGCCTGGAGCCCCTCCCAAGGAGCACATCGTATGAAGCAGGAGTGCATGCTGAATGGGATGCCAGTCCATCACAGGACACACTCTATGACACATCACACAACTGGCAGTTTAGGGATACCAGTTGACCTAACCACAGGCTTTTGGACTATGTGAGGAAACGACTCTGGATGCTGCAATGAGGCTACAGTGCTAACCAATGATCTGCCATCATGCCTCATGGCTTTTATGTTCATACTCTGACATTCTGATATCTGATATTCAGCATGGAATTTAGACAGTAGTACTTGGCTTTGAGTGCCTGCTGGGATAACAGACAATGATCCCCTTCTTTGACATCAAAGTGTTCAAAAGAAAAACTACTGGGGAAGAGACAGATGGTACACCCAGCTACAGAGGGATCTCAAGATTCAAGGTTTTTGATGGTACCTGGTGGTGATGGTACCAGGCGGTGATGGTAACTGGTGGTGATGGTACCAGGCGGTTATGGTACCTGGTGGTGATGGTACCTGGTGGTGATGGTACCAGGTGATGATGGTACCAGGCGGTTATGGTACCTGGTGGTGATGGTACCAGGCTGTGATGGTACCAGGTGGTGATGGTACCTGGTGGTGATGGTACCAGGCAGTGATGGTACCAGGCGGTGATGGTACCTGGTGGTGATGGTACCTGGTGGTGATGGTACCAGGCGGTGATGGTACCAGGCGGTGATGGTACCTGGTGGTGATGGTACCTGGTGGTGATGGTACCAGGCGGTGATGGTACCAGGCGATGATGGTACTAGGTGGTGATGGTACCTGGTGGTGATGGTACCTGGTGGTGATGGTACCAGGCGGTGATGGTACCAGGCGATGATGGTACTAGGTGGTGATGGTATCTGGTGGTGATGGTACCATCACCACCAGGTACCATCACCACTTAGTACCATCAAAAACCTTGAATCTTGAGATCCCTCTGTAGCTGGGTGTACCATCTGTCTCTTCCCCAGTAGTTTTTCTTTTGAACACTTTGATGTCAAAGAAGGGGATCATTGTCTGTTATCCCAGCAGGCACTCAAAGCCAAGTACTACTGTCTAAATTCCATGCTGAATATCAGATATCAGAATGTCAGAGTATGAACATAAAAGCCATGAGGCATGATGGCAGATCATTGGTTAGCACTGTAGCCTCATTGCAGCATCCAGATTTGTTTCCTTACACAGTCCAAAAGCCTGTGGTTAGGTCAACTGGTATCCCTAAACTGCCAGTTTAGGGATACCAGGTACCATCACCACTTAGTACCATCACCACCAGGTACCATCACCACCTGGTACGAGGCGGTGATGGTACCAGGCGGTGATGCTGCAGCTGCTGTACCAGGCAGTGATGGTACCAGGCGGTGATGGTACCAGGCGGTGAGGCTGTGGCCTACCAGTCAGGGAGAACCAAGTCACAGAGGGAGGAGCTCAGTCCAGGTCTCTGAGCTGGGCAACCAGCCTCAAGGGGGTCTATGGTGTTGGGGGCGGAGCTATAGGCAATAAACAGCAACCTCACATAGTTCGCCTTTCCGATGTCCAGCTGGGAAGGATGAAGTGAAGGATGAAGGTAGAGATGGGGTTGTCCATGCACCTGCACACGCGCACACTGCACCTGATGCATGTGTGCTTTTTTATGGCTGTTTGGTGGTTTGAGCTTTTAAGCATACCTGTTTACACTGTGAATAGTCATTTATGAATTAGTCTGATAAAAAGAGAATTTAAAAATGTAGAAATAACGGTAATATGGGATGTTATTTTAACCAATATTTGTCTAAAATCATATTGGATTATTTTACTTGTATAACCATTCTGATTTCATTCATTATATCAATAACAATCAAATAATTTACCATTGATTACTCATTATTATCGAGCCATTGTGAGCGTGTTGCTGGATTTTTTTGGTAGTGATTTATGTCCTGTACACAGCTTTGCTTAATGATAGTCAGCTGCTTCACATTAACAAAAGTAATGGAATATGTAATCTACTTTGGCTGCTGTTCATAGGGATTCCCCAAAGGCAAAAGCACAACTTTGAGAAGCGTCAGCATCCTTGGTTTAATGCTGTTTTCTGTTACTGTATTACCTTAAGGGGCCGACGCCTTCATTTTTGTCTTCAGTTCTTGTGAACAAATCAGTCCTCACTTCCATAGCTTGCAGTCCTGCTGGTATGGAGTCTGCTCTACAGTTTTGGTCTCAGTTGTTATACCTCCCACTCAAGTCTGACTCATGACCCAGTGAATGTGTGTAGACTTTTTTGTTCAGGTAAACCTATTACTCACTGGGGTGCTGATTCAGCCATATTATTATTTGATTGGCTGGCCTTTGTAAAGTACACCTTGCTTGATTTCCCTTCCTAGCTACTGTATGCTCATTGTGATTTTCACTGTACAGGGTGCTATCCAGGTTGATTTAGGCACAGTGGTTGACACGATGTCATCAAGAACACGAAAATGTATACAGAACAGTGTCAAATTGGTGCATTTGCCTTATTTTCATTAATAATCTGCATATGACATGCAAATATATTGAAATGAGAACAATGCTGAGGGATGTAGGTTTGGGGAGAAACAGAGAGGATCCTGATGCTGTGCTGCCTGTGCTCAGAATATTTAGGGAAAACAGACTATTTACTATTTATTTGGAGCACGACGTCATGTCATGTGAAACTTAGCAGTGCCTCTTTGTGTCGGCTGGGATGCAATTTTAATGACTCCTACATAGCAAAAACTCCTGAGACCTCATTAACTTGCTAACAGATACTCTAGTACTGTATGAGACAGAATTGAGCCATCAGAGGAAAAGCCATTCCAGTACCTTTGTGTGTTGCTAATGCATACATCTCTACTCATTGCTGCTTTCAGACTATGGGCTGTGTCTTCATCATCGTTATGGCACACATTTTTGATCATATAAGGCCCTACCACTGTATATCAGTTCTCACGGTTTCAGTTCCTGGCTAAACGAGTCATATATAATACCAATATAAGGTGTTGGGTCCCAATAAGAGAAATGTAATGACAAAATGTAATGTATGGCACTGGAAAAAATAACTGCACAGAGACAAAAGAAATCCATGGTTATTACCCCCTTTAGTGTTTGGTATTTAGGACATTTGTGTACAAAGTGTTCTTTACCATGCTGAAATAGATATTTTTCAGTGTTAGAGATATTTTGGGTAGATGAATTGGAGTTTCTTGGATGGATCTGGAATGAATTATAATTTCCCATAAGAAATAATGGAAATATTTTCCCTGTAATAGAGTGGTTTCTTGTGCCAATTAGACAGGGACAGAGGGGTATAGGTGCATATTTCACAGCTCAGCTGCAGCAGGAGCCATGATCTGTCTTCTCGCTGGAAGCCTTGACTTCCCTGTGTGTTGGTCCATGGTCCCCTTATGCCCTTTATCTTAATGCAGATTTTTTCCTGAGTACGAAACCAACCAATCCTAAGACACATCATTCATATCTATCATCCTGATTGGATAATAGTGACTAATATTCTTAGTCCCTACTATATATTTTTTTTAGTTATATTTACAAGCATTTGATGGTTATTAATCTGGCATATTAGGTCTTTGAAAGTATAAGAAACGTGTAAAAGCTTTTTGAATTATCCTCGGCCTCTTGATGTGTGCATGAATTTTACGAGCCCTGCAAGAAAATCCCCACGTGATCTGTTTTAACTTTATTAATCCACCTACTCCAAAATACCCAAAGACACTGGCTGTAAATCTCCTACTCCACGCACAGGTTGTTTAATACTCTTTCACGTGTGATCACTACAGAGCCCACAAAGTATTTATCTTGTGCACACAAGAAATTATCCAAACTTTAACGCAATGGTCACCAACCATTTTCCTGAAGAAATACTGTTATTATTTTCACTGTGCAATGACCATAAATGACCATTTAATGCTGTACACTGTCCTATAATGAACTGCTTAAAGCACAATATAATTCATGTCTTATTTTGTTTTTAAGTTATTAGTCCATTTCCTTATTCCAATGGACACTGAATGTACAGATTGCATTTAGTAATAATGATATATGACAATACATAATCTGGAAAATCCAAGTGTTGGGCATTGTCCCCCACAGTGAACTGTTAAAAGCTTTACTAGACATGTTGTTTTAGAGTTATTATAACAATTATTACACTATGAAGGGACACTCAGGTCGCCTGACTGTAAGTGAATGTGAAGTGCACACGGCAACATTCAAAAATTAATTTTGCCTGTAAAAAAACTCTGGAAACTTTAATTGCTGAGCCAACATCTCGTTAGAGCTGAAATAGCCTTTCATAGCTATTAACAAGATGAAACTCAAATTGCAGAGGGCCTGAATTGCAAAAATGATTGGGGTTCATCTTTGTCTGTGTTCTGAACATCAAGAATCTATTATTAAAAATTGTCTGGTTTGCTTTTGTTAAAAGATACTACAACCAGAAAACTGAATATTGAATATGAGGATATCTTTACCAGGGTGTAACAAGAATGTCTGTGTAAGACATTCAAAGACTGAATCGTATGAGCTGTGTTCCCCACACCATGTTCACAAAAGTGTGCTCAGTACCCTGATTATATTATGTGCACAAGAAAAATCATTCTTTGGGACTTTACGGGCTTCTGAAGATCACTGCGTGTGGAACCCCTGCCATGATCGCAAACATGGCTCCATAATAATGGAAACATGAGCAAATGAGATTCTGAATTTAGCCTTTTCATTGTATTGGCTGGTGGACAAACAACAGATCATCCTATCAGTGAGGACTTAACTTCCCCTAAAGGGTACATATGATCATTGTCTGATTGCCAGCAAAGGGGGCTTGATTTACTACCATCTCTGACCCATAGTTGAAGCTGTATAAATTTCTACTTTGCATAAACAACACATCAATAATGTGTTGACACTCAGTTATTTTCCCGAATCCATTAGAAGAAAAACTGCATTGATGAATGTGAGACTCTGTAACTCCTTTGATTTTATTTGCCTAATGTCATTACGCGGGATTATTCTGTTTGTTGTTCTCTTGCGCAGAAGTCTATGGCTATGCATTTATGCAAAAGCGCCTCAGAGCAGGGAGGATTTTTTTTTTTAAGAATAAATTATTAAGAACCACTAAAACAGACTATAATGTCCCAGAGGTCCATAGATGTTAGTCATAGTTGTATCCTGGGACTGCATTTTCTCCTTGCTTGTTACAGCTCAGTCTTCACACCAGTAAACGCAATGAGTGTCATAAATTAACCTACAGTAGGGCCATTAATGATGTTCTAGCAATGGATATAGCTTGAAAACACGATGAGATACCTGAATGGTGAAAATGGGAATCCCTGGTGGGGACATATTATTGTGAAATTGTGTGAGGACCTGATTTGCCTAAGGATACAGTATAGAAACTGTAGGAATGAGGAACACTCCTGAGGTGTACAGGTTTCCTTGGATGAAAGCGTATAGTGAATAATTAAATTATAATAACCTGCAAGATGAAGGCACATCAAAGGGAATAAGCTGTACAGCCTCTCTCCACATCCTAGCAACACATCCCGATCAGAGTTCGCATTCATTTAAATTGAAAATGACTTCAGATCAAACAACAGAACTCACATTAACAACAATTGGAGAAAACCTGCTCCAATTTAAGAGGAGGAGGGGTGTAATTCCTGATAACTGCATTGTATTTATAAATGTTGCTTAAGAAATTTTACTTGACCTCAAAACATGACTGTATTTGGCTTGAATGAAATTGACTTCATAACGACTGCTGAGCAGACCTCAGTGTCCTCCAAACCATCTGTCTTTCACTTGCTTCTCAGTGATGATGTAGCTCTTTCCCCTACTACACTTACAGACATTAAAGTGGTTTCCTCGCCTGTGTCTCCAATCTTCTTCATCGCTTTTTCTGCTTTTATTCCTTTGTGTTGAACCTTAAAACCCGCATACCGATAATGCTGATACTTCATCTGCCATTTTCTACAAACAAATACGTCTGCTTTAGTCTTCACATTTTTTTCATTTTGTTCACTTATGAGGCACAGAAACAGATATACAGATGAAGAGAGCAAAGCTTGTGGTCAGAGTGCAGGGGCAGTCATTTTTCTGGCACTCCTGGAGCAGTTTGTGAGATTAAGGGCTTTGCTCAATGACCCAAAAGGTGTTATGGTTACTCTGCTGGCCACAGGGTTCAAACCAGCGACCTTCAGGACAAGGATCTAACTTCCACAAAATTTACATTGCTGGTGTCCTGACAATCTTATATTGCAATAATGTGTGATTTAACTCCACCAGGAGCTCAAGCCAACATCTATTTTCAAAAGTGAAATTTCAGTACAAACTGTTTTCAAGAGAAGGGAAAGTGTGATAATTTTAAAGGTCATTTTGACCTAATTTGCACCAATGACACACTGTTCTACATTTCACCTGACCTGTTTTATCCAATTGTATGCCAAGAGTGGTCCACTTCTAATACCTTTGAAGCTTTGGGACGCGAGCTGGATATTTTAGTTCAGAAGGCTGAATTGTGACAATGACAGTGCAATGTCTGGCGGGGACAATAAGGAAGACAAAGGTATAGGAAGCTTCTATTTCTTTTGTGAAAGGGAATCTGGCTCAGAAAAATACCAAAATATTTAATTAAGTGGAAGCCTGTTTATTGTACTTTGTGATCATTTTGGAAATTGTGTCAGTTAAATATACATCTGCACAATTAATCAAGTTATTATTAAAATGTGTCAGTAGGATGAGGGTCAAAAACTGTGATTAAACCAGCTGTGTCACTTCATATGTTTTTAAAATTATTATTAGACCATCAAGTGCATAAATTCTTCCAATACTATCTGGGTTTGGTCTTACTGGCAGAGAAATAATGTTTCCTAAACAAACAAACAAACTACTAACACTGTGTCCTTTCCAGTTTTTCCTTTATATTTTTTGGTGTTAAAATTGGTTAAAACTGTTTAACCACATGTAGGTAGGAAAACAATAAAATAGCTGGGGTAGCTGTAGAGATTATTCTGAGTATCAAAGATGTAAAAAAAAATCTCCCTAAATTGTAAGATAGCACCCCCTGGAATAACAGATGCTTTTGGGAGGTGTGGATGACAGCTTGAATGTCATTTCTTCTGCTTCCGCTTCTGCCTGTTTTGCAGTATGCCTGTACCCTTATATGAAATCACAGCTGTAAAACCCCTCTTCTCAGCACTCAAATGTAGCACATCCAGCATCAAAAATGTTTTTTGTCAACATACAGTAAGTTGACAAAAATCTTCTCTAGACCTGTGAATAAATCAGGATCAATCGGTACTTTGTCATTATGTCTGGGTGATGTCAACTAATGTCCCTTTTATTTGTAATTTTATCCTGTGTAATATTGGTAATGCTTGACAGAGTAGCAAATATACAGTCAGAACTCGGACATTCGCAAAGTTGGGTTCCAGAACCCGTCGCGATTGAGGAGGATCCGCGAATGTTTGGTAGAGTCACAAAAAATGGTAATATGTGCTTATTTCTATAGTTTAAACCCTATGACCCTAGTCATGCTCCCAAGACACTGTATTTTTCATTTAAAAGTTAGCTTAATACATTACCTTTGAAAAAAAAATGTTTGATGTAGAAATAGAGTACAGTATCAACGGATATTTGTCACACTATCACATTCACAGTACAGTATACTAATGTTACCCCTACTAATTCATAGAACACGGCAATGGCTGCCGTTTTCTTTTGCATTCACAATAAGGTAAAATGAGTAGATGAAGCATTTTGGTGTTTATAGAAAATGCATCTCGAGAGGGAAACACAGGACGCATTTTCTATGTATGTAAACATTAGCACCTTTCAAGAAATTTATCATTTTTGTGCAATGAATTTACATTAACGTGTACTTAATATTACAAAATAGTGAATTAACTATTTTCTAATATTTATGTAACCATTAGCGTTCCAAAGGGAATAAACTTTGCGAATGAGATTCGCATCTTGTAAAGGTACAGTACATATGTACATAAAAAGGAACGTTTCCATAAGAAAGTCACGTTATTTAAGGGATTTTTTTAACTGATTTATTTTGTATGTGTGATGATTCGCGATAAGGGAAGAGGCAGAACCCATAATGCAGGAGATCACGGGTTTATTAAGGGAGCCGGGTACACCAAAAGCCAAAGGGTTCATCCAAAAGGGAAGTCGAGTCGGTCGCCGTGGGTCCAAAGCCAGGGAGGTCAGTCCTACAAATCAGTGACGAGATAAGGAGATGAAGGGACAGGAGGAACGACGAAGGCAGACCGGGGAGGCAGGACAGGGAAGGCAAGCAGGGCAGGCAGGAATAGGCAGGGAGGCAGGGTCGGTGAGACAAATAGGGCAGGCAAGACAGCAGGGCAGAACTTGGCAGGCAGGGCAAATAGAGGAGACAATACACAAAGTAACGCTCAGTATGTGTCAGAATCATGGCAACAATACTTCGCAATTTCCTAGAAGTTGCCTCCGCTTTAAGTAGCGTGGCAATTAAGCGGTAATTGCTTGCTGCTGAGCTGCCCTGCCCCTGTGGGCATGACAGTACCCCCCGACGTCCGCCTCCAGGAGGCAAAGGGCGCCGCGGCGACCCCGGGGTCTCAGGGCCAGCTTAGACAGGTGTGTTCGATAGATCTGCCAGGATATCCGATCTCGGCACCCAAGACCGCTCCTCGGGGCCGAAGCCCTCCCAGTCCACCAAATATATACGCAGGGTCCCGGCCCACCGGCGGGAGTCTAGGAGAGCCTGGACCTGGTAGATCTGTGAGCCGTCTTGTACAGCAGGGGGGCAGCGGAACCGGCACATCCATCGGTGGCTGAGCTGGGCAGTAACGTACAGGCTTAAGGAGAGAGGAGTGGAAAGTAGGGCAGATGCGGTTCATACTGGGGAGTAATAGCCGGAAGGTGTTGGGACCAACCCTTCGCACGATCTTGAAGGGTCCGATGAACCGAGCCGACAACTTACGACAGGACGGGAGTTTTAGGTTGCATGTGGACAGCCAGACCAACACGATAAGGCAGTGTTGGTCACTTCCGTTTGTCGGCCTGAGCTTTCTGCCTAGTGGCTTGGTCGGAAAGGGCTCCCTGGGTGCGTTGCCAAACCCCTTTGGCCCCGCGGTACCATTCCTCCACTTGGGGATACAGGAAGTGGTGCCGCCTCGAGGAGGTCGATGGTGCAGTCACATTCTCGTTGAGGAGGCAGCTGGAAGGAAAGCACCTTACTGAAGACATCCTTGTAGTCTGAATATTCTGGTTCAGGGCTCTCGACTGAGGAGGCACAGCAAGGCAAGGCTATACATTGACAAAGACAACGGGGAGACCAGGCAGCAAGCTCACCCACTTTCCAGTCAATCAGAGGGTTGTGATCCCTTAGCCACGGATGACCGAGGATCACGGGATCCTTTGTTTTGGGAAGGACCAGGAAGTCGACGGTCTCGACTTGAAACACTCCCACTTGACGCATGACCGGACCAATATGATGGCTCACCTGCCCTCCTTGGAGGGGTTCTCCACTGACGCCCAAGACTGGAGCAGTGTGGGAGAGTGCCTGTAGAGGGATCTGAAGCTTGTGTGCCAGCGTGAGGTCCATGAAGTTCTCAGCTGCCCCTGAATCAATCAATGCACTCTTGTGCTGCCCCTGTCTGGCGCAGGTGACTACCGGGGACGGTTACTTGTGCCAGTGAAGCTTCAGGGTATGGTGGCCAGACGGGGCAGGAGCAAAGAACGTGTCCGGCCTCTCCACAATACAGGCAGACCCCTTGGGTGGTGCGCCTGCAACGCTTGGTGGAGGAGAGCAGGGTGCGTCCCAGCTGCATCGGTTCAGCATGCTCCTCTGGGACACCTGGCTGGACCGGAGCGGTTCTCTGGCGGGGATGTCGGCAACGGCGCTCCCCGATACTGTTATCGATTGTGACAGAGTCCAATGAAGTCTTCAAAGGACAGTGTAGAGCCAAGGGATGTCAGCTCATCCTGTATCTCGGGATGACAGTAGATAATTCGCAAGACGTCCTCCGGCCAGTGGAGCCCCGCTGCGATGGTTCGGAACTCCAGGGCGAATTCAGCGACGGTCCGGGTCCCTTGCTTCAGATCGAACAGTCTCTCCCTAAGGTTGCGTCCGATGCTGGGATAATCAAATATCCCTTTAAAAGCCTGCTGGAAGTTGCGCGCTGAATCCAGGAGCGGGCTGTCGTCCATCCAGAGCGCTGTAGCCCAATCTCATGCGTGTCCAGTGAGGAGCGAGATAACGAAATGAACCCAGGCAGTTTCCTCTGAAAAGCACTCCAGATGTTCTTTGATAAATAATCCACACTGCATGAGGAAAACCTGGCAGTGATCCGGGTTGCCGTCATACCTCTCCGACATGGGGACTGGAACTGGAGCGGACGCTCTGGGTGGGGAAGCAGGCAAGCCAACCTGAGCAGCTCGTCCCTCCATGAGCTGAGAGAAATCAGCTGGTCAACTTGCTGCTGCAGCCGCTGGTTCTCCACGGGGTCCATGTTAAAGAGGCTAAGTATTCTGTGATGCTTCGCTATAAGGGAAGAGGCAGACCCCATAACGCAGGAGAACACGGGTTTATTAAGGGAGCCGGGTACACCAAAAGCCAAAGGGTTCATCCAAAAGGGAAGTCGGTCACCGTGGGTCCAAAGCCGGGGAGGTCAGTCCTATAATCAATGACGAGACAAAGGGACGGGAGGAACAATGAAGGCAGACTGGGGAGGCAGGACAGGGAAGGCAAGCAGGGCAGGCAGAAATAGGCAGGGAGGCAGGGTCGGCGAGGCAAGCAGGGCAGGCGAGACAGCAGGGCAGAACCTGGCAGGCAGGGTAAGCGGGGGAGACAATAGACAAAGAAACACTCAGTATGTGTCAGAATCATGACAACAATACTTCGCAATTTCCTTGAAGTTACCTCTGCTTTAAGTAGCGTGGCGATTAAGCGGCAATTGCTTGCTGCTGTGCTGCCCTGCCCCTGTGGGCGTGACAGTATGTCTTGAACTTTCTCCAAAAACACAGTAGAATCTTCATTAACTAAATTTTTCTTAGCAATTTTACACTTAAAAACATGAAAACTTATAAATTACTACAAAAATTAAACATAAACACTTCTGTAGGGTTTTTCAAGGATTTCGCAGATGTGCGATAAAATGACAGATGCAAATAAGTGTAATAAATGTAGAATGGAAAGTAATAATTAATTGTGGCCCAAGTAAGATGACAATGATCAGAAAATCAAAAGAATCAGTTCCCTTTTCTTCTTGCTCATTAAAGGAACAGGACAAGTTAATTATTATTGCCGGTCATCTTCCTCTATTAGAATAAATCTGTGTGACTTTCTAATTTTTTCTGTCTGATACTACTGGGATTATACACATCTGATTTATTTTGGGAAGGACCTAATGGGATGCTGCTATCTAACCAGCATGTTTTAGCATTTGACGTGTGGTTTTCAGTAGAGATGGATTAATAATGTTTACTTCGAAAACGTCTATCCATGGATGTGTCTACAAATATCATTCAGTTGTCAGACACATAATATAATGCCAAGTTGCACAGTTGATTGGGCGGTTCATTTTTTTTCCCTCTGAAATAATAATAATGTATTGTAAATGATTTAATTAGTTCTCAAGTAAGCCTATTAGTACTTGGTTGAACATGTAAACATAGATAGTAATAGAAACATGCATAGAAATATTTATGTAAGATAATGGACTATCTATAGATTTAATTAGTGCCAAATGATTTAATTTGGAATATTTCTCTGGCCCTCTCATGGGTACCAAAGGTGTTTCTAGATGTCATGTGCAATTTTGGCTGAAATGTTATCAGAATGAAATTAAAAGATATTTCTCTGTTCAATCTAGTGTAACCATTTAATCCATCTTTAACCTATACACTACTGAAGCCTGCTTCATCAGAGAAAACTTTAGTAAAACATTTTTTATAGTGTATAGATATTATATTAAAGTTGGAAGATTCTGTTGCACAGTCTATTCTATTATAGATTTATGTGTCAATTTAAATCAAAACCAAACTATATAGTCTAGTCATATTAATGACACAGTGACCTTTGCATTAACAAGACAGCACAAAAAAGCTAAACAAATGAATTTGTTCTTGTTGACATGTTCATTACAAAATGTTTAGATATAATACAGTTAGGGATTTCAACAGGGCAGTTTTCCAGAGTGATACCTTGAAATAGCCTCTTCAATACTTTCTAATATGTGATTTAAAATGTAATCAGTGTTATCTGTAGGTTTTGCTTTTGTTGAAATAATGGTTACCATTAATATTACCAGACTTAATGTAACATTGCACCTATTTCTGTGTGCCTTAATGTCATTTTCTCTGATTGGCTTTAGAAATAGATAATGTACATTTTATTTTGACATAATTAATGGCTCCCAGACTATTGTCTGAGCTCCTTTATTACAAAAGGGCAAAGACTTCAATGTCTAAGCAATGATGAGGACACTCAATCCAGGTGCAGAGCTAGGCGTGTTCAATGATATACAGTAATCCACAATTGTAGCCCAAAATCCAGGAAACATGGGTCAATACCAAACGGACAAATTGACTTTAAATCAAAATCTTTTTACTTACTTTTTGATAAAAGTAACTAATCAGAAAACAGGAATACAAATTCAGAATCGGTGAACACGAATGGGTCAGAAAATAGGCTGTTAAACATAACAGAAAAGGATGATGAACACACATAACACCACACAAAGGTTCAGAAGTAGGTTGTGATTATATGAAACTAATCAAGGACAACTTCATTTAATGTGTTAACCAAGCTGGAGTGAAAAATGTTGAAAATATTGGTAATGCAAATGAGAAACAAAATACAAATATTTATACCTAGATGTGGGTACAAGTTACAACCCAGGATGGGGTGCCAAACCTTCGTGGGGCATACTCACACACCATTCACTGACACATGCACACCTAGCGGCATTATGGTAACTCCAATTAAGCTCAGCATGTTTTTGGATTGCAGAGGGAAGCTAAAGTACCTGGAGGAAACCCCATGACAAGAACGCGCTAACTTCACACACATAGAACCCTGGCGGACACTCAAATCCTGGACCAGCAGGCTTGAGGCAGCAGTGATAACCGCTGCACTACCACCAATGTACAAAATACAGATGACATTTTAAGACATGGACATCAACACAGGGTTTCTAAACCTTTCCAACCAGCCCAGCCATTCACCATTTATCATCACAGTGGCCCAATTTGGAGGCTAAATTTCACTTACTTTTCTGCTTAAAATTCTAGAAGTGCCCTTAAACAGCAAAAAAAAACAACAAATCAATTAGACTGCAAAATGACATATAATTCTAATGAATATATGAAAAAAAACACGTCTTTTTTATTGTAAAGCTTAACGCTAGAAAACACCAACACTCATTCGAGGGAACGGTTTTGACATTCCTGGTAGAGTCGTCACCAGTTCCATAGTGAAAAGAAAACGGTACCATTTTTTGGTGCCAGGGCATGATCCACTGACCGGTTTACAAACACCAGGATATTAATATAAACAGAATGCAAGATAAAGCAGAAACAAAAGGGACCATGAAGGCAGGCAGGTAGAACAAAGACTGAACTGACAGGAACTGAACACAAGGAACCATTAACAGGATCTAGAAAATGCAGGTAACTCATCAGAACAAACAGAATGTGGGAACAGAATATTCTACAAGACTAGATACAACAATCAGGGATAACTAAGGTACAAAACAACGGTCCAAACAGAGATACAAGAAAACGTTTATCAAGATAAGCACAACAAAAACCAGGGCAGAAGAACACAAAATGTCCAACAAGGTGAGGCTAGCCTCTAGCTCATGTCAGATGAGTTGTTTGGGTTGGAGTTGCTATCAACCATCAGGAAAATGGAATGGCCAGTGACACCTGCTGGCCAATTGGGGAGACAACGGATTGAATTGAACAAGACAATCTTGACAATACGGGATGTGATTTGTCCTGTATTTCTTTTGATTGAAAGTGGAAACCCCAGTTGCTGGTGTTTGTAACTGTCAGTGGTTGCATTATGTATGTATTGGATGGCAGTTCTTCAGGCAGTGAAGTAAGTTCACAGCATTCCCAGTTTAGTTTCAGTAGAGTTTACAGTAAGCAGCACCAGTCTGTTGCATGTCGGATTTTTAACTGAAAAAAGTATCACCACACCACCAACATCTTTTTACCTTGTCTATCCACAATCTCCTTTCTAAAAAGATATTGTGGCTGCTGAGCCACAATATCTTTCATCACCTTCCTCTGAGGGTGTGCTTATCTCTTCCATATTACCAAAACAGCAGCATGTGGGGTGCCCCACTAACTCAATCAACCTGGCTGTGCATTTGTTGGGTGTAGGTTGTTCTTATATGACTGGCAGATCAATCATTATATTTCCCTAATCACTAGTGTCAGGGCCCAGTGACTATCTTCCCCCCTGTTAATAGTTCTGCCTGGTAATAGTTCATATAATAATATAAACAATTACCAGGCTATTAAATCAATATCTTAATATTAAAATGGATTCTCAGAATGAATCTGATATCAAAAGACTCAATATTTTAGTATCAATCCACACACTCCTTAGTGCAGTGCACTTTGACCACAATAGACAATGAGATGAGCATACGTTGGTTAAATTCGATAAACATAATACAGATGTACATATTATTCCTGCCTTGTCGTCTTCCCTGCCTTCCTGTTCCTTTATTTAGACACTTTACTTGCTTTGAGTTGATTTTACAATTGTGTAACCCTCTTATTTAGTCAGAAAAAAATGCTCTCTCAGGTCTCCAATGGCATAGAGAAAATTAGTTGGCTTACAGAGGATGTAAATGAGCTTTGTTTTGATTTCCAACCAAAATGGCTGTGGACACTTAACTCACCCTCCAAAACTAAACTCTCTCACATTTGTTTCCTCTCAAACAACTTCAACTATGACACAAATTGGGTGATATAATCACCTATTTCTTAACACAGTGTAGGGAAAAATCCAATATATGCATATATTGAGCAGATATATTTATCCATCCATCCATCCATTTACTCCCTTTCCAAATCTGTTGTCTTGTATTATATTTTTAATGTAGAAAAAATGGCACTTGTGGACATTTAGTGTCACGACTGCACTCGAGCACGGAGCGGGGAAGTAGCAGCCAGAGCCGAGGAATCGGATAAATGAGGATTTATTAAATGTGAGACAGAACATGAACATCAAACAGACGTCAGACTTCAATGACCGGACTGGGGAAACAAACTTAACGTGGACTTAAATACATTGAACTAATGACAGCAACAAGAAACAGCTGGTAAACATGGGGATTCCATACGGGGTAGATGAGGGGGCGTGGCACACGGGAGGATCGGACGACTGGGGCATTAGTTTCCATTTACATATTTACGTATGAATTTGCCTTTCATTTTAATGAGTATACTACATAGCTTTACATTACCTTTTGCTCTCCATTACATTTCAAACCCATAAATAGGCCCCTAAATAACAGCTCCTGTCAACCCAAAAATTTAATTGCATCACCATGAAACTCAGTGGGCGGACTCTAAATAAAACATAACACTACTGTACTACTGTAGTAAAACGTCTTCACAATATACACCATTTTTTATCTTTGTGTCATAATCAGAGCACTGCAGTTATCCTAAACAATTTATGATTTTGGGAAGTTAGGAAGCTTGTGTAATACACATTTCCTGTATTAAGTTAGATTAGGAACAATAACTGAGCTGTTATCCTAAACTTAGGAGAGTTTATTTAGGATTTTGGATAGTTAGGATGTATACAACCCCATGGCAAACAACACACGGTTATAACAGATAAAACCCTTAAAAGACAAAACTTAACTGCAGAACTCCATCAACATGTTCCTTTTGCACAATAAAAATACCAAACATAATATGTGTTATTATATTTACAGGATATACATGGGATTAGCTACAATTAAAAACAGTCTTTACAATTAACGTTTTCACTTGGATCAGGGGTCTCAAACTACTAGCTGGCAAGACACGGTCTTCATACGGCCCACAACATGTTTTCATTTTACTGTTTAATCTGGCCCTCATATCAATCCTTACTTTGTACTAGGGACTAAATTGTTACCCGTTTCATGGTAAAATCCTCACTCTTTTATAGCGAATGCCTGGTAAATTCACTTTTAGCTCAATGCACGATGCTGAAACCTTGGAATGGAGGAAAATGGCATGGTTTGTCTGTCTGACTTGCTACTAGTTTGTCAGTAATGTAAACTGAAGCTTTTAGTGTCACCTCCACTTGTAAGAACACTACACGTTGTCAGTGGTAGTGTACACTTCAGATGGAGGTTGTAGACTTAGAGTGCAGCACTGACCTCAAAGCGCAGTTTAGAGATGCCAACGGAAACCCAGACACGATTTCTGAGAGTTACGCTCTTCCTTGCTAGAGTTGTCTAAACAGTTCAAGCAGTTAATACGAGAAACTTTTTTTGCTTCGGTAAATCAAAATGCAGATCCAGGCTGTCTGTAAGCCATGTCCAGGCCATTCTCAGAGCATCCACTCTCAACTCCCTCAATGCACATGTTACTCATCTTACTCAGCAGCACTGTCTAGGTTTCTGGTAGTAAGCAATAAACTAAAATTGTTTGTGTGTGTGTGTGTCTGTGTCTGTGTATGTGAGTGATTTCTCATGTGGTCCCCTTGGGGGAACATCACATAGCCAGTGACCCCCAGGTAATTTCAGTTTGAGACTTAGAGTATAACAATTCCTTGCCCACAAAACACCACTGTACCGGCTTATTCATGCAATTATCTAACCATCCAGTCATGTGGCAGTAATGCAATGCATAAAATCATGCAGATACAGGTTCAGTTACAGCTAACATCAAGCATCAGAAAATGTGGGGAAAATGTGATCTCAGTGATTTTGACCATGGCATGATTGTTGGTGTCAACAGGCTTGAGTATTTCTATTAATGCTAATGTCCTGGGATTTTTGTGCACAAGTGTCTCTAGAGTTTACTCTGAATGGTGCAAAAAACAAAAAAAAACATACAATGAGTGGCAGTTCTGCAGATTAAAGCACCTTGTTGACAAGTGAGATCAGAGGAGAGTGACCAGGGTGGTTCAAGATGACAGAAAGGCTACAGTAACTCAGATAACCTATCTGAACGACTATGGTGAGCAGAGAAGCATATCAGAAATCACAACGCATCAAACCTTGGCACATAGGCTACAACAGCATATGACCATGTCGGATTCCAGCCCTGTCAGCTAAAACCAGAAGGTTAAGGCTGCAATGGGCATTGCCTCACCAAAATTGTACAGTTGAAAACTGGAAAAGTGTAGCCTGGGCTGATGAGTCTTGATTTCTGCAGAGACACACAAAGGGCAACATCAGAATTTGCCATCAAGAGCATAAATCCATGAATCCAACCTGCCTGTGTCAACACTGCTGGCCGCTGGTGGTGTAATGATATGGGGAATGTTTTCTGGCTACACTTTGGACCTGTTAATACCAATCGACCATCACCTGAATACCACAACCTATCTGAGTATTGTTGCTGACCATGTGCTTCCCTTCATGACCACAATTTACTCATCTTCTAACGGCTACTTCCAGCATGATAAAGCACCATTTCAAAAAGAAAAAGTCGAGTTAATCTGGTTTCATGAACATGACAATGAGTTCAGTGTTGTTCAGAATCCAATAGAAAACAATGGGAGATTTGAAGCATGAATATGCCACTAATAAATCTGCAGAAATTGCTTGCGGTTAATGAGAATCTCAAAGGAGTCTTATAAAGGAATCCTCCAGAGCTTCAGTCCTCCAGAGTTGTGGGTTTAAATCCCACCTCTGCTCCGTGTGTGTGGAGTTTCAAGGCTCTTCGGAGGCTGCCCAGGTTTCCTCCTACACTCTAAAGAATTTTTCCATGCTGTTGGTAGAGCGACGTACATACTGTAAGCCGGTTTTTAAAACGTATTACATTCATTTAATATACTAAATCCCCTGTCCAAATACCTTTTTCCAGGCTGTTTAGAAGGTTATGATGAAACCCAGTCAAGTCTTCCTAAATACTTTGCCTGCCTAATTGTTCTCTTTGGGGCTGGTGATTTCTATGATTTCTAAATTTATGTCTCCCACCTCCAGATGAGACTGGGTAAGGATTTAGAATAGCAGCTAATGACTCATTACTCTTCATTTGGCAGCTTGCATCTTTTATAAGATGCTGTGACATAGACAAAGTTTGATAAACCAGCCGATAACTGCTGAGCCAGACTGCATTACAGCACAAGACATTTCCGTTCTCATAGTAGACTTGTGTGACATATTAGATATAGAGAAACATTTTAAGGTTATATGAAGTAAACAGCGTGTTTTTGAAAGATTTCACAACATTAATTTATAGTCTGTACAGTAGTTGGAGGAATGCAGCTAAGGTTTTGGTCTATGTACTGCAGTCTTACAAAAGACAGGGACTAGATTGAACATGGATCCAGGGAATCAGCGAGGTCCAGAGCCAGAAATGAATTTTGAGGGCGGTCTGGCAATTTTCAAGGGGGGTTCAAACTTGTTATTTTACTATCAAGCTATGTGCCTGGTTGGGAGAAAACAAGTTTTGTGGGGGGGGGGGGGGGGGGGGAGGCATGATTCAAAGTTTCAAACCCATAGTTTTACTGTGTGGCTGGAATCAGCAGCCACTGCTTCTATTCTAACCCTAGCACAATTCCTGCTAAGGTATTACTCAACCTTGTCTTGAAGGGTAGATGTGACCTACTGGAGAGAGTTTACTTGGTGGAAGGTAGGTAATAATGAAAGGCCATTATTGTGTTTCTTACGGTTCCACTAGGTCCTAAATGTAACGGCAGTCTACTTAAATTGAGTGTCTTGGCTGGTAACCAGATTGCAAGGGAAGCAGAATAAGGTTCCAGAATGATAATAATTAGTACAACTGCTCATTACTGATTGAGGCCTATGTGGGTTTCAGGCTAGCACTTTTAACTAAATGTGTAATGTAGGTACCGGCATATGTGATGATACTGTGAATACTTTTCTAATTAATGGTGCTTCCCTGTTGTCAGAGTATCTAATTTGCTGGATGCTCAGCTTGTCTTTGTAATCAACCTGACAGAAGGTTGAGTACTTTAAGGTAACGACGTATGACTTCAAGTTTACAAGCCCGTGTGAAAATGTGAAAATGGCTTTTGTTGTAAGCACATGTCCTTAGGCATTAAATTAATCCACAAATTGGATTAAAATCAATCCTTTTTGACTGCCAAAATCACTTTGCATATTGTTAGTATATTTAATTAAACATAGATCTAATATTCCAAATCCAATACACGCACATACACGCATACAGATGGATGTATGTTGGCATCTTGCCTGCTCTCTGCCTTATAGTTAGTTTCTTCCAAATGCTCACTTACTCAGAACTATCTAGCTATGTATTATAATGTTCCAAATTTCCACACATCGCTGTATGCTGATTTGGAAAGAATTGTCAGTTAAATGTAGATATAAATACTAAAACCTACCTCAACTAGCCAAGTGTTTTTTTTTTTTTTTAAATCCAGTTGTTACTGAAGTTTGTTTTTTGCTGGCAATTTACATAACTGAGTGATTGCTTTTATTTCACTAAATTATAGCAGTATCTGAAAATTGTGTGAAACTGGCTTTTGTTGAATGTAAACCAGTTAAGTCTGGCTGGAAGCAGTGCTGAACAGAATTGCTAACATAATGTAATTAAATCTTCAGTGCCACAGCGATGTCTCAAATGAAAATGGGTTGTTCAGTAGCTGAGCTTCTGTACACACACTATTGGATTTTATGGCCTGATTTTTTTTCCCTGATATTTGTGTATGTTAGGCATTTTCTGTGGAAACAGCATTCACTGATTTTTTTTACCATACACCACAGAGGCAATATTTTATTATTCTCTGAAAGTAGCACTCAATGTTTGAGACGCTGTGAGACAAAATTATTTGAAGGATTTGAAATTTCAAAAAGTTCAATTTATATGTACATAGCTGAGTTCAGAGGGTATAGTGAGTAGGAATGTAAGGGAATTTATTTCAAATGTGAGCCATTTGATACATTTTTATAAAAAAAAAAAAGACCTTATCTAACTGACAGCCTCTTCCGAATGCTTCTGAAAGTTCCAGAAATGTTTTCACTGTTTTGTAAGGATTTTTCCCTGCCTTGTATTTTCTTCTTGCCACAAAAAAATAAAATGGCTTTATAGCAGATTGGTTTTCCTGGGTCGAGGGGCCATGCATTGAGGATCTGCTGCTAAAGTGTAAAGAGGGCCTGTGTCTTTCAAAGTAAAGGACGGGTAAAACAAACAAGCAAGTCGGCTGCTTGCTGTATTGGAGAGAAGTGCTGTTTCCAGGGTAACCAGTGGCTGTGATTGGTATTTGGAGCAGTAGGAGGAATGGCTGAGGAGGGTCTGATGTTTCTAACACACGTCCGTGATCACCTGGCTGGCACTGGCAGGGATGCTGCGTCCTTCAACGATGTAAATGAATATCCTCCGCATCTCATGTCCCTTTAAAATGCAGTGCAATGCATATCTGTAAGAAATGTTACATTTTTATTTTGCATGCTGAATAGGATGCTAATTTTTTTTCTTTCTTGGTGCTGACAAATGGATGGAATAAATGGAAGCATCCATATTATTGTCAATAAAACACATGAAAAGGGAATGCGGTAAATTATTCAAAATAACCTCCCACAATAATAAAGAAAACAAAAGGGGAAAAACAATATTTAAAGGCTTCAGTATTCAAATACTTTTGTGTGACCTGTATTCAAGGTTAATGGTATGCCCCTTGTGGACAGTAGAGGGTGTAAATTTGATATGTAAACAATTGCAGCTAATTATATGGTGCTTTTTATAGAATCGTGAGAGTTCATTACAGATATTCCCAAAGTCATTTTTATTTTAAAATTTGTATGGCTGTATGAAGAAAAAACAGTACCATCATATAATGAAATTACAGTTTTACTTTTTTTAGCATAAAATGTTGAATGTGTCCCTGTCATTTCCAATTAATGCTGATTCTGTGTCACATTGAGCATTTTTTTGCACAGTGATTTTACAAGCCAGACAATGGTTATTGAGTAGAGAATTATATCTGAGCAGAAACAGCAACTGTCATTTGAATAAGCAGCCAGTTAATCACTACAGGGCTTTCAGACATCTGATGGACGTCAGTCCAATCACTCAGGCAAGACGGACTATTCGGACCAGGTTGGCTTTTTATAAACACCTTGGTCCTCTTTGATTTAATTATAAGCCTGCAAATATTTTTGTCAGAATTTAGCATGTGGTTTTACCTAAAATAAAATACACACAAGTTACACAGGATATGTCCTGAAGGATCCCGTGTTTCTCAGCTCTACTTCCCATAACATGGTGTGGAAGGGACACATACTCTGTGCAGCGGTACAATGGATTATGTTCATTGGAACATTATGTGAAAGTGTTTTGCTGCTTGTGTAGGTAAATTTCCATGGGCTGTTTACCCTGCATAATCGCCTTTAATTGGTCTGGTGGACCCTGGCAACTCACTTCAGCAACTGTTACAGACCTGTATACCAAAACAGAGAGATACTGGACAAGAAGCAAATTGCGCTTTTGCCTGGACTTTGACACCCACTCAAAAACAGTATCATATATTAATAATGTTTATATGCATGTTAAATCAGAGCATTCATCCATTTTGGGTACCTGCTTGCCCTATTTAGGGCCACAGCGGTCTGGAGCCATTTCTGGAAGCTATGGGCACCAGGCAGGGAATAACCCAGGATGCAATTCAAACCCATCGCATGACACACACACACACACACACACACACACAGGTTTGTAATTATATCTTTGTGGGGACTCTCCATTCATTTCTATATGAGGAAAAGTCTAAACCCAACATGACGACCTTAATCCCTACCCAGCCCTAACCTTAACCATAAGTAACCAAAGAAAGACTTTTGGCATGGTCCTCACATCAAAATAACAAGCTTTATCAAATGTCCCCACAATGTAATGTACACTATGTTGCCAAAAGTATTGGGACACCTGCCTTTACACACACATGAACTTTAATGACATCCCATTCTTAATACAGAAGAAGGCCTGGCTTGCAGTCTCTGCTCTAATTCATCCCAAAGGTGTTCTGTTGGGTTGAGGTCAGGACTCTGTGCAGGCCAGTCAAGTTCCTCCAAACCAGACTCGCTCATCCATGTCCTTATGGACCTTGCTTTGTGCACTGGTCCGCAATCATGTTGGAAAAGGAAGGGGCCATCCCTAAATTGTTCCCACAAAGCTGGGAGCATGAAATTGTTCAAAATGGCTTTGAATGCTGCAGCATTAAGCGTTCCTTTCACTGGAACTAAGGGGCCAAGCCCAATCCAACAACACAACATAATCCCCCCTCCACCAAACTTTACACTTGGCACAATGCAGTCAGGCAAATACTGTTCTCCTGGCAACCGCCAAACCCAGACTCTTCCATCAGATTGCCAGGCAGAGAAGTCCAGTGGCAGCGTGCTTTACACCACTGCATCCAACACTTTGCATTGTACTTGGTGATGTAAGGCTTGGATGCAGCTGCTCGGCCATGGAAACCCCTTCCATGAAGTTCTCTACACACTGTTCTTGAGCTAATCTGAAGGCCACACGAAGTTTGGAGGTCTGTAGCTATTGACTCTGCAGACATTTGGCGACTTCTGCACACTGTGAGCCTCACTTTGCGTCGTCTCTGCTCTGTGATTTTATGTAGCTACTACTTCATGGCTGAGTTACTGTTGTGCTCAATTGCTTCCACTTTATTATAATACCACAAACATTTGACCATGGAATATTTGGTAGCGAGGAAATTTCACGAATGGACTTATTGCACAGGTGGCATCCTATCACGGTATCACACTCTAATTCACTGAGCTCCTGAGAGTGATGCATTCTTTTGCAAATGTTTGTAGAAGCAGTCTGCATGCCTAGGTGCTTGTTTTTATATGCCTGTGGCTATGGAAGTGATTGGAACACATGAATTCAATGATTTGGAGGGGTGTCCCAATACTTTTGGCAATATAGTGTATATCTGATCACATGTGCACACACACACACACACTATTTACAATTTAGTAACTCTAGCTAGCATTAGCATGTCTGTGGGGGGAAACCCCCCGATTACACTGGGAGAACATACAAACTCCACACACATGGAGCCAGGATGGAGACTTGAACCCTAGCCCCACCATGCCACCCCTAAAACTGAACAGGCACGGTGTACATATTGTCCCTAGTGTCTTTCATCCATCAATCCATCCACTGCCGTGTTTGTTGTATTTATTGGCTTCCACACAATAATGGACAGAATTGATTAAAAAAAAAGCATTAGTGTTAACTTCTACTGTACTGCTGTACCAAATGAGTAGTTGTAAGATGGATGAACAGTATTAAGAAAGAATGTGTTTCATTGCTTTAATGTTTTATAATCAATACTTACGTTGTAAATATGACACATCAGAAACGGTGTTAGGGAAGCTTTAGCTAAAAGCTAACCCTAAGCATACTGCAATAGTTCAATGTCAGTAACCAAGATTCCTCCAACTGTCATCATTTTCCCAGGAAGCCGTTTTGCTATAAGCGTTGCAAGAGTATTCATAAGTGAAGACTTACAGCGTTTCGCAAATTGGCCGTGAAAAGATAAAGCCATTAAAGAGTCCACACTTTTAATGGCTACTCCCATTTGAATATCTCATTTTGCATTTAGTCAGCCGAAGGATAAAAGCGTAGTTATTGTCCATTTTTAGCTCTGCTTCAGATTGAAATCGCTGTAACTCTCCACCTCCTACCCTATCATCCTCACACAAAGCCAGCCACCGGTGGAAACACTTTTTATTGCTGTGGACTGTAAGGCTTCCAAGGAAAGCATTCAATGTTCTCTCCCAAATGGAAGCCTTAAGCCCAAGTGAATATTTGATATCCACAAAAAGTATAAAATGTGCTTTCCTCTCTCACAAGCTCATTCTTGCATGATAAGAGTCCCATGTTTGCAAAACAACCCAGTTCTGACCCCTATTTAATATTCTGAAAATTGCTCTTAAGATCATGAAATATTCCTGTTAGATTAAAAAAGTAGTGACTGAGTGAAAAGCTTTTCTGGGAAACTGTGCAACTTAACACTAAGCTAATGAAGAATGCAGGTCGTGCCTTAGAAACCAAAAGAGAGTTATATCCAGCAGGGGTTCAATTATTACCCTGTTGTAGCCTTTCAAGCTCTCTGGATGGCTCACTGCATGCTAGTTTGCATGCTTGTTTGACATACACTGTGCATTTTGGCTCCCTGGAGACGTCTTCATTCACCGCGGCACATAGTAACCCCCACTAATCAAAAATTGTCCACTGCAATCTTGTTACCCTGTGACCAGCTTTGAAACAATTTTGTGTCTTCCTGTAAAGCAAGCAGCCCCTTATTAATTGGATTGCAAATCTTGCTATGCCTCATACTAAATGCATTAAAGGTTGCAAGAACACAACTTTGGTGCCAAGCTATGTTACCTATGAGACATCTGCACAATATGCTGTTTTTATATGATAGTGTCAAGATCGTGGGAACTGCAGTTTTGCGGCATGGTGGAGAAGTGCTACTTTACATAATAAGGCGGTATGTGTCAGCACCGAAAGTGGAAGGACTCGTCATTGTGGGGAAAAAAACTGGCTTGGCGTAATGAGTAGGTGGCGTAATGGGTAGTGCTGAATGGTTTGTATGTCGGACTAAACGGTTGTTTAGAAACCAGAAACTGGAAAATTGCTGGAATGATCTTCTCTTTCAATGCAAACATTACAATGTGATATGAATGTTATTTCAAATCTAATCAAACTGATGAACAACTAGGAACACAAAGGTTAGTTAATTGCATGTACATCATAAAAGTGGTAATCGAATAGATACTGTAGATAGATAGATAGATAGATAGATAGATAGATAGATAGATAGATGGATGGATGGATGGATGAGGTACAAGGATTTGAAGACGATGTCTCCCGCCTGGCCTGGGAACACCTTGGTATTCCCCCGGCGGAGAAGGAGGAGGTGGCTGGGGAGAGGGAGGTCTGGCAATCCCTGCTTAGACTGCTGCCCCCGCGACCTGACACCAGATAAGCAGCAGATAATGGATGGATGGATGGAACCGACAACCTATAAACACTGGCCAATATAAACCAATCGGTTTTCTGCAGTCTCTTATGCCCGCAATGCTCAGCTAGCTCATGAGTTGCTCTCAGACTGAAAGACCAACGAGGCCCTCAGTGCCACTCAGATATTAGGAAAAGTGGGTCTGTGTGACCCAGCCGTATGTGACCCCTTCCTGGTCATCATTATCTGCCCACTTCTTCTCAAAATAAATGGCATTTAATTGTCCTTTGGAAAATGGGTCCTGTTAAGTCTACAAGCTGATGTATTGGGGTTTTCTCCCACATTTTCTCACAAATACCTACTTATAATGTACACCTAGCCGGCTGCCACCTGTAGTCACTAGAGTGTGTTTGTCTGATACTCTAAACTGACTCCCCAGTGAACTAATTAACGCAAAATCGCAATATGCTGTTTTTTTGCTATCGCCCTTCAGCATCTGTGATCTTGCTTACAACTTGTATAAAATGTGGGACTAAGCGAGTGCCAGGAATGTAACGGAGTGATTTTTTTGTTTTAAATTTC
Source organism: Paramormyrops kingsleyae (assembly GCF_048594095.1). Classification (NCBI taxonomy): domain Eukaryota; kingdom Metazoa; phylum Chordata; class Actinopteri; order Osteoglossiformes; family Mormyridae; genus Paramormyrops; species Paramormyrops kingsleyae. The sequence goes on from NC_132804.1 coordinate 32,260,804, forward strand.
AGATTCGTTTTTAAATCAATGGTGCGTCCAGTATATCAAGTGCCTCAGCAAATAATGTTCAGATTACTAATTTTTACCCTTGTTCTCAATGCAGTCTATTCCATTGCATTAATGCTTGAACAAATCATTCTTTTCATAATGTTTATTAAGTAATTATATCCACCTTCAGTCAAAGATAAAGCAGCAGTAATCACATGCTGCAATCTCTGTGCTTCAGCACTTTAGTTACAGTAATTACAAAAGGTCTTGCTTGAATTTCCAGATTTAAAAGCAAGAAAATAAAATACTTCATTTTGATTGAGCGAGGAGCTTGATATCACAGGATTGTGGGCATTCTTCCACCTTCTGTGTGTGTGGCGTTTGTGTGTCCTGCCTGAATTTGAGTGGGCTCACTGCTGGTTGCCCATAAACACACAGTTTGGTGAATCTGTGTCTCTAAATTGTGCACAATGATCTTGTTTCACCATCCTACACTGGATGTGACCTCTTTACTAGCATAGAATCCAGGCACCTGTATTAAATGGTTATGAAACATGGATGAATAGATATACTCATGTAGAAATGGTATCATTTAATGATACTCATTGTAAATACTACATTATTGTTACATAAGTTTACAGTATGGTACACAGTAAAAGTGTCTGACGGATGTGTTTTTTTTAACCTTGGATGTGCGTTTAATAACATACTGTAGGACTGATTTGGTATTGATTGCCTGTTCCAGAATTAAACATATGGGGGGGAAATGGTAAAGTCAATTCTGAGTGTGACAAGCCAGAAAAAGATGGAACTTTAATTTAAAAACGGCAAAGAAATATACAGGCAGCGGTAGTTCTACGCGTTCCCTGTATTCAGCGCACTGACAGCACACTGAGCACCTTCTCCATGCGCTCCTGCATCACACGTGCGCTCGTAACCTGAATGCCGTCCAATACAGCTCGCATCCAAGGCGCTGCATTTCGCTGCTGTATAATTCATCAGCCGCCACTTCCTGCTCCGCTTCCTTCAGCTATTTTTAACGCCACAGCCTCGCTTATTTTTGCCATTATCGCATCCGTGAGAAAACTGAACAGGCCGTCTCACTTTTTTAAAGCAGTAAAACCAGCGCGCCGACTAAAACATTAATGTTTATATCCAGTCTACATTTTCTTACGTTTTGACATCACACACTATCTATATTCTACTTATTTAGCAGACGATGTTATCCAAAAGCGACGTAGATTTATCGATCGCAATTGCATATCTGCAACGTGTCACCTGTCGATATATTTTTTTATTACTGCGCCAAGTGAGTTAGTTCTGTGATATAGTTTGATAAATAATACCAGCCAACGTTATACACTTGTTCATTATCCCTTTGTGCAACATAATGTTTAATTTAAAATAAATCCAGTGAACAAAGTCGTGCACACAAGCATTTTTAGTGACAGTGTTAAATAAAAATATCCACATTTTCAATTGTGTTCCAAATTACAATGGAAAATTTTCCAGTTAAAGATAAACCTTAAAGTAAAGGCTGGAGGGTAAGCCAAACCAGTAACGTGTTTCTTGTATCAAGCCTTGCTTGCTTGAATAGTCTAGTTAAATTATGTATAACAATACACTGCAAATGAATAATGGCCAAAGCCTGAGTTCTACATCGATGAGTGCAGGGGGAGTTTTCTTTACAGTGATGAATGTAGGCCTACCCTACTGTTAATGTATTCTTTGGCAAAAGGGCTTGTTTTATATTTTGTACTATATATTTGATTATTTTGGAACATTTTAGTGGTCAAAAAAATCAAATATGGTTATAGTAAAAACTGTTTAATAATTTGCCTAGACCTATGGCGTTTTTTATTAATTCAAAATATTGCAAAGATGAATGAAGCATCTAATGAACAGTACCATCTTTCTTTTTAGTGGTTTTATTGTGTTGTGCTCTAAAAATAAAATATGCAAAATGCATGGTTATACGACAAAGAAAAAATCTTGATATATTGATAAATTGAAGGATAAAAAATTGAAAATGGTGTTACGTTGCGGAGACTAGCTAACCGAATGCCATCTAAATGGGTTTTTATGCTTGCCAATTTTAATACTATGTGATGAATATTTCCATAATATCAGGCCAGTTTACAAAGCTATATTCTCTTTAGTTCAGATATGTATCTTTGGTTTAAAACAAGGCTCAGGTCCCTTTGGGTATTGTAAACTGATTATTTCAAAGCTTGCGTGGTCTGTGAAGACCACGCAAGCCTTGAAATGTTAGGTGCAATTTTCCCCCACGCGTTTAAAAAAATGTCAATATATTGATTATCAATGATTCAGGCTGACTACTGGCTCCCACAGGCTGGGATTTCCATCATTTGGGTTGAACACATCAGTCCTAAGGTGCCCTTTGTAAAGAGCTCTTGGTAATTACTCTGATGAAAAAGGTAAAAATTTTAAGACTAAGAGCAAAATGGTACAAACCTGGGAGTTAATTGTAATTGGTGCTTGGGTGAGGGAATTCGCTAAGAACCTGACAGTACATGGCTGCCTGCAACCGGCTGATAATAATTCAGATACATTCGATAAATAAAGAGAAACAGCAGAAAAGGAAGAGAGGAATCCTTCAGCAGTGAAACATGCAGTGGTCCTGTATTCATTTCAAGTCAATGAATGGAAAGGTTTGACTATAGAATAAATCAATGCTGTCTGCTGTGACTCATTTCTCATGTTTTCTCCCTTCCGTTTCTTTGGAGGAAAACACAAAAACAACTTAATTTATGTGACTGTCCAACTTTAACGAAAAAAAATATTATTTGAAATTGTATATTTTCATATATCTGTGTATAAAATTATATATACAGCCACTCCCCAGGTTACGAATGAGATCCGTTCCTTAAGTCTGTCCCGAAGTCAAATTTGCAGGTAAGCCAAATAGGTAGATACAGTTCTTATTTATTGTAAGTTAGTCAAATGTTTGTCTTAGTAGCCTACATGGTACATATTTTACCTTTCTATACATAAAAAAACTTAAGAAGCACTACCAAATGCACGAAAACATCTTAAACATAACAATACAGTACGTATTATTATTATTATTATTATTAATAATAATAATATTAATAGGCCTAATAATAAAAGTAACTACATACAGTACTGTACTGTACCTTGAGCTGATGAACTGCTGTAGCCGCGCAGTGTTTTCCTGAGTATCACAAAGTAGTGCGTTCATTCGTTATGAACCACTGTATTTAAACATTTTTTTTTTAATATAATGGCTTTATGGCAGTCCGTTATAGTAAGTACGAGTTGTCCGTAAATTGGACATTCTTAATCCGGGGACAGCATGAATTATATATTTATTTTATCTGTAGTGTACTATATATTAGGTAATATATAGTGCTACCTCAGAACTCGAAATTAATCCGTTCAGAGCTCCGGACCGAATCCCAAAAAGTTCGAGTTTTCCCCATAAGATTTTTTTTTAGCATTTAAACACAAAATGAACCGGACAAAACAAGAAAAGCATATACTGTACTAAAGACATCTAAGCACATTTATAAAAACTGTAATTTTTAAAGTAAGAAAATAAATGTATCCAAACAATGTCTAAAGTTAAAAAAACAACGTGTCATGCCCCTATCGTCCGCTCCTTCCGTGTGCCACGCCCCCTCGTTAACCTCGTGTGGAAACACCATGTGATCAGCTGTTTCTGCTTGTTGTCATTAGTCCTCTGTATTTAGTCCGTTTCAGTTCTTTTCCCCAGTCCGGTCATTGTATTGTCCGTCTGCATTTTGCCTGCCTTACCTGTAATTAAACCCTGTATTCCCCGATACCCTGACGTCTGCCCCTTTGTCTCCGTTCCGTCCCAGCTCGGCTGGACAATATTATTAGAATTAAATGTATTTAATGGTTTGTTATCAATATTAAAATAATAAGAAATCTTTATTTTTAATTGTATTTTATTATATAATAATAATTACTGTTACTGTCTATCATTGTCTAAATGAA